>NC_053493.1:412695464-413041643 GCF_905171775.1 Rana temporaria | reverse complement strand
TGGGATGATCACTCTGCGGCCCCCCCCTCCTCTGGGATGATCACTCTGCGGCCCCCCCCCCTCTGGGATGATCACTCTGCGCCCCCCCCTTCTGGATGATCACCTGCACCCCCCCTTCTGGATGATCACTCTGCGCCCCCCCCCCCCTCTGGATGAACACTCTGCAGCCCCCCCCCCCTGGGATGATCACTCTGCGCCCCCCCTTCTGGATGATCACTCTGCAGCCCCCCCCTTCTGGATGATCACTCTGCGCCCCCCCCCCCCCTCTGGATGATCACTCTGCGGCCCCCCCCCCTGGGATGATCACTCTGCGCCCCCCCCCTCTGGGATGATCACTCTGCGCCCCCCCCCTTCTGGATGATCACTCTGCAGCCCCCCCCTTCTGGATGATCACTCTGCGGCCCCCCCCCCTTCTGGATGATCACTCTGCGGCCCCCCCCCCCTCTGGGATGATCACTCTGCGCCCCCCTCCCTTCTGGGATGATCACTCTGCGGCCCCCCCCCCTTCTGGATGATCACTCTGCGGCCCCCCCCCCCCTCTGGGATGATCACTCTGCGGCCCCCCCCCCCCCTCTGGGATGATCACTCTGCGCCCCCCTCCCTTCTGGGATGATCACTCTGCGGCCCCCCCCTTCTGGATGATCACTCTGCGGCCCCCCCCCCTCTGGGATGATCACTCTGCGGCCCCCCCCCCCTCTGGGATGATCACTCTGCGCCCCCCTCCCTTATGGATGATCACTCTGCGCCCCCCCCCCCTCTGGGATGATCACTCTGCCCCCCCCCCTTCTGGGATGATCACTCTGCGCCCCCCTCCCTTCTGGGATGATCACTCTGCGCCCCCCTCCCTTCTGGGATGATCACTCTGCGGCCCCCCCCCCCTTCTGGATGATCACTCTGCGCCCCCCCCCCCTCTGGGATGATCTCTGCGCCCCCCCCCCCTCTGGGATGATCACTCTGCGGCCCCCCCTCCCTTCTGGGATGATCACCCTGCCCCCCCCCCCAGGGATGATCACTCTGCGCCCCCCCCTTCTGGGATGATCACTCTGCACCCCCCCCTTCTGGGATGATCACTCTGCGCCCCCCTCCCTTCTGACATGATCACTCTGCGGCCCCCCCCCTTCTGGATGATCACTCTGCGCCCCCCCCCCCCTCTGGGATGATCTCTGCGGCCCCCCCCCCCCCCCCCCTCTGGGATGATCACTCTGCGGCCCCCCCCTCCCTTCTGGGATGATCACTCTGCGGCCCCCCCCCTTCTGGGATGATCACTCTGCGGCCCCCCCTCCCTTCTGGGATGATCACTCTGCCCCCCCCCCAGGGATGATCACTCTGCGCCCCCCCCTCTGGGATGATCACTCTGCCCCCACCCCAGGGATGATCACTCTGCACCCCCCCCTTCTGGGATGATCACTCTGCGGCCCCCACAGCCATTGCCCAACAACACACTGACTCTTCTGGAGTCTATGAGGTTAAAAGATAAATAAACACAAGGAAATCTATACTGGGAGGAATGTACTGGTGGAGAGCAGGAAATCCTATACTGGGGAGATCTGTACTGTGGGAGGGGAGGGAATCTTTACTGGGGAGATGTACTGGGGAGATCTGTACTGTGGGAGGGAATCTGTACTGGGGGAGATCTGTACTGGGGTGGGGGAGGGAATCTGTACTGGGGGAGATCTGTACTGGGGTGGGGGAGGGGGGGGGGAATCTATACTGGGGGAGGTCTGTACTGTGGGAGGGGAGGGAATCTATACTGGGGAGATCTGTACTGTGGTAGGGGAGGGAATCTATACTGGGGGAGATCTGTACTGGGGGAGATTTGCACTGGGGTGGGGGAGGGGACGGAAGGGAATCTTTACTGGGGGAGATCTGTACTGTGGTAGGGAATGGAATCTATACTGGGGGAGATATGTACTGTGGGAGGGGAGAGGATCTATACTGGGGGGGGTTTACTGGGGTAGATCTGTACTGTGGTGGGGAGGGAATCTATACTGGGGAAATGTACTGGGGGAGATCTGTCCTGTAGTAGGGGAGGCAATCTATACTGGGGGAATGTACTGGGGGAGATCTGTCCTGTAGTAGGGGAGGGAATCTATACTGGGGGAGATATGTACTGTGGGAGGGGAGAGGATCTATACTGGGGGGGGTTTACTGGGGTAGATCTGTACTGTGGTGGGGAGGGAATCTATACTGGGAGGAATGTACTGGGGGAGATCTGTCCTGTAGTAGGGGAGGCAATCTATACTGGGGAAATGTACTGGGGGAGATCTGTCCTGTAGTAGGGGAGGGAATCTATACTGGGAGGAATGTACTGGGGGAGATCTGTCCTGTAGTAGGGGAGGGAATCTATACTGGGAGGAATGTACTGGGGGAGATCTGTCCTGTAGTAGGGGAGGGAATCTATACTGGGGGAATGTACTGAGGTAGATCTATACTGGGGGGGGGGGGAGGGGGGAATTCCTCTATATAATGGTGGTGGGGGGGGTACTATGAGATTGGAGGGAATCTATACATACAGTGGGAGGGGTTTATACTGTTGGGGAATCCCAAAGTAAGGATGAGCTCAGGCGTGCACGTGAAGAGCCCGCCAGGAAGTCGGCACCGCGCTGCGCAAATCACAGGCAGGGAGACATTGTCCCTATCCCTACAGCCGAGCATCGGGACAATGTCTCCTTGCCTGTGATTAGCGCAGCGCGGTGCCGACTTCCCGGCGGGCTCTGCACGTGCACGCCGGAGCTCATCCTTATCCCAGAGATCTGTTCTATGGGTGGGGAAATAATCTATAATTGGGATCGGGGGGTGCTGGGGGAAGACCTGTACTGGGGGAGGTTGGTATGGGGGCAGGAACTGTACATGGAGAGAGACGTGCACTTGGGGGGGGGGGGGGGGTATCTGGGGCTGACTCCTCCCCTCCATAGATTCACTGGATGAGTGAGCGTAGCCACCCAAGGACGGGAAGTGTGTTATTCCTAGAATTTTCCGGTAAAATAAAGGGGAAAAGCCTATTTTTTGTTCCTGGGTTTAGCTGGCCTCTTCCTCGCTCCCTTGTGAGTGTTTTCTTCTATTTGTTGTGCAATCAAAAAAAACCAAAAAACTTGTTGATCCACCAGAAACCTTGTGAGCGGATTATTTCCTGCGCTGCGCTCTTATCAGTTACATTGTTTCAAGTTATCTCTGAGGGCCGAAGAACCCCGCCCTTCTTTGTTATGGAAAAATAAGGGGGGGTGTCTGTAGTCCTGCCCTGTTTCTGGATAATGGCCCAGATTCAGGTACATTTGCGCTTAATTTGCGGAGGCGCAGGGCAACGATTTTGCCCTGCGCCCCCGCAAATATTTTGCACTGCCCTCGATTCACGGATCAGTAGCTTCGTAAATTGCGAGGGCGCGCCGGCAAAAATTGCCCGGCGTAAGCGCGCGCAATGTAAATGATCCCGCCGATCCGCGCCGAGCGTAGAGCGCATGCTCCGTCGGGAAACTTTCCCGACGTGCATTGCGGCAAATGACGTCGCAAGAACGTCATTTGCTTCAAAGTGAACGTGAATGGCGTCCAGCGCCATTCACGAATCACTTACGCAAAGTACGTAAAATTCAAATTTCGCGTAGGGGGGAACGACAGGTATACGTAACATTGTCTGCCCCTGCTAATAGCAGGGGCAGCCTTACGCAAAAACCGCCATACGTAAACGATGTAAATTGCGTACGCAGGGCTCGCGCAACGTTGTGAATTGGCGTTAGTATGCAATTTGCATACTATATGCTGAGCACAACGGGAACGCCACCTAGCGGCCATCGCAAGAATGCAGCCTAAGATATGCGGGCATAAGAGCCTTATGCTGCGCAGATCTTAGGCTGCAGTCGGCGTAACGAGGTTCCTGAATCAGGAGCATTCGTTACGCCTGGGCAAGTAAGCAATTGCGCTGTGTAACCTATGGTTACACAGGCGCAATTGCTTCTTGAATCCAGGCCACGGTTACATTTAATGAAGGGACAACATTTAGCAACTTATTGCTACACTTAGAGGCGTTCTCTCTTTTCTCTCTTCTCTTTTATACCCTGTAAAAAAAAAAATGCTTTGATATACAAGCGGTTTGGATTACAAGCATGTTTCTGGAACGAATTATGCTCGCAATCCAAGGTTTTACTGTACATTCACATCAGTCCCTATCCTCTAGGAGCTTACACTCTAATGTCCCGAACTCACATTCATACGTATAGGCTGCATTCACACCTGAGCGTCGGTCGTTCGGAGTTTTTTTCATCGTTTTTTTCCGGCGTTTTGTCGCGCGTATTCATGCTTATTTGCGCGTTTGCATACAGCGTTGTCCGACGTTTTTGTACTTTGACGTTTTTTATTTTAGCCAATAGGAAAAACTATCATCTTTTCATCACTTGTTGCTATGTTGGTAGATTTTTTTAATCTTCTGCCTGGGCGACAAGTTCTATTGATTAAAGCGACGAAACGCCCGTAGCAAACGCCCGTTGTCGCGCAAGTCGCTTGAATCGAGCGTTTCCATCACTTTCTATGGGAAATGGAAACGCTCAAATACGCCCAAACCGCCCGATACGCGCGACAAAAAAGGGTCCAGAACTTTTTCTGGCAACAGGCGATGGGCGTCAGGCGCATCAGCGTTCAGATGTGAACCATCCCCATAGACTTTAATGTATTTTGGTCCCTCTGGCGCTTGTGAGCGTCGCGCTACAGGCGACAAAACGCCTAGGTGTGAATGGGCTCTTATACTAGGGCCAATTTTTATTTTTTATAGACAGGATCCAATTAACCAACCAGCATGTCTTTTTAGATACGCTTCAACAAGCTTTAACAATGGCCAAGCAGCTGCAGCATTAACCCGCCGGCAGGCATGGGCACCCTTCAGCCTCGGAGGACCTATTAGCACCCCGCAGGCGAGCGAGCGCAGGGCGGCGGTAGGGCGGCCATGCAGGCAGGCAGGCAGAGCTGGGATGTGTTTCTGCTGGGCTCTGTGTGAGAAGGGGAAGGTGTATGCTCTGCTATGGGAGTTGCAGGGGGAGGCACGAGGTGGAGCCGCAATATACAGGGCCTGTTGTCAAATAGAAGCTGTTGATAAGTCAGCACTGAGGATTTAACCCACGACTGAGCCTGTGCTCGCTCTGGAAGCTGCTCCTCTCTGTATACAGCAATATACAGAGCCTGCAAAGGGGTGCTGAGCAATAGACAGACCCTGCAACCCTACAACAGGGTGCTGTGCAATAGACAGACCCTACAACAGGGTGCTGTGCGGTACACAGACCCTACAACGCCTATAGGGTTCTGTGCCATACACCGATCACTGGACCCGAGCCTGCATACCGGTCACTGGATCCCCTGCGTCCACCGCACCGGCATCTGGACCCTTGGAATACTCTGGGATCTTGTGGATCTAAACCACCCCCCCCCCCTGGAGCCTGAATTTCTAAAGAGAGGGGCTCCCTGATCTAGTGGATCCTGTGCATTGGGGGGGCGGCTTGGGATTCCCGCGCCAGCTGTGCCCTGGGATCTACTGGATCTGGCGGTTTTGGGGATTTGGTGGATTTTTCTTTTTTTTTTTTCTTGGTTGTTTAGGATTGGCGAAGCGATCTCGCAGAGCGACCGTATGCGGCGAATCTAGTGGATCCTTCTTCTTTCTTGTGGTGGATCCGGCGGAAACGCGGGCTGTGACGCTCCATGGCTCTCGCGCACCTTTCGCCTTCGCAGAAGGAGCCGGAGAGGGAGAAGGAGGAGGAGAGCGAGGATGAGAGCGAGGTGCTGGAGGAGAGCCCCTGTGGGCGCTGGCACAAAAGGAAGGAGCAGGTAGTAGAGTGTGTGTTTTTTTTTTATTGATATATTAGCCATGTATGCCAGAACGCACGCACCTCTGCGCTTAGAAAGGTGTTGTGTCCTAACAATAAAAACATGAAAGTGGATTTTTTCCTTTTTTTTTTTTTTTTTTTCCCATTTCCACATTTTGTACATTATTTTTATTTATTTATTCTTTCTATTTTTTTCTTATTTTTTTATTTTATTTTATTTTTTCTCATAACTGTTTATTTTTGCACAATGAATGTGAAAATTCAAATTGATTTGCAAAATTCAAAATAGAAAACCCAGCTTTTTATTTTATTGATATATTAACCATGTATGCCAGAACGCACGCGCCTCTGCGCTTAGAAAGGTGTTGTGTCCTAACAGCAAAAACGTGAAAGTGGATTTTTTTTTTCTTCTTTTGCCATTTACACATTTTGTACATTTATTTTTATTTATTTATTTTTTCTATTTTTTTTTTTTCTCATAACTGTTTATTTTGCACAATGAATGTGAAAATTCAAATTGATTTGCAAAGTTCAAAATAGAAAACCATGTATGCCAGAACGCACGCGCCTCTGCGCTTAGAAACGTATTGTGTCCTAACAGCAAAAACGTGAAAGTGGATTTATTAATTTATTTTTTTCTTTTGGCATTTCCACATTTTGTACATTATTTTTGTTTTATATATATATATATATATATATATATATATATATATATATATTATAATTATTATAATGGTTTATTTTGCACAATGAATGTGAAAATTATAATTGATTTACAAAATTCAAAATTAGAAAATGCCAAAATTGGCCAACAAACCAGCTTTTTTTTTTTTTAATGATATAATAATAATAATTTTTATTATTATTATTCAGGTTTTATATAGCGCCAGCAGCTTGCGCAGCACTTAACAAAATAATGGCAGACATTACAGTTACATTATATATAATTTGGGCACTTCTACATTTTGTAAAAAAAAAAATATATATATATATATATATATATATATATATATATATATATATATATATATATATATTTATTTATTTTATTTTTTATTATTATTTTTTCATAACTGTTTATTTTGCACAATGAATGTTAAAATTCAAATTGATTAGCAAAATTCAAAATAGAAAACACCAAAATTGGCCAACAAACCAGCTATTTTTTTTTTTTTTTTTTTTTATATAATAATAATTAACAAAATAAAGGCAGACATTACAGTTACATTGCAATTTGGTACAAGAGGAATCAGAGGGTATATATGTATATATATATATAAAGAGGCCCTCTGAAATTAGAATTTTGCTAATCAATTTGAATTTTAACATTCATTGTGCAAAATAAATGCAATGAGAAAAAAATAATAATTTTTTTTTTTTTTTACAAAATGTAGAAATGCCCAACTATATATATATATATATATATATATATATATATATATATATATATATATATATATATATATATATATATATATATATATATATATATTTGGGTATTTCTACATTTTGTAAAAATATACAATTATATATATATATATATATATATATATATATATATATATATATATATATATATATATATATATATATATATATATATATATATATTTATTATTATTATTATTATTATTATTTTTCTTATAACGGTTTATTTTGCACAATGAATGTTAAAATTCAAATTGATTAGCAAAATTCAAATTAGAAAACACCAAAATTGGCCAACAAACCAGCTATTTTACATAGTTCGCAATCTTAATTCTTCTTGTAAGCGTAATAATAATAATAATAATAATAATAATAATAATAACAAAAAATAAAAAAAAACAGTGTCCCAAATGGGAATGTTTATGCTCTTCTTTTCTCTCTCCTTTTTTTTTTTTTATCATTATTATTATTATTATTAATAATATAATTGTATTTTTTTATTTTATTTTTTCACAACAAATTTGATTGTATAAGTAAAGAAAAAGGAACACAGTACGGGGTTTGGTGGGTGTTGAAAAGCCAATATGCAAACATGTAACAAGAGGTAAAATGTTACATCAGATATGTAGAACTGTTAACAAGCATATGAGATATGGCAATACATATTATTATGAAGTTCTTTTCTACATTTTTTTTTTTTTTTTTTATATTTTTTTTAACTACAAAAAATATAACTCATCCCTGCGGGGGGCGCCCTCACAGGCCAGTTACACCTGAACTGTAGGACCTTTTGGAAGCGCAGAGGCGCGACCCGTAGCGAATGGCGCCGCCGGTCTCTCCATGAACTGTAGATGTGGATTGCGCAGTGTATAGGATGCGGACGTTTTATAGACCCTTTTTTTTTTCCTCCTTACTGATCCATTAGGATGAAATGTGGGCCTCTGCTTTTCCATTCTGCCTGCGCAGGCTCTAGAAGTGTTTGGTCTGTTTGATTAGAAGCCTTTGAAGTCGCCATAAACTTGAAATGATGTTTGTGACAATTAGATTTACATAGGCTGCTGTTAGAAATAATCAAGGGGCCCCATAAAGCCTACCTAAAAGGGCATAAAAGCCCCACCCCACCCAGAAAGTGACTGAGGACGTACTGTAGATTTATCAGCCCCTTTTTCTGTAGACTCATCTGAAGCATTGTATTTGTAAGTACAATTTACTATGCTTCAGTAATGAATGGACACAGGACTCATTGGTATTGGTCACTCACTGTGTACATTCAGGAAAGGAAGGGGGTCAGTAAACAACATGTATATAACGGCCCCCCGCTCTCCATCCTGAAACATCCCCCTGTGTGCCCAGGGAAGCTGCCAGTGAGAGAGGAAGGGGGGGGGGCGCTGTGGGGGAAAGGGGCACACAGGGGCCCGGACAGGAGATGGAAGGGGCACACGGGGGCCCGGACAGGAGATGGAAGGGGCACACGGGGGCCCGGACAGGAGATGGAAGGGGCACACGGGGACCCGGACAGGAGATGGAAGGGGCACACGGGGACCCGGACAGGAGATGGAAGGGGCACATAGAACCAATCCCCTGCAATGCTGCTGGAGGGGGAAAGAGGAGGAGTAGCTGGCAGTGTTGCAGGGGGGGAAAGCAGAAGAAGATTGGTGTCTGCAATAAGACGGTACAGCCAGCCCTCCTGCTCAGCAGGGGCCCGGGTCCCACATTTGAACTGATAAGGCAGTACAGCCAGCCCTCCTGTACCGGGCCCTATCAGCGGCCCTGGGTGCCATGCAGGTGGCCTCAGATGGTTAGGAAAGGTCATCCTGTTCCTTAAAAGCAGTGGTCTCCCCAAACTGCAGCCTGGGGGTCCGAATGCGGCCCTTTTCTTGCTTTAATCTGGTACCTTGGGCGCTTCAGCACAAAAACATCATGACCTGAAACCTAAGTAGTCCACAGCTCATGGGGGTGGGGGGGGGCGGGCATTGGTTTACACTTTGGATTTTTTTTTTTTATGGGGACACCTGATGTAAGGTGTCAGTCTGATGGGGGCACCTGATACAAGGGACACCTGGTGTATGGGGGCACCTGATGCAAGGGAGCACCTGGTGTATGGGGACACCTGATGTAAAGGGGCACTCTGGGAACACCTGATGCAAAGGGGCCATCTGGGGACACCTGATGCAAAGGGGCCATCTGGGGACACCTGATGCAAGGGGGCACTTGGTGTATGGGGACACCTGATGTAAAGGGGCACTCTGATGGGGACACCTGATGTAAGGGGGCACTCTGATGGGGACACCTGATGCAAGGGGGTCACGTGGTGTATGGGGGACACCTGATGCAAGGGATCACCTGGTGTATGGGGAAAACTGATGTAGGGGGGCACACTGTTGGGGGCACTCTGATGGGGACATCTGGTGTAAGGGGGCACTCTGATGGGGACACCTGGTGTAAGGGGGGGGGGACTCTGTTGAGAGCATCTGGTGTAAGGGGAGCACTCTGATGGGGGCACCTGATGTATGCGGATACCTGGTGTAAGGGGGCACTCTGATGGGGACACCTGGTGTAAGGGGGCATTGGATGTAAGGGGGCACTCTGATGGGGACACCTGGTGTAAGAGGGGCACTCTGATGGGGACACCTGGTGTAAGAAGGCACTTTGATGTGGGCACCTGGTATAAGGGGGCACTCTGATGGGGGCACCTGGTGTAAGGGCGTAAGGGGGCACTCTGATGGGGACATCTGGTGTAAGGGGGACACCTGGTGTAAGGGGGCACTCTGACGGGGCACTCTGATAGGGACACCTGATTTAATTTACTTGAAATATGGATGTTATTGGCCTACTTTTCTGAATGAATGACTTGTATAGCGCTACTCATGCGAACTGAATCACCTCTGGGCGCTTTTTCCAGCCAGAATCTGCTTGGCTGGTGCGGTCATTTTACCCCGTAGGACCGTGACACGCTTTCTGTCATATTGGAGAGCAATTCGGACCTCAGCTGGAAGAAGATATTAGAAAGACGTGTGAGTTGCCTGGGTGTGCTCCCAATTGTGTTCATTCCCGCATGGCACAAAACACACACACAGCCCTTTCGCAGGCGTGCCGCGGTACCATTAAGTCTTAACGGTACAAGCACACACCTTGCTTCTGCGCTCATTCACCTGCGGCAAAACGGACGGTAACAAAATACCAATGCGTTTTGGTGCGGCACAATAGCTGTACATCAATTTTTGTTTACATTCAAGGCACGCTGACAGTATTGACGATCAGAGCGCATTGGAGAGCAACGCTGGAAACATCGTCGGAGCGGAAGACATCCAGTAAAACGCTGCTTTGCGACAGAACGTTTGGGGACCACCACTGGTTGGCGACGCTGTTCTAGGGTATAGTATAGTGAGCGTTGTTTCCTTAGGACAGGAAGTGTGTTACTGGCGGGATCACAATCTAAAAAAGAAAGAGAAAAAAAAGCCTAAAAAAGAAAAGACAACCCAAGCTGCAAAAATTCCACCGGCACATTCCAATAATTGGTACATTCTGATGGCTGGGAGAAGATTATCTGACATGTTTGGCAATAAAGCTGACCGCAGGGAATGACCCCCCCCCCCCCCCCCCCCCCCTCCCCTCCAGCCATCAGTCTCAGCAAAACAACTGTTTATGTGATTAGAGGGGGTGGGGAAGAGCAAATATACAGAGCGGGGACAAGGTCCTCTACCACCTAAGGTCAAAAGGTTAAACTGCTTCATGCTTATCCCCCCCCCCCCCCCCCCCCTCACAGCATAAGTTGCAGATCCTGCTCTTCCTGCAACCCCTCCTGCTGATGCGCCCAATGCATTGCCCTTGTCTGCCCACCCAGCCCCCCCAGCCAAGGAGAAAATGCCAATGTGCTTGCATGCTCTCCCTCCCCAATGAGCAAGAGACTACTTGAGCGATAGGGTAGAGATCCTGCCATTTGGCACCCCCCAAGGCGGCTGCCTCCGCTGCCCACCCATCGTCCCTACATGCAGACTGGCGTACGGTCCTTTACCACCCAAGGCAAAAAAGACACTGGCCCAGATTCACGTAGATCGGCGCATCTTTGAGCGGGCGTAACGTATCCTATTTACGTTACGCCTCCGCAACTTAGGCTGCATTCACACCTCCGCGACTAGATACGCCGCGTACGCGGCGTATTTTGCCGCGAGTGTGTAACCTTTTTTTTTTTTCACAAAGCCTTCCCATTGCTTTGTATGGCCGAACGCCAATGCCGCCTGAAAAAAAGGGTCCGGGACTTTTTTTCAGGCGGCAGGCGTACGGCGTCTATGAGATGTGAACCATCTCCATAGACAGCAATGGGAATTCTCCCCTCTAGCGGCACAAGCGTCCGGCGTCGGGCGTTTTGTCGCCTAGATGTGAATGGGCTCTTAGATGGGCAAGTGCAGTATTCTCAAAGCACTTGGGGCCAGATTCACGAATATTTACGGCAGGCGTAACGTATCCCCTTTACGTTACGCCGCCGCAAGTTTTCGGCGTAAGTGCTTGATTCACAAAGCACTTGCCTGTAAACTTGCGGCGGCGTAGCGTAAAGCCATACGGCGCAAGCCCGCCTAAATCAAATGGGGCGTTCCCGCGCCGAACGTTCTGCGCATGCTCCGTTAGGAAATTTCCCGCCGTGCCTTGCGCGAAATTACGGCGCCCCGACGTATTTTTTGAACGGCAACGTGCGTTACGTACTTTCGTATTCCCGGACGTCTTGAGAAAAATGTTTTATTTGAAATTCGACACGGGAACGACGGCCATACTTTAACATGGCTGGTCTAAATCTAAGCCATGAAATAGCAAGCTTAAGATTGCGACGGGAAAAACCGACTAGCGACGACGTAAGAGAATGCGACGAATGCGCGTACCTTCGTGGATCGCCGTAAACAGCTAATTTGCATACCCGACGCTGGAAAACGACGCAAACTCCACCCAGCAGCCGCGGAAGAATTACACCTACGATCCGAAGCCGTACGCCTGTCGGATCTATGCCAAAAGCCGCCGTATCTTGGTTTGAGGATTCCAAATCAAGATACGACGCGGCAAATTTGAAAATACGCCGGCGTATCAGTAGATGCTCCGGCGTATTTCTGCTGTAAATCTGGCCCTTGCTCCGTATGTTTCGGCGGCGAAGCGTAAATAGGCCGGCGTAAGCCCGCCTAATTCAAATGTGAAACAGGGGGGGCGTGTTTTATGTAAATGTTATGTGACCCGACGTGATTGACGTTTTTCACGAATGGCGCATGCGCCGTCCGTGGACATATCCCAGTGTGCGTTGCTCCAAAGTACGCCGCAAGGACGTATTGGTTTCGACGTGAATGTAAATGACGTCCAGCCCCATTCACGGACGACTTACGCAAACAACGTAAATTTTTTCAAAATTCGACGCGGGAACGACGTCCATACTTAACATTGGTACGCCTCATATAGCAGGGGTAACTTTACGCCGGGAAAAGCCTAACGTAAACGGCGTATCTGTACTGCGTCGGCCGGGCGTACGTTCGTGAATTCGCGTATCTAGCTGATTATTTCTGGCGTAAATTAGCGTACACGCCCCTAGCGGCCAGCGTAAATATGCAGTTAATCTCTTACGCCGTCGGATCTAATAGAAATGCCTAACTGATTCTATGAATCGGGCGCATAGATACGACCGCTCAGACTCAGAAATACGACGGCGTATCTGGAGATACGCCGTCGTATCTCCTTTGAGAATCTGGGCCATAGTGCTCCCCCCCCCCCCATGAGCTGTGGACTATTTCAGCAGTGCAGGACCTGCCGAATTTACATAAAAGAAAAAAAAAACGATAATAATGCCCCAATATAGGATAAAAAATACCATCAATCTCAGGCAATCGCCAATAAATGACAAAATAGCCAAACCGTGCAATACTTCTCCAAAAATATCAATAAATATGAAGCAAGTACAAAGTGATCAACTCTCGAAGAAACTGAACCACCTGTGATCTTCTCTTCAGAATTACCACCTAGCGACCTATGACCTCCAGGGTAAAGCCCTCAATAGTTATAGGAGGTCACAACCGCTCATTCCCCAGCAGGGGTAATAATGATATTCAGATCTTCACTCTCACTCCGCCGTATAAGATCCCCAACCCATGCCACCAGATGTAGAAAAATGAAACAAAAAGGGAACTCCTAGTGCTCACTGATGGATTTTATTAACAAAAAATGCATGTTCAAAAACACTCGCAACTAAGGGCACGGAACGCCATTCCTCATAATGTATAATAAGCGATCTCCCACAGACAGATCGCTAACCGCAATGTGTCCTATTTCTGGCACAGCAAGCGTGATGACGTCATGGGCTTTTAGCCCCCGCCCATACGTGTTACGTCCACCCTACTGTACAGGGCATTACACTACATACATAAGCCCAAAGGATGGGTTTGTTTTGTGCAATGGTGTGCTGCGGGACCATTCATTCTTAAAGGGGTTGTAAAGGTACAATTTGTTTTTCCTAAATAGCTTCCTTTACCTTAGTTCAGTCCTCCGTAATGGGCTTTCAGCCCCCCGCCCATACGCGTTACGTCCACTAATCCAGACTTCTTTAGTAGGGTTACCCATATGCGTTAAAGGGGTTGTAAAGGTACAATTTATTAATTTTTTTTCCTAAATAGCTTCCTTTACCTCAGTGCAGTCCTCCTTCACTTACCTCATCCTTCCATTTTGCTTTTAAATGTCCTTATTTTGTCTGAGAAATCCTCACTTCCTGTTCTTCTGTCTGTAACTCCACACAGTAATGCAAGGCTTTCTCCCTGGTGTGAAGTGTCGTGCTCGGACCCTCCCTTGGACTACAGGAGAGTCAGGACGCTCTCTACGTTGCAGATAGAGAAAAAAGCTGTGTGTTAGTGGGCGTCCTGACTCTCCTGTAGTCCAAGGGAGGGGGCGAGCATGACACTCCACACCAGGGAGAAAGCCTCGCATTACTGTGTGGAGTTACAGACAGAAGAACAGGAAGTGAGGATTTCTCAGAAGAAATAAGGACATTTAAAAGCAAAATGGAAGGATGGGGTAAGTGAAGGAGCACTGCACTAAGGTAAAGGAAGCCATTTAGGAAAAAAAAATTAAAAAATTGTACCTTTACAACCCCTTTAACACATATGGGTAACCCTACCAAAGAAGTCGGGATTGGTGGACGTAACGCGTATGGGCGGGGGGCTGAAAGCCCATTACGGAGGACTGAACTAAGGTAAAGGAAGCTATTAAGGTAAAAAAATTGTACCTTTACAACCAGTTTTAGAATGAATGGTCCCGCAGCACACCATTGCACAAAACAAACCCATCCTTTGGGCTTATGTATGTAATGTAATGCCCTGTACAGTAGGGCGACCAGACCATCCCCGTTTTCCGGGGACAGTCCCCGGATTAAGGACACTATCCCCGGACCAAGTCTGGTTTTGTCCCCCGGATTGGATTTGAACAGAATCAGAATTAGGGGGGTGTTTTTTTCCAGTATCTGTGCCCCTTTCTGATGATCGTGTGCTGGTCGGAGCGAATACTTCTTCAGTTTCGGGTGCATGCCCATTCAGCTCCGCTCACATGTTCTTGGCTCAAGTCCCAGCCAGCCGCCTGCTTATCTCCTTGCCTTCCCTGGCGGAGTGATCTTCCTCCGCTCCCCATCCAGTAGTAGCAGGGCCGTCTTAATAGCATCATGGGCCCCTGGGCAAAGTAATGCTCTGGGGCCCCTACAATGGAGAAAGTTCTACACCCCAGATATCCCCCCAGCACTCTGACCCCTCTACACCACAGATATCCCCCCTGCACTCTGACCCCTCTACACCCCAGATATCCCCCCAGCACTCTGACCCCTCTACACCCCAGATATCCCCCAGCACTCTGACCCCTCTACACCCCGGATATCCCCCCAGCACTCTGACCCCTCTACACCCCAGATATCCCCCCGGCACTCTGACCCCTCTACACCCCAGATATCCCCCCTGCACTCTGACCCCTCTACACCCCAGATATCCCCCCAGCACTCTGACCCCTCTACACCACAGATATCCCCCCTGCACTCTGACCCCTCTACACCCCAGATATCCCCCCTGCACTCTGACCCCTCTACACCCCAGATATCCCCCCAGCACTCTGACCCCTCTACACCACAGATATCCCCCCTGCACTCTGACCCCTCTACACCCCAGATATCCCCCCAGCACTCTGACCCTTCTACACCCCAGATATCCCCCCAGCACTCTGACCCCTCTACACCCCAGATATCCCCCCAGCACTCTAACCCCTCTACACCCCAGATATCCCTCCAGCACTCTGACCCCTCTACACCCCAGATATCCCCCCCTGCACTCTGACCCCTCTACACCCCAGATATCCCCCCAGCACTCTGACCCCTCTACACCACAGATATCCCCCCTGCACTCTGACTCCTCTACACCCCAGATATCCCCCCCTGCACTCTGACCCCTCTACACCCCGGATATCCCCCCAGCACTCTGACCCCTCTACACCCCAGATATCCCCCCAGCACTCTAACCCCTCTACACCCCAGATATCCCTCCAGCACTCTGACCCCTCTACACCCCAGATATCCCCCCAGCACTCTGTCCCCTCTACACCCCAGATATCCCCCCAGCACTCTGACCCCTCTACACCCCAGATATCCCCCCAGCACTCTAACCCCTCTACACCCCAGATATCCCTCCAGCACTCTGACCCCTCTACACCCCAGATATCCCCCCAGCACTCTGTCCCCTCTACACCCCAGATATCCCCCCAGCACTCTGACCCCTCTACACCCCAGATATCCCCCCAGCACTCTGACCCCTCTACATCTCAGATATCCCCCCAGCACTCTGACCCCTCTACACCCCAGATATCCCCCCAGCACTCTGACCCCTCTACACCCCGGATATCCCCCCAGCACTCTGACCCCTCTACACCCCAGATATCCCCCCAGCACTCTGACCCCTCTACACCCCGGATATCCCCCCAGCACTCTGACCCCTCTACACCCCAGATATCCCCCCAGCACTCTGACCCCTCTACACCACAAATATCCCTCCAGCACTCTGACCCCTCTACACCCCAGATATCCACCCAGCACTCTGACCCCTCTACACCCCCGATATCCCCCCAGCACTCTGACCCCTCTACACACCAGATATCCCCCCAGCACTCTGACCCCTCTACACCCCAGATATCCCCCCAGCGCTCTGACCCCTCTACACCCCACATATCCCCCCAGCACTCTGACCCCTCTACACCCCAGATATCCCCCCCCCCAGCACTCTGACCCCTCTACACCCTGCTTTGGGGAAAGTACAGGGGCCCCCCATGCAGCTGGGGCCCCTGGGCAGTGCCCAGGTGTGCCCTCTCATTAAGACAGCCCTGCCTGAGAGTGAGACTTAACAGGCTGTGAAGGCAGGTGGTAGCAGCGGCGACGGGCAGAGAGTCACTGATTGCCGCCAATACTAGTAAAAAGAAAAAAATATGTCCCCGGATTTAATTTTCAAAATCTGGTCACCTTACTGTACAGGTGAAATTCGCACAAGACATAAAGTTCCCTGTGACATCAGGATCCAACCGCCTTCTGCAACCGGCATAAAGATGTCTGGAGATTGTCAGGACAGAGTCAGTTTATCCTTGTTCTTGGAGGATCTATAAAAGAAACCAAAAACTCAACCAAAGCAAGTCACACCGCGAGGAAAATCTAAGAACATTAACATAAGATATAAGTATATACATAACGCGACGTGACGGCGCAGGAAACCAGAGATCGGCCTTCCTATGATCGCTCCAAGGTCAGGGGGAAAGGAGGCGAGAAAATCACTGCTGATGGTAGAAAATCAGCTCCTGAACCTACAACCCACCTTCACTTTAAAGAGAACCCGTCTGAATTAACCACTTAAGACCCGGACCAAAATGCAGGTAAAGGACCTGGCCAGTTTTTGCGATTCGGCACTGCGTCGCTTTAACTGACAATCGCGCGGTCGTGCGACGTGGCTCCCAAACAAAATTGGCGTCCTATTTTCCCCACAAATAGAGCTTTCTTTTGGTGGTATTTGATCACCTCTGCGGTTTTTATTTTTTGCGCTATAAACAAAAATAGAGCGACAATTTTGAAAAAAATGCAATATTTTTAACTTTTTGCTATAATAAATATCCCCAAAAAATATATAAAAAAAAGGTTTTTTTTCCTCAGTTTAGGCCGATACGTATTCTTCTACATATTTTTGGTAAAAAAAAATCGCAATAAGCGTTTATCGATGGGTTTTGCGCAAAATGTATAGCGTTTACAAAATAGGGGATAGTTTTATTGCATTTTTATAAAAAAAAAAATTTTTTAATACTAATGACGGCGATTAGCTATTTTTTTCGTGACTGCGACATTATGGCAGACACATCGGACAATTTTGACACATTTTTGGGACCATTGTCATTTTCACAGCAAAAAGTGCTATAAAAATACATTGTTTACTGTGAAAATGACAATTGCAGTTTGGGAGTTAACCACTAGGGGGCGCTGTAGGGGTTAAGTGTGACCTTATATGTGTTTCTAACTGTAGGGGGGTGTGGCTGTAGGTGTGACGTCATTGATTGTGATTCCCTATATTAGGGAACACACGATTGATGACGGCGCCACAGTGAAAAACGGGGAAGCTGTGTTTACACACAGCTCTCCCCGTTCTTCAGCTCCGGGGACCGATCGTGGGACTCCAGCGGCGATCGGGTCCGCGGGTCCCGCGGTCACGGAGCTTCGGACCGGGTCGCGTGCACGAGACCCACGGCTGGGCACCTAAAGAGGACGTACAGGTACGTGCCTGTGCCCAGCCGTGCCATTCTGCCGACGTATATGTGCAGGAGGTCCTTAAGTGGTTAAATATCTCCAAAAAATATATAACAAAAAAACGTTTTTTTTTCCTCAGTTTAGGCCGATACGTATTCTTCTACATATTTTTGGTAAAAAAAAAAAACGCAATAAGCGTTTATTGATTGGTTTGCGCAAAAGTTATAGCGCCTACAAAATAGGGAATAGTTTTATGGCAGAAAAAATCGCTGATCGCCGCCATTAGTAGTAAAACATTTTTTTTAAATAAAAATGCAATAAAACTATCCCCTATTTTGTAAACACTATAAATTTTGTGCAAACCAACCGATAAACGCTTATTGCGATTTTTTTTTTTTTTTTTACCAAAAAATAGGTAGAGGAATACGTATCGGCCTAAACTGAGGAAAAAGATGTTTTTTGGGGGATATTTATTATACCAAAAAGTAAACAATATTGCATTTTTTTCAAAATTGTCGCTCTATTTTTGTTTATAGCGCAAAAAAATTTAAACCGCAGAGGTGATCAAATACCACCAAAATAAAGCTCTATTTGTGGGGGAAAAAAGGACGCCAATTTTGTTTGGGAGCCACGTCGCACGACCGCGCAATTGTCAGTTAAAGCGACGCAGCGCCGAATCGCCAAAAAGTGACCCGGTCTTTGGCCAGCCAAATGGTCCGGGGCTGAAGTGGTTAAAATGATTAGAGCGGCTGTAACTTTCTAAATGGTGCAGTCCTCCGGGGGCCGTCATCTTCATCCTAATCTCTGTACTTGGTGCGTCAAGGATCAGGAATAAACCTGCAGGACAGGAATAAGGACCTTCTCAGATTTCACTGCGCGCATGCTGGTTTCAGGTCATTGGCTATTTGTGGGGAGAAGTCGGGACGGTGGCCGGGAGCTTACCATATTTGCTTCTCGGCGGGTCCCCTTTAAATATCCTCTGCTCTGATATTTTTCCTATATTTATTAATACAGATAAACAGTATATAAATATATACATTTAGATATAAACATAAATATATACATTTAGATATAAACATAAATATATACATAGATATAAACATAAATAAATACAAATAGCCATATTCAGGTAGGGGCGCGTATCTTTAAGGCGGCGTAGCGTATCGTATTTACGCTACGCAGCCTTAAGTCAGAGAGGCAAGTACTGTATTCACAAAGCACTTGCCTCCTAACTTACGATGGCGTAGCGTAAATAGGGCCGGCGTAAGCGCGCCTAATTCAAATGAGGATGAGGGGGGCGTGTTTTATGTTAATGGGGGGTGACCCAACGTGATTGACGTTTTTTACAAACGGCGCATGCGCCGTCCGTGTACATATCCCAGTGCGCATCGCTCCAAAGTACGGCGCAAGGACGTATTGGTTTCGACGTGAACGTAAATTACATCCAGCCCCATTCACGGACGACTTACGCAAACGACGTAAAATTTTCGCCGCGGGAACAATGGCCATACTTAACATTGACTACACCTCCTAGGGGGCCGCTTTATCTTTACGCGGCGTATCTCTTACAGAAACGGCGTATCTTTACTGCGACGGGCGCACGTACGTTCGTGAATCGGCGTATCTAGTCATTTACATTTTCTACGCCGAACTCAACGGAAGCGCCACCTAGCGGCCAGCCTAAAAATTACACCCTAAGATATGACGGCGTAGGAGGCTTACGCCGCTCGTATCTTAGCCTAATTTAAGCGTATCTGGTTTCCAGAATACACTTAAATTAACGCCGGTGTAGATTCAGAGTTACGACGGCGTATCTAGTCATTTACATATTCTACGCCGAACTTAACGGAAGCACCACCTAGCGGCCAGCCTAAAAATTACACTTTAAGATACGACGGCGTAGGAGACTTGCGCCGCTCGTATCTTAGCCTAATTTACGCGTATCTGGTTTGCAGAATACGCTTAAATTAACGCCGGCGTAGATTCAGAGTTACGACGGCGTATCTACTGATACGCCGGCGTAACTCTCTATGGATCTGGCTAAAAGCGTATAAATACTAAAATAAAAAAATATTTATTTGTGAATATAAAGTCTTCCTGTACCCGGGAGAGCTTCTCATTAATGGACATCGGATTCTGCTGGCCGACGTCTCGGAACGGAGCAACGCATGCGCCCGCAATCTGTTCCCTGGAATTAGAGTCGCACAAAGCTTCTATTGAGCTATGGTGAGAAGTTTTATAATCATTTCTTCTCATATGTTATCAAATATAGATGAGTGATAAAATACACAGTGTCTCACAAAAGTAAGTACACCCCTCACATTTTTTGAAAATATTTTCTTGTATCTTTTCATGTGACAACGCTGAAGAAATGACACTTTGGGCCAGATTCTCAAAGAGATACGACGGTGTATCTCCTGATCCGCCGTCGTATCTCTGAGTTCTGCCGGTCGTATCTATGCGACTGATTCATAGAATCAGTTACGCATAGATATGCCTAAGATCCGACAGGAGTAACTGTGTTACACCGTCAGATCTTAACTGCAATTTAAAAATGGCCGCTGGGGGCGTTCTCGCTGATTTACGCAGAGAATATGTAAATCAGCGAGATACGCCAATTCACGAACGTACGTGGGCCCGACGCAGTGTTTTTACGACGTTTACGTAAGGGTTTTCCCGGCGCATAGTTACCCCTGCTTCTATGAGGCGCAGCCAATGTTAAGTATGGCCGTCGTTCCCGCGTCAATTTTTTTTTTTGTCGATTCACAAAAGCGCCGGACGCAAGTTACGCTCACGCCAAAACCAATGACGTCCTAGCGAGCATACTGTCCCTGGTTTTACTGAGCCTGGCAACCCTGATGGGGCCTCCTAGTGGCATGGGGCCCTCGGGCAGTGCCCGAGTGACTCAATGATCAGTCCACCCCTGGGCTTCACTCTGCTCGCTGTGCCTGTGTGACATCCGGCCCGGGATCTGGCCCTTCTTTATTTTTCCGGGGGGGGGGGGGTCAATTGCCCCCCCTTGCCCTATGGAGCGGACGCCCATGGTCACAAGGGCGCTGGAGTCCTTCCCTTAGTCTCCAGGTAGGTGCCCCTGAGCCTACAACGAGCTCTGCTCATGGTATAGGTAAAGTTGATCCGGGGAAAATCCGATTGCCTCTCGGGGGATCAGGAAGGAATTTTTTCCCCTGTTGTAGCAAATTGGATCGTGTTCTGCTGTTTTTTTTTTTTTTTTGCCTCCCTCTGGATCACTGTGGGTATAGGATTGTATATGTGTGTGTAGGACTGTATGATTTATATCTTTTTTTCCCCTTTTATTGGTTGGACCAGATGGACTTGTGTCTTAATTTCAACCAGAATAACTAGGATGATGACGCCCCTATCCATCTCTCCCTTCCTCAGCTCGCCCCATCTGTCTCCTTACAGATCACTCATTTGCAGACCGGCATGTCGGTATGGATGTCGCCCAACTTTCCAAAACTCAGGCCCAGATCCTCGTATCTCGGCGTAAATCTCCGCGGGCGCAACCTATCTCGTTTACGTTACGCCGCCGCAAGTTTTACGGGCAAGTGCTTTATCCACAAAGAACTTGCCTGTAAAGTTGCGGCGGCGTAGCGTAAACCCTCCGGCGCAAGCCCACCTAATTCAAATGATCCGGGTAGGGGGCGTGGATCATTTAAATTAGGCGCGTTCCCGCGGCGATCGTACTGCGCATGCGCCATCCCTAAAATTTCCCAACATGCATTGCGCTAAATGACGTCGCAAGGACGTCATTGGTTTCGACGCGAACGTAAATGGCGTCCAGCGCCATTCACGGTTGACTTACGCAAACAACGTACATTTTTAAATTTCCACGCGGGAACGACGGCCATACTTAACATTGGTTGCCCCTCATATAGCAGGGGCAACTTTACGCGTCGCAAATCTAACGTAAACGTCGTATCTTGACTGCGTCGACCGCGCGTACTTTTGGGAATTCGCGTATTTTGA
Organism: Rana temporaria; assembly: GCF_905171775.1. Classification (NCBI taxonomy): domain Eukaryota; kingdom Metazoa; phylum Chordata; class Amphibia; order Anura; family Ranidae; genus Rana; species Rana temporaria. The sequence goes on along the minus strand of NC_053493.1, from coordinate 413,019,659 downwards.
CAATTTGCATACTCGATCGGGAAAACGACGGAGGCGACACGTAGCGGCGGAAAATTTGCATCATGTGAGGTGGGGGGGGGGGGGCACCACAAGGAGAATGCGGGGAAAGGTGGCAGAGGGCAGTGTCGAGACAAGGTCACCTAGTGTCCAGGGCTGTAATCTCCCCCATCAGTACAATTATTTGCCCCTTCCATCCCCCGAGTTCCCCAAGTACAAATAGGGCCCCCCCCCCCAAAAAAAATCCATCCACCTGGTACAAATCATCCACCCCTCAAATTTCCCCTCCAAGTGCACATCCCCCCCCCCCCCCCCGCCCACTCCAAAACCTCCCTCCTAGCACAAATCCAAACCCCCCCCCAAATGTCCCCTCCTAGAACAATTCCCCCCCCCCCCACATTCCTCCTACCAAAATGTTACCAAAGTGCCCAGGGCAGCTGTCCCTCCTGCCCACCCCTTGTCCCAGCCCTTGCTCATGCAAGGTGTGCTTCTTGTTGGGGCCGGGAGGAGGGGCATGTTGGAGCACAGCGTAAGCAGACAGAAAGCCACGGCCCGGTAAAAATGGAGGCCGTAATCCCCCCCCTAGTTGCCCGCCACCAATCTGGAGTGTGCCGCAGTGCTCACTATCTGAGGGTGCTGCGCCTGGGGCGGCTGTCCCTTCTGCCCTCCCCTTTTAACCGGCTAATAAATATTGCCTATGGGCTAACGGCTACTGGTAAAACTACGCACCAAACTCCGTTACAAGGCTGTATCCCTCTTCCCATTAGAAAAGTCTTCTTTCTTATATTGGGGGGACCTGACACCCCTAATAAAGGGGCATTCTTCATCCTAATGCTCCTACACTAGAATCTTCTTACAGTCTAATGGATAGATTCAGGTAGGGGCACGCAATTTTAAGACGGCGTAGCCTAGCGTGTTTACACTACGCCGCCTTAAGTAAGAGAGGCAAGTACATGATTCTCAAAGCACTTACCTCCTTACTTAGGGCGGCGTAGTGTAAACGCGGCGGGCGTAAGGGCGCCTAATTCAAATTGCTTGGAGGGGGGCGTGTTGTATGGAAATGAGGCTTGACCTCACGTTTTTTGACGTTTTTTGACACTGCGCATGCGCCGGGCGACTACATTTCCCAGTGCGCATTGCGGCTAAGTACGCCGTACGGGCCTATTGATTTTGACGTGGACGTAAACGACGTAACTCCAGATTCGCGGACGACTTACGCAAACGACGCAAAAATTTCGAACCTCGCGGCGGGAACGGCGGCCATACTTTAACATTACTAGTCCACTAGAGCATAGCTCTAACTTTAGGCCGCCTAAGGCCTTACGGAAACGACGTAATTCGACGGCGTAGGCCTGGCGTACGTTCGTGAATCGGTGTATCCCCTCATTTACATAATCTACGCCGGCCGCAATGGAAGCGCCATCTAGCGGCCATCAGAAACATTGCAAGCTAAGATAGAACGGCGCAAGCCAGCCTATCTTAGCTTTGTTTAAGCGTATCTCTGTTTGAGCATACGCTTAAACAAACGCCGGCGTAGATTCAGAGTTAGGTCGGCTTATCTACTGATAAGCCGGCCTAACTCTTTGTGAATCTACCTAAGAATGCGTAAATCAGCGAGATACGCCTATTTACGAACGTACGCTTGCCCATCGCAGTAAAGATACGCGGTTTACGTAAGGCGTTTTCAGGCGTAAAGTTAGTCCAACAAAAAGCTGGCCTAGCCAATGTTAGGTATGGCCGTCGTTCCCGCGTCGAATTTTTAAAATTTTACGTCGTTTGCGTAAGTCATCCGTGAATGGGGCTGGACGTAATTTACGTTCACGTCTAAACCAATAAGTCCTTGCGGCGTACTTTGGAGCAATGCACACTGGGATATGTCCACGGATGGCGCATGCGCCGTTCGTTAAAAACGTCAATCACGTCAGGGGCACGATTCATTAACATAAAACACGCCCCCCCTGTTCCTCATTTGAATTAGGCGCGCTTAGGCCGGCACATTTACGCTACGCCGCCGTAACTTAGGACGCAAGTGCTTTGTGAATACAGCACTTGCCTCTCTAACTTACGGCGGCGTAGCGTAAATACGATACGCTACGCCGGCTGAAACATACGCCGCCCTACGTGAATCCAGCTAATAGACTTTCCTAACCCACAAGGAAAAATATCCACCCCACATTCTGTGACTGTGAAGGATCCTGGGGTCCAAAGTGCAGCGGGGAGGGCCGCATACAGGATGGACACCACGTGAAGGGAAGTCTAGAAATAGTTTGTATGACGCGAAGAGAACGGCTTGCATTGTGCACTCCGGTATGAACAGTTATCTGTGTGAAAGGGATCATGTGACATGAAGGGGACGTGCCGTGTCATGAGGCACGAAAGGGGCCCCTTTCATAACCAAAGACCAATATTTGTACAAAATCTCAGGAATTAACCAGCTATGTGATAACTTGTCTGTACTAAGGATACACACTCCAATAGAATTTTTTCTTTTTTTGTAGCCAAGTCCCGAGCCTCTCCAGGTCCAATGTTGACCTCCAGAGTCAGGGACACCCTTCAGTGTAGAGGGGGCTACGAGGCATTGTTAGTGTAATGTAAAGTCGATTCATGGGGCGCCAGACACTTCTTGAATGCAAAGAGATTTTTTTTTTTTTTGTCTCTTAACCACTTTCCGCCCGGTCAATAGTCAATTGACGTCTGGGAAGTGCTTGAGAAATCCTGACTTGACGTCCTGCAGGATTACATGCCGGCGCGCGCCCCTGGGGGCGCGCAGGACGGCGATCGGTGGTGCGGGGTGTCAGTCTGACACCCCGCATCTCCGATCTCGGTAAAGAGCCTCCGGCGGAGGCTCTTTACCACGTGATCAGCCGTAATTGGACACGGCTGATCACGATGTAAACAGGAAGAGCCGTTGATCGGCTCTTCCTCACTCGCGTCTGACAGACGCGAGTAGAGGAGAATCTCCTGTTTACTCGGTGGCCTCTTTAATACGAAGTCCCGCCTCCTATGACAGACAAAACAGTCGTCCAATGGCGTCCCAGACGGGACTTCCTATTACATATGCCGCCGAGTAAACGGGAGATTCTCCTGTATGTAATCTGAAGGCACTCGTCCCGCCCCCCTCCCTGTCCCCTCCAAGGCAGCGCCCATAAATATGGCATACCTCCCAACTGTCCCTGATTTCGAGGGACTGTCCCCGATTTGGAGAAATGTCCCTCTGTCCCTCATTCTCCTCATTTGTCCCTCATTTTGGTCTGATCTATACAGATAGATAAAAAAGTGCATTTTATATACATCAAAAAGTGTTTCCCAGGGCTAAACCTTTCATCTGATTTCTAAATTGTTACATTTGTAAATTCCAAAAGCCAATATAAAGAAATAGTAGTGGTAAAAAAAGCACTTGTGGGTTTAACAATCTTATTTTTTTGTACAATTCTCCTTTAAGGGGGCGTGGCAAGGGGTGTGTCCTATGCCTACATACTTTTGCTGATAGGTGTCCCTCATTCCCATCTCAGAAAGTTGGGAGGTATGAATACGGTATATATTTTTTGTGGCCACAAAAGATATACATCCAAATCACCAGGGGGGCCGTACTAAACTGGAATGCGGGCCGCATTTGGCCCGCGGGCCAGACTTTGGACATGCCTGCTCTATTGTATCCAATAAATGTTCTTTTAATTTATTAATTGATTCATTTATATTCTGGTGGTGTGTTTCATGTTAAAGTCCCACAATTCCTATCCCCCCTTCTTTCCCCCTTTTCCCTCCCCTTTCCCCCTTTTCCCTCCCCTTTCCCCTCCCCCTTCTCCCCTCCCCTTTCTCCCTTTTCCCCTCCCCTTTCCCCCTTTTCCCCTCCCCCTTCCCCCTTTTCCCTCCCCCAATTTATGCTTCCCTTCTTCCTACAAGTAATAGGGCTAGAGACCTTGGTATATATTACTAGCCGTTGTCTCACTTATAGTCCCAAGGCTACTTTTGTTTTTTATGTTATTACCCGTCCTATCCTCTTCCCTCCCCTTGTTCCTTCTCCTCCCCTCTTTCCTTCTCCTCCCCTTTTTCCTTCTCCTCCCCTCTATACACAATTACCAGGGATGGAGACGGTGGCTTATGAGCAGCCACTGCCTCATTGAAAGTCCCAAAATATTTTTTCTTTTAACCACTTGCTGCCCGCCAATGACAGATTGACGGCGGCAAAGTGGTTGTAGAATCCTGACTGGACGTCATATGACGTCCTCAGGATTCTGAGCCGCTGCGCGCCCCCGGGGGCACGCATCACGGCGATCGTTGTTGCGGGGTATCAGTCTGACACCCCGCAACACCGATCTCGGTAAAGAGTCTCTCACGGAGACTCTTTACCACGTGATCAGCCGTGTCCAATCACGGCTGATCACGATGTAAACAGGAAGAGCCGTTGATGGCTCTTCCTCACTCGCGTCTGACAGACGCGAGTAGAAGAGAGCCGATCGGCGGCTCTCCTGACAGGGGGGGTTAGCGCTGATTGTTTATCAGCGCAGCCCCCCCTCGGATCGCCACACTGGACCACCAGGGAAGCCCACCCTGGACCAGGGAAGGGCAAAAAAAAAAAGGGGCAAAAAAAAATGTGGGCAAAAAAAAAAAAACAGCATTAAAAGAAAAAAAGATGCCAATCAGTGCCCACAAATGGGCACTGATTGGCACACATGGGTAAATCAGTGCCGCCCCACAGTGTCCATCAGTGCCACCCCACAGTGCCCATCCATGCCCAGTGCCCACCTATCAGTGCCCATCTGTGCCACCCATAAGTATCCATGAGTGCCCATCTGTGCCGCCCATGAGTGCCCATCAGTGCCGCCCATGAGTGCCCATCAGTGCCGCCCATGAGTGCCCATCAGTGCCGCCTATGTGTGTCCATCAGTGCCGCCTATGTGTGCCCATCAAAATTTTCAGTCTTTTTTTAGTTGTTGCGCAAAAAAAAAATCATAGAGGTGATCAAATACCACCAAAAGAAAGCTCTATTTGTGGGGGAAAAAGGACGCCAATTTTGTTTGGGTACGGTGTAGCATGACCGCGCAATTGCCATTCAAAGTGCGACAGTGCTGAAAGCTGAAAATTGGCTTGGGCGGGAAGGTGCGTAAGTGCCCTGTATGGAAGTGGTTAAACCCCTGCCAATGGGTTGCTAACATGCACACTATGGATTTTTCAGAAGTTTTCAGGCATATGCGGTTACAGGCAGAACCCCCCCCCCCCCACCAAACTCGTGTTTTTGAAAGGAGCTAGTTCCCCAAAGAGTTTAACCACTTAAGACCCGGACCAAAACGCAGGTAAAGGACCCGGCAAGTTTTTGCGATTCGGCACTGCGTTGCTTTAACTGACAATTGCCCGGTCGTGCGACGTGGCCCCCAAACAAAATTGGCGTCCTTTTTTTCCCCACAAATAGAGCTTTCTTTTGGTGGTATTTGATCACCTCTGCGGTTTTTATTTTTTGCGCTATAAACAAAAATAGAGCGACGATTTTAAAACAAAACTTTTTGCTATAAGAAATATCCCCCAAAAAGATATAAAAAAAAAAAAAATTTCCCTCAGTTTAGGCCGGTACGTATTCTTCTACCTATTTTTGGTAAAGAAAATCGCAATAAGCGTTTATCGAGTGGTTTGCGCAAAATTTATAGCGTTTACAAAATAGGAGATGGTTTTATTGCATTTTTATTCATATTTTTTTTTTTTGTCTTCTCTCTCTTCCCTCTCTTCCTCGTCTCTCTCTTCCTCTTCTCTCTCTTCCTCTTCTATCTCTCTCTCTCTCTCTCTCTCTCTCTCTCTCTCTCTCTCTCTCTCTCTCTCTCTTTCCTCTCCTCTCTTTCTTCTCTCTTTCTTCTCTCTTTCCTCTTTCTTCTCTCTTTCCTCTCTCTCCTCTCTTTCTTCTCTCTTTCCTCTCTCTCCTCTCTTTCTTCTCTCTTTCCTCTCTCTCCTCTCTTTCTTCTCTTTCTTCTCTCTTTCCTCTCTCTCCTCTCTTTCTTCTCTTTCTTCTCTCTTTCCTCTCTCTCCTCTCTTTCTTCTCTTTCTTCTCTCTTTCCTCTCTCTCCTCTCTTTCTTCTCTTTCTTCTCTTTCTTCTCTCTTTCTTCTCTTTCTTCTCTCTCTCCTCTCTTTCTTCTCTTTCTTCTCTCTTTCCTCTCTCTCCTCTCTCTCCTCTCTTTCTTCTCTTTCTTCTCTCTTTCCTCTCTCTCCCCTTTCTTCTCTTTCTTCTCTCTTTCCTCTCTCTCCTCTCTTTCTTCTCTCTTTCCTCTCTCTCCTCTCTCTCCTCTCTCTCCTCTCTTTCTTCTCTCTTTCCTCTCTCTCCTCTCTTTCTTCTCTTTCTTCTCTCTTTCCTCTCTCTCCTCTCTTTCTTCTCTTTCTTCTCTCTTTCCTCTCTCTCATCTCTTTCTTCTCTTTCTTCTATCTTTCCTCTCTCTCCTCTCTTTCTCCTCTCTTTCCTCTCTCTCCTTTCTTTCTTCTCTCTTTCCTCTCTCTCCTCTCTTTCTTCTCTCTTTCCTCTCTCTCCTCTCTTTCTTCTCTTTCTTCTCTTTCTTCTTTCTTTCCTCTCTCTCCTCTCTTTCTTCTCTCTTTCCTCTCTCTCCTCTCTTTCTTCTCTTTCTTCTTTCTTTCCTCTCTCTCCTCTCTTTCTTCTCTCTTTCCTCTCTCTCCTCTCTTTCTTCTCTTTCTTCTCTCTTTCCTCTCTCTCCTCTCTTTCTTCTCTTTCTTCTCTCTTTCCTCTCTCTCATCTCTTTCTTCTCTTTCTTCTCTCTTTCCTCTCTCTCCTCTCTTTCTTCTCTTTCTTCTCTCTTTCCTCTCTCTCATCTCTTTCTTCTCTTTCTTCTCTCTTTCCTCTCTCTCCTTTCTTTCTTCTATCTTTCCTCTCTCTTTCCTCTCCCTCTTTCTTCTCTCTTTCCTCTCTCTCCTCTCTTTCTTCTATCTTTCCTCTCTCTCCTCTCTTTCTTCTCTTTCCTCTCTCTCTCCTCTCTTTCTTCTCTCTTTCCTCTCTCTCCTCTCTTTCTTCTCTCTTTCCTCTCCCTCTTTCTTCTCTCTTTCCTCTCTCTTTCCTGTTTCACATCTGGGAAAATAACTTCAGTTCCATAAGAAAATATTGCCAAAAGAAATCCTTGTTTGTCACGACCACGCTCTACACATTATATTTGTATACAGTGATATCTATATGTACAGTGTATATACTGTGTGTGTGTGTGTGTATATATATAATAAAACTTCAGTATGTTCAGTTGTTTTGTCAATAGACGGATAGCAGAAGTGTAAACGTTGCACTGTTCATAAAGGAATGTATGACTTTGCTGATTGGCTGATTGGGTGTTGGACTTTAAATTGCTGTTTTGCAACTCATTTATCCAAAACACACACAACCCCCGTCATGTTTTGAAGGCGCGTCTCGCATACATTTTTGGTGTTGCTGACATACAGTATAAAGCATCTGAGGCCAGAGAGGGGCATGTGAGGTCCTGGTGAGACGTCTGGGCCTGTCTGATATCACACAATTAGACGCACCCAGAAGATTCCTCATCTTCCCCGCATATCCCCCCCCCCCCCCCCCTCCGCCTTGTCCTTATCTCCATAGACATTAGTCAGTAGTTATGTATCAGTACCATCACACACCTTCCAGGGGAAAGTTTGGAGCAATTGGGGTGGTGCTGCAACAACCAGCTGGTCATAGGTGTGTGCCAGCTGTGCCTGGGCACACCCTAATGATGCTGTGCTGTGCAGATTCCCCCTAATGCCTGGCTGCAGAGAAAGGGATTGGGGCATCTCTGTCCTCAGACCCTTTCGCTGTCTCAAAAAGAAAGACATTAGGGGTCTCTTTAGACCCCTGATATTTTACCAAAGCCTGCCTAAAAAAAATAAAAAAAGTTTTTGTAAAAAATAACATTTTCAAATATATAAAAAAAATTAACTACTGACACCAACCTCTGCCCTACTCTCATCGTCCACTGATATATTATATATCTCTATACATAGATAGATTATATGTATGTGTGTGTATATGTATATATATTAGTACAGTCCAAAAGTTTGGACACCTTCTCATTCAAAGAGTTTTCTTTATTTTCATGACTATGAAAATTGTAGATTCACACTGAAGGCATGAAAACTATGAAGTAACACATGTGGAATTATACATAACAAATAAGTGTGAAACAACTGAAAATATATTTCATATTCTAGGTTCTTCCACCTTTTGCAGCAGACACATCTCTAGAACTGGTAAGAGGAGACTGTGTGAATCAGGCCTTCATGGTAGAATATCTGCTAGGAAACCACTGCTAAAGAAAGGCAACAAGCATAAGAGACTTGTTTGGGGTAAAGAACACAAGGGATGGACATTAGACCAGTGGAAATCTGTGCTTTGGTCTGATGAGTCCAAACTTGAGATCTTTGGTTCCAACCCCCGTGTCTTTGTGCGACGCAGAAAAGGTGAACGGATGGACTCTACATGCCTGGTCCCCACCGTGAAGCATGGAGGAGGAGGTGTGATGGTGTGGGGGTGCTTTGCTGGTGACACTGTTGGGGATTTATTCAAAATTGAAGGCATACTGAACCAGCATGGCTACCACAGCATCTTGCAGCGGCATGCTATTCCATCCGGTTTGCGTTTAGTTGGACCATCATTTATTTTTCAACAGGACAATGACCCCAAACACACCTCCAGGCGGGGGAAGGGCTATTTGACCAAGAAGGAGAGTGATGGGGTGCTGCGCCAGGTCACTACCTCTTGAAGCTCATCAAGAGAATGCCAAGAGTGTGCCAAGCAGTAATCAAAGCAAAAGGTGGCTACTTTGAAGAACCTAGAATATGAAATATATTTTATTTATTTTTATATTTAGTTTTGATGCCTTCAGTGTGAATCTACAATTTTCATAGTCATGTAAATAAAGAAAACTCTTTGAATGAGAAGGTGTGTCCAAACTTTTGGTCTGTACTGTATGTGTATGTGTATGTATATATATATATACAAAAACCTGCGGGTGGTAGATGGGGAAACAATTTGGTTTTTCACCTCCCCAAGGGATGCTGCGCACTGGTTGGAGACTATACCCCCCTTGGGCTGATGGTATGCCTGCCTGCCTTTTACATTTCCCTTTGCCAAATGTGGGACCCCGTCTGCTCTATTATCGGTCATCTACCGTATTTATCGCGGTATAACGCGCTCCCACGTATACCGCGCACCCCCAAAGTTGACCCGAATCCTGTGGAAAAAAAGTTTTTTTTGTACTTACAGTTTTGGTGTCTTACGCGGCGTCCAACGGCGGCCTCGTCAGGTCCGGCGTTCGTCTGCGGCTTCGGGTGTCCTCTTCGGCGGGTCCGGCGTCCTTCTGCGGCTTCGGGTGTCCTTTTGCGGCTTCAGGTGTCCTTCTGCGGCGGGTCTGGTGTCCTCTTCGGCGGGTCCGGCGCCCTTCTGCGGCGTTCTCGCGTCCTCCCTGCTCGTTTCCCGCGCCGAGTTTGAATACTGCACCGACATATACAGAGCGCAGTACACTCGTGTATTGTCGGCAATGCTCGGCTACCCGCGCTGACGTCCTGTACGTCCAGGACGTGAGCGCGGAAGGTGCCGAGACTGCCCGACTATACCCGAGTGTACTGCGCTCGGTATATGTCGGCGCAGTATTCAAAACTCGGCGCGGGAAAGCGGGTATCGACGTAGACCGCGCACCCACGATTTTTCAGGGCAAAAAAGTGCGCAACACTCACCACTTTCACAGTGAGTCACACACTCAGTCACACACTCACCACTTTCTCTTGGGTATTGCTCACCCGGATAGGCCCCTCTCACCTGGCCTAGAAGCCAAGACAATGCACGGACAAGAATAATCTCAGTCTCTGCCACAGACTGATTGCAAGTTCAGATGAGGGATTCCGGAATCCTCTGCCACAGGATTTGATACCTGGAGATCCAGCCTTACAGTTCTAGAGCCTTTAAGGCCTCATACACACGACCAGTCCATCAAATAAGAACGGTCCGAAGGACCGTTGTCATCGGTGAACCGATGAAGCTGACTGATGGTCTGATGTGCCTACACACCATCAGTTAAAAACCGATCGCGTCAGAACGCGGTGACGTAAAACACAACGACGTGCAGAAAAAAACGAAGTTCAATGCTTCCAAGCATGCGTCGACTTGATTCTGAGCATGCGTGGGTTTTTAACCGATGCCTTTGCATACTAACCATCCGTTTTGACCTATCGGTTATCAGTCCATCGGTTAAATTTTAAAGCAAGTTCTAAATTTTTAGACCGAAGGATAACTGACCGATGGGGCCCACACATGATCGGTTTGGACCGATGAAAGGGTCCTTCAGTCCGTTGTCATCGGTTTTGACCGATTGTGTGTACGCGGCCTAAGCCAACCCGGCACACTGTAAGGTGTTGTAGGCTACGGTGCATCCTTCAATAGGTTACCAGGCCTCTCCCAAAGTACCAGCCTTCCGCTCAGTCCTTTCTGAGACAGGTCCTCCCCTGGCTTCCTCCATTGAGTGGCTTCCTCCCGCAGGACAGACAGCACAGGATCACCTCCAAAGCGTAGGCCCCAGTCAGGATCACTGGGCCTACCAGGCAGAAATACAGCCTCGGGCCAGCATGGCCCGAGGCTAAATAATCACACGAAACCTACCACGAGGAGAAGAAAAGCCCCCAGTAAAATGGTGTCTGCCCCTTAAGTATCCTTTCCCAGCATGCCCAGCGGGGGGAGACCACCCCCCACTGGGCTGTTCCTGAGTAAAGACACCCAATACATCATGGCTTGCCTTAGTTCCAACATTGGCCTGTGGCGGAATCGCCACCTAGAGGCAAACAAAGGGAAATCCCTCCAGCACAGCCATAGACGGAACAGAGGCTGATTTTGCCTTAATCACTTAACCCCCGGACCATATTACTGCCCAAAGACCAGAGTACTTTTTGCGATTCGGCACTGCGTCGCTTTAACTGACAATTGTGCGGACGTGCGATGTGGCTCCCAAACAAAATTGGCGTCCTTTTTTCCCCACAAATAGAGCTTTCTTTTTAGTGGTATTTGATCACCTCTGTGGTTTTTAGTTTTTGCGCTATAAACAAAAATAGAGCGACAATTTTGAAAAAAATGAATATTTTTTACTTTTTGCTATATTAAAGCGGTTCTCCACCCTAAAGTGGAGTCCCGCTGATCGGAACCCTCCCCCCCTCCGGTGTCACATTTGACACCTTTCAGGGGGGAGGGGGGTGCAGACACCTGTCTAAAGACAGGTATTTGCACCCACTTCCGGCCACACGCTACGGGCGAAAGACGGGCATTCCGTCACATCCCGTCTGTCGCCCGTTGTGTGCTGGGAACACTCGGCTCCCAGCACACAGCGTGTGAGCCAATCGGCGGGCGCAGCCCGACTCGCGCATGCGCCGTAGGGAACCGGGCAGTGAAGCCGCAGCGCTTCACTTCCTGGTTCCCTGAGCGTGGATGGAGGGGGGAGCAGCAGAGAGACGAGCGATCGCTCGTGCTCTGCTGCGATCAGCGCTCCAGGACAGGTAAGTGTCCTAATATTAAAAGTCAGCAGCTGCAGTATTTGTAGCTGCTGGCTTTTAATATTTTTTCCCCGTGGCACATCCGCTTTAAATATCCCCCAAAAAAAAAAAAATTTCCTCAGTTTAGGCCGATACGTATTCTTCTACATATTTTTTGTAAAAAATCGCAAAAAGCGTTTATTGATTGGTTTGCGCAGAAGTTATAGCGTTTACAAAATAAGGGGTATTTTTATGGCATTTTTATTAATATTTTTTTTTTACTAGTAATGGCGGCAATCAACGTTTTTTTTTCTTCGGTACTGCGACATTATGGCGGCCACTTCGGACACTTTAGACAAATTTTTTGGACCATTGGCATTTTTATAGCGATCAGTGCTATAAAAAAAATGGATTAGATTACTATAAAAATGCCACTGGCAGTGAAGGGGTTAACACTAGGGGGCGGGGAAGGGGTTAAGTATGTTCCCTGGGTGTGTTCTAACTGTAGGGGGGGTGGCCTCACTAGGGGAAATTACTGATCTTCTGTTCATACATTGTATGAACAGACAATCAGGCATTTCTCTTCCTGACAGGACCGGGAGCTGTGTGTTTACACACACAGCTCCCGGTTCCCGCTCTGTAACGAGTGATCGCGTCTGCCCGGTGGCGATCGTGCCCGCCCGGCACGCGCACAGGAGTGGCCCGCGCGAGAGCCGACGTTATATTACGTGCTCTCGCGCAGGAGAGCCAACCTACCGACGTAAAACTGCGGTGGGCGGTCGGCAACTGGTTAATTAACAAAGCTAAGCCAAACTATCGGCTCAGACGCCCTCTAAATTTGACATGGTGCCTGTCATCAGGAGCAGGGCGCTACACAAATTAAGTGTTGTGCCCCTGGTTTAGTCCAGGTGATGACCTGCAACCCGGCTCCGATGTCATATTGTGTAACAATTGTCTTGATTGTGTCCAAAGGCTATATTTCCACCTTCATTTGCAAAGAATACTAACTCGGCTTTTGAAGGCCTGGTCAGCCTTGGAATTGACAACTACGTAAACAAGTATTTTGCATTTCAATCAAGATTTGACTTCAAAGACACTTTAGCTAGCTAGTTCCCACCCTTTTAGTAAAACATACAAATTGTATTGTTCTCCCCAGCTACACAGAGCAATTATTTTTGAACGCATCGCCATGTACAGTATTTATGTTTGCTTCCTTGCTTATGGCTAAAACTATAGGCTTGAATATTAGATCCATCTTTTTTGAATGTGGTTCAGCAGTCAACATATTATTGGAAGCCCCTGAAGGGGTTGTAAAGGCGCACGTTTTTTCACCTTACCACTTCCCGCCCGGGCAAATGGACAATTGACGTCCGGGAAGTGGTTGTGAAATCCTGACTGGATGTCTATTGACGTCCTGCAGGATTTCATGTCGGCGCGCGACCGCGGGGGCACGCAGCGCGGCGATCGGTGGTGCGGGGTGTCAGTCTGACACCCTGCATCTCCGATCTCCGGCGGAGGCTCTTTACCCCGTGTCCAATCACGGCTGACCACGATGTAAACAGGAAGAGCCGTTGATCGGCTCTTCCTCACTCGCGTCTGACAGACGCGAGTAGAGGAGAGCCGATCGGCGGCTCTCCTGACAGGGGGGGGAGTTCGCGCTGATTGTTTATCAGCGCAGCCCCCCCTCGGTTGCCCACACTAGACCACAGGGAAGCCGCCAGGACCACCAGGGATTGGAGGAAACATGGGGATGGCCAGGTTCATCCCCCATGGCCATCCACATGTAAAAAATATGCACAATAGATGCCAATCGGTGCCCACAAATGGGCACTGACTGGCAACATGGGCATTGATTGGAAAAATTGTAAATAAGTGCCACCCCTCAGTGTCCATCAGTGCCCATCCATGCCCAGTGCCCACCCATCAGTGCCACCCATATGTACCCATCAGTGCCACCCATATGTACCCATTAGTGCCAACCATATGTGCCCATCAGTGCCGCCTATCAGTGCCCATCAGTGCCACCTCATCGGTGCCCATCAGTGCCACCTCATCGGTGCCCTAATTAAAAAAGAAAACGTACTTACCGTATTTATCGCGGTATAACGCGCTCCCGCGTATACCGCGCACCCCCAAAGTGGCCCGAATTCCTGTGGAAAAAAAGTTTTTTTTGTTTTTTTGTACTTACAGTTTTGGTGTCTTGCGCGGCGTTCATCTGCGGCCTCGTCGGGTCCGGCGTCCATCTGCGGCTTCGGGTGTCCGCTTCGGTGGGTCGGGCGTCCGTCTTCGGCGGGTCGGGCGTCCGTCTTCGGCAGGTCGGGTGTCCTCTTCGGCGGGTCCGGCGTCCTCTCCGGCGGGTCCGGCGTCCTCGCGTCCTCCCCGCTCGTTTCCCGCCACGAGTTTTGAATACTGCGCCGGCATATACCGAGCGCAGTACACTCTTGTAACGTCGGTCAGGCTCGGCAACTGTCGCGTGACGTCCTGTACGCTCAGGACGTCAGTGCGAGAGGCGCCGAGACTGCCCGAAGTTACACGAGTGTACTGCGTTCGGTATATGCCGGCGCAGTATTCAAAACTCGTTGGCGGGAAAGCGGGTATCGGCGTATATCGCGCACCCACGATTTTGCCCTGATTTTCAGGGCAAAATAGTGCGCGGTATACGCCGATAAATACGGTAATTACAAAAAAATTTAAAACTTTATTTTTTTTCAAACTTTTCGGTCTTTTTTAGTTGTTGCGCAGAAAAATAAAAATCGCAGAGGTGATCAAATACCACCAAAATAAAGCTCTATTTGTGGGAACAAAATGATAAAAAAATTGTTTGGGTACAGTGTAGCATGACCGAGCAATTGTCATTCAAAGTGCGACAGCGCAGAAAGCTGAAAATTGGCCTGGGCAGGAAGCTGTGTAAGTGCCCGGTATGGAAGTGGTTAACATCTGAGGATTAGCGATCACAGGAACTAATAAGAAAAGAAGTAACAAATAATCGATACATCAGCAAGTTAGACAGGAAATGAAAAGAAGCCACGATTCATCATTGTACATGGTGTGACACGTCGGGGGTTTCCTAGGTCAATGCCATTGCCAAAAAGGTGATTTTCCCACACGTCAGATATCGTTTTCAGGACATTTCTGCCCACTTTTATTTAAAAGAAACACAGAAGTTCACATGGACCATGTGTTCCCACGCGGGGGGGAGGGGGTTCTCACCATCAATACAAATCAACAAAACATTGAGCCTCCTGGCTCTCTTGTGGGCAGCTTTCCTGTTCCAAGTAGGAAGGGTCCTCCTCCAGACCCTCCTGTATTCAATTGTTTTGTGTCCCTTTATATTGTAAAGTGCTGCCAAACTCTTGGCGCTATATAAATATTGTACAGTGGAACCTTGGAGCATAATTCGTTCCAGGAGAATGCTTGTAATCCAAAGCACTGGCATATCAAAGCGAGTTTCCCCATAGAAGTTAATGGAAATAAAGGTAATTTGTTTCACATTGACTTCTATTGTATGCAGTACAGCATGTGGCCAGGGGGGGGGGGGGGGGGCGCCGAAGAGCCTTGGGAAAGGCTCGGGGATAGCTTGGCTAAACTCAGAAAGGCTCAGGAATGGAGTATTTTCTGAACGGCTCCGTTCGGCTTCGGCGCCCCCGTACCTCAAGCCAAATGCAGTACTGCACACCGCTGTGGCTTGAATCCTGCTCGCACTTGCAAACTGAGTCAGAATTTTCAACCAAAAAAATGCTTGTATTGCGAAACGCAATACACCAATTGTTATTAGGCGTCGGCTGCAAAAGTAGCCAGAAAAGGTCTAAGGGCGTTGGAAAACTTCAGCTGTTCAGAATGAGGCAATTAAGGCCTCTATAAGTAATCAAGAGGATTACCACTGATTTGCTGCATCCTGAGGCTTTGTGAGTAAGGAGAGCAGTAGCTGAAAGTTTTCTGAGGATATGAGGAGGTGATTGATTTTTCTGTGTGATAAAAATCAAAAAGACTTTTTGTTTTTCTACTGTATGACCAGCAGTGTCTGCCCAGCACTAGGCTGTGCCAGACTCCCTAGATAGGTTCCTGTGTGGTGAAGATAGATGCCCCAAGTGGCCAGGGTTTATTTTATGTTTGATTTTGTTTATGCTGTTTTGATGCTTGCACTTGTTTCCAGCAAGATGGAAGAATAAACCAAAATCTTTGTTTTCAACCGTCTTCGACTGCCTGTCTGTATAAATTCAGTGTGAAGTGAACCCATCCAGGGGGTCACACACCCCGCTACCGAGCTAACCCCTTACAGGCCCACACGCGATCGGTTTGGACCGATGAAAACGGTCCATCAGACCATTCTAATCGGATGGACCGATCGTGTGTGTATGCGGCCTTAGGACTCCTGGCTCAATTGGGTCTCAGGACCCACTTCCTGTTCTGAAGGAGAATCGAGAAGACAATAGCGAATATTAATTTTCTATTGTCACACAACTGAGTGGGCTCAGGGTACAGTGCTCCTCTCCTGTTCGGGAGGAGAAGCAACAGCCTTGGCCGTGAGGAAAAGCCCCACCACTTCCCTTGGCTGGAGTGAGAAGCAGCAGCCCCACCCCTCGTTCCACGATATCTCCTTCTCCTAAAGTCCTAAGGTAAGGCCGCCATCCTGTCCATCTCCCATGGGGGGGGGGGTTTGGGGGTGGCGGTGGTGCAAGGGAGAGGGGAGGTTTGTTTGCCACCCCCCAAAATATTGAGCGCCAGCCACCACTGCTTGCAACAGATTCTCAATGTGATTTAGGTCTGGACTGTGACTGGGCCATTCTAACACATGAATATGCTTTGATCTAAACCATTCCATTGTAGCTCTGGCTGTATGTTTAGGGTCGTTGTCCTGGTGGAGTCTTTTGCAGACTCTAATGCCGCGTACACACGAGCAGTCCATCCAATGAGAACGGTCTGATGGACCGTTTTCATCGGTTAACCAATGAAGCTGACTGATGGTCCGTCGCGCCTACACACCATCGGTTAAAAAAATTATCGTGTCAGAACGCGGTGACGTAAAACACAACGACGTGCTGAAAAAAACGAAGTTTAATGCTTCCAAGCATGCGTCAACTTGATTCTGAGCATGCGTGGATTTTTAACCAATGGTTGTGCCTACTAACGATCGGTTTTGACCTATCGGTTAGAAATCCATCGGTTAAATTTAAAGCAAGTTGGCTTTTTTTTAACCAATGGTTAAATAACCTATGGGGCCCACACACGATCGGTTTTGACCGATGAAAACGGTCCATCAGACCGTTGTCCTCTGTTTAACCTATCGTGTGTACGAGGCCTAACAGGTTTTCTTCTAAGATTGTCCTGTATTTCTCTCCATTCATCTTGCCATCAACTCTGAGCAGCTTCCCTGTCCCTGCTGAAGAAAAGCACCCCCACCACATGATGCTGCCACCACCATGTTTCACGGTGGGGATGGTGTGTTCAGGGTGATGTGCAGTGTTTCCTTTTCTGCCACATATAGATTTTTGCTTTAAGGCCAAAAAGAAAAATTTTGGTATCCTGTGACCAGAGCACCTTCTTCCACATGTTTGCTGTGTCCCCTTCCCCACATGGCTTCTCACAAACTGCAAACAGGACTTCTTATGTCTTTCTTTCACCAATGTCTTTCTTCTTGTCACTCTTCCATAAAGGGCAGATTTGTGGAGAGACCACTAATAGTTGATTCTCCCACCTGAGCTGTGAAGCTCCTCCAGAGTTACCATGGTCCTCTTGGCTGCTTCTCTGATGAATGCTCTCCTTGTCCGGCCCGGTCAGTTTAGGTGGACGGCCATGTCTTGGTAGGTTTGCAGTTGTGCCATACTCCATTTTCGGATGATGGATTGAACCGAAGCTCCGCGAGATGTTTAAAGCTTGGGAGATTTTTTTTTATAACCTAACCCTGCTTTATACTTCTCCACAACTTTGTCCCTGACCTGTCTGGTGTGTTCCTTGGCCTTCATGATGCTGTTTGTTCACTAAGGTTCTCTAACAAACCTCTGAGGGCTTCATGAAACAGCTGTATTTATACTGAGATTAAAGCGGGAGTTCACCCATTTAAAAAAAAAAAAAAAATCTCCCCTTAGCTTCCTGCTCGTTCGGTCTAGGGGAATCGGCTATTTATATTAAAATATGTGCAGTACTTACCCGTTTTCGAGCTGCATCTTCTTCCGTCGCTTCCGGGTATGGGTCTTCGGGAGCGGGCGTTCCTTCTTGATTGACATTCTTCCGAGAGGCTTCCGACAGTCGCATCCATCGCGTCACTCGTAGCCGAAAGAAGCCGAACGTCGGTGCGGCTCTATACTGCGCCTGCGCACCGACGTTCGGCTTCTTTCGGAAAATCGTGACGCGATGGATGCGACCGTCGGAAGCCTCTCGGAAGCCTGTCAATCAAGAAGGAACGCCCATTCCCGAAGCCCATACCCGGAAGCGACGAAGAGGATGCGTCTCGTAAACGGGTAAGTACTGCACATATTTTAAAATAAATAGCCGATTCCCCTAGTAATAACGAGCAGGAATCTAAGGGGGAAAAGTGCCCTCTAAGGGTGAACCCCCGCTTTAAATTACACACAGGTGGACTCTATTAGGTGACTTCTGAAGGCAATCTGTTCCACTCGATTTTAGTTAGGGGGTATCAGAGTAAAGGGGGCCGAATACAAATGCCCCCCCACACACTTTTCACATATTTATTTGAAAAAAAAAATTGATAACCTTTTTTTCATTTTTCTTCCACTTCACAATTATGTGACTCTCTGTTTTGGTCTATCACATAAAACCCCAATAAAATACATTTACGTTTTTTGGTTGTAACGTGACAAAATGTGGAGAATTTCAAGGGGTATGAATACTTTTTCATGGCCCTGTCTGTTATTAATCCCATATGAAACAAACACAAGATGCCCCATAATGGAAGACTGCTGAGTGTTTTTATTGGATTAAATGAAGGTACTCGCATTTAAAAGCATAATGACAGGAATTGGACCCCTGGGATAAGTGTACCACCTTTATAGTGCAGCTGGATGCATTATTCAACCTCCGATAAACGTAAAAGCCGACTCCGGTAATGGAAGCCCCGAGGTCCCCTGGCGATGAAGCACTCTCTATTTTTATTCTTTTTCTTCTCTCCTCGATGAAAGAGACGGTGACACCTTCTATGGATTTCTTATGTAGGGCACTATAGAACATCCCAGCACCCCTGGATGGGGTTGCTCTGTTTTTTCCTTTTTATGTTTGCTGTGTGTTTTTTATTTTATTTTTTATTTTTTAATAAAAATTACAAACATATTACTTACCTGCTCTGTGTAATGGTTTTGCACAGAGCAGCCCCGATCCTCTTCTTCTGGGGTTCCCTGCCGGTGTCCAGGCCCCTCCTCTTCATCGGGTGCCCCGGTGGCATCCAGGCCCCTCCTCTTCATCGGCTGCCCCGGTGGCACCCAGGCCCCTCCTCTTCATCGGCTGCCCCGGTGGCATCCAGGCCCCTCCTCTTCATCGGGTGCCCCCGTGGCGTCCAGGCCCCTCCTCTTCATCGGGTGCCCCACCGGCATCCAGGCCCCTTCTCTTCATCGGGTGCCCCGCCGGCATCCAGGCCCCTTTTCTTCATCGGGTGCCCCGCCGGCATCCAGGCCCCTCCTCTTCATCGGGGGCCCCGCCGGCATCCAGGCCCCTTCTCTTCATCGGGTGCCCCGCCGGCATCCAAGCCCCTTCTCTTCATCGGGTGCCCAGCCGGCATCCAGGCCCCTCCTCTTCATCTGGGGCCCCGCCGGCATCCAGGCCCCTTCTCTTCATCGGGTGTCCAGGCCCCTCCTCTTCATCGGGTGCCCCGCCGGCATCCAGGCCCCTTCTCTTCAACGGGTGCCCTGGTGGCATCCAGGCCCCTTCTCTTCATCAGGTGCCCCGACGTGTCCAGGCCCCTCCTCTTCATCGGGTGACTCCTGCCGGCCTCCAGGCCCCTTCTCTTCATCGGGTGCCCCCCCACGGAAAGCTACTTTCCCTGGGGGGAACCCGCGCTGGCTCGCATCGACACAGACCGCGGCCCCGTCCCCAGCTCCCATGTACTGAATTTGATTGACAGCAGCGGGAGCCAATGGCTCTTACTGCTATAAATCTGTCCAATGAGGAGAGAGACAGCAGGCTTGGGTGAGAAAAATAATGTGGGGGGGGGAGCTGCAGCACAGAATGTTTTTCACCTTAAAGGGGTTGCAAAGGTTTGTTTTTTATTTTCTAAATTGGTTCCTTTTAAAGCAGGCATGTCCAAAGTCCGGCCCGCGGGCCGAATGCGGCCCTTGTTCCGGTTTAATGTGGCCCCCCTGGTAATTTGGATATATATATATTTTGTGGCCCCCGGGCTGCTAATGATATATACTGTATTTACCGGCGCTATCTCAGAGGGGACAGGGAGGGGGCATAACAAGCGTTTACTCAGTGGCATCTGTACTATGAAGTTCTGTCTCCTGGGCTGCCATTGGACGACTGTTCTGTCTATCATAGAAGGCAGGACTTGGTATTAAAGAGGCCGCCGAGAAAACAGGAGATTCTCCTGCATGTAATCTGTTAGCACTCTTCCCGCTCCCTCCCTGTCTGAAAATGGGCATGGATCAGGCTGCACTGATGGCAATGGTGAGGCTGCATTCATGGCCATGGTGAGGCTGCATTCATGGCAATGGGGAGGCTGCATTCATGGCAGTGGTGAGGCTGCATTCATGGCAGTGGGGAGGCTGCATTCATGGCAGTGGGGAGGCTGATCTATAGATAGATAGATAGATATATAGATAGATAAGATAGATACAAATAACACCCCCAAACTCAACTCTTCACCACACACAGCCACAAAGGCAGGAGAATTCTTGTTGAGCCGTGTACTAGTGCCTCGAACAAACACACTTAGACCAAATTTTAATGGTTCAAAGAAAGTCAGGCAAAAATGGTCGGCCCTCACGCATGTTCACTTCATCAAATCTGGCCCTCATTGAAAAAAGTTTGGACACCCCTGTTTTAAAGGATCACTAAAGTTAATTTTTATTTTTTTAATAACAAACATGTTATACTTGCCTCCAGTAAGTTTTGCACAGCGTGGCCCCGATCCACAACTTCTGGGGTCCCTGGGCGGCTGTCTCAGCTCCCCCCCCCGCAAGAGCTCACCACAGTCATGCTCTCACATGGTGTTGAGTTCTTGCAGGCGCGCTTCCGTGATACAGCCGGCGGCCATAGCCGCTGACTGTATCACTCGGCCCCACGTCATTGGATGTGATTGACAGCAGCATGAGCCAATGGCTGCGCTGCTTTCAATCAACCAATGAATGAGCCGGCAGAGAAGCCTGCGCGTTCACGGCGCGGAACTTTCGAGGGGTCAGGTAAATAAACGGGGGGGCTGCGGGGGGCGCTATTTCTCGGATGTTTTTTCACCTTAATGCATAGAATGCATTAAAGTGAAAAAACGTTTTTACCTTTTACAACCCCTTTTAAGTGAGTGCATTGTTGGTTCACTTACCTTTTCCTTCGATTTCCCTTCTAAAAATGTGTTTTCTTTGTGTCTTTGAATTTCTCACTTCCTGTTCCTCCTCCGTGAGCTTGCCCCCATCACCCGAGCCGTTCTGGCTGGGGGTTAGTCAGCGTGCTCGCCCCCTCCCTTGGGACTACATCCCTGCGGGGAGACGCTGTGAACAAATACTCTTTGTTCTTTAAAGTAGAGCGCAACAATTTTCTGATTCATTTACTGCACATTTGTATTTGGGTGTTTTTTGAGAGCTGCTGTGTACATTAATCGCCCCACAAACGTAGGAGGGGGATGTCCATGCCCTCTATAACCAGATCCATCAGAGCGAATGTGTAATTAGGCAAATATGGGGTAGTAGTGGTAAAGGGAGTTTGAAGCTATCCCGAAAGTTGGACTAGGAGGATGCCACCATTAATTCCCATGGGGACCATAGTTTGGTGTTTTTAAGGGGTTATTTACCCCTGCTGTAAGATATTTGATATTATGGGTGTTGTAAATGCATGGTCAGATTAGGGTTGCCACCTTCTCATCAAGCCAAACCCGAACACTTTAGCGGCACACAGCAATTATTATTTTTTTCCGCAGTTTACACGATATGATTGTAAAAGACTTGGGACACCTTTGGGTGCCATAAGAAGAGTAGTATTGCAGCGCATGTAGTGTCCCGTGACGAACAGTGGGTGTGACCAAATTATGTTAATAATAGGAGAAGCTTAAGGAGTGTGGTTAAATAAACAAGGCCAGTCTGTCCCCCAGTACAGCCCCCCCCCCCCCAGGTCAGTCTGTCCCCCAGTACAGCGCCCCCCCCGTAACGATACTGTAATCTGTGCAGAGATATTATAGAGCTGTAATTTTATTGCTTCTATAGCAAGAGCTCCCCAATTACCACCCTCAGCCCTTCAACCCTCCAGAAGAGTTCCACCAATACCCACAGCTGGAGTACAGAGGTTGCCTATCCCTGTTCCAGTTGGTTGCCTATCCCTGTTCCAGTTGGTTGTCTATCCCCGTTCTAGTTGGTTGCCTATCCCCGTTCTAGTTGGTTGCCTATCCCTGTTCTAGTTGGTTGCCTATCCCCGTTCTAGTTGGTTGCCTATCCCCGTTCTAGTTGGTTGCCTATCCCCGTTCTAGTTGGTTGCCTATCCCCGTTCTAGTTGGTTGCCTATCCCCGTTCTAGTTGGTTGCCTATCCCCGTTCTAGTTGGTTTCCTATCCCCGTTCTAGTTGGTTACCTATCCCCGTTCTAGTTGGTTGCCTATCCCCGTTCTGGTTGGTTGCCTATCCCCGTTCTAGTTGGTTGCCTATCCCCGTTCTAGTTGGTAGCCTATCCCGTTCTAGTTGGTTGCCTATCCCCGTTCTAGTTGGTTGCCTATCCCCGTTCTAGTTGGTTGCCTATCCCCATTCTAGTTGGTTGCCTATCCCCGTTCTAGTTGGTTGCCTATCCCCGTTCTAGTTGGTTGCCTATCCCCGTTCTAGTTGGTTGCCTATCCCCGTTCTAGTTGGTTGCCTATCCCCGTTCTAGTTGGTTGCCTATCCCTGTTCTAGTTGGTTGCCTATCCCCGTTCTAGTTGGTTGCCTATCCCTGTTCTAGTTGGTTGCCTATCCTGTTCTAGTTGGTTGCCTATCCCCGTTCTAGTTGGTTGCCTATCCCCGTTCTAGTTGGTTGCCTATCCCCGTTCTAGTTGGTTGCCTATCCCTGTTCTAGTTGGTTGCCTATACCGATCTAGTTGGTTGCCTATCCCTGTTCTAGTTGGTTGCCTATCCCCGTTCTAGTTGGTTGCCTATCCCTGTTATAGTTGGTTGCCTACTCCTGTTCTAGTTGGTTGCCTATCCCCGTTCTAGTTGGTTGCCTATCCACGTTCCAGTTGGTTGCCTATCCCCGTTCCAGTTGGTTGCCTATCCCCGTTCTAGTTGGTTGCCTATCCCCGTTCTAGTTGGTTGCCTATCCCCGTTCTAGTTGGTTGCCTCCATGTCAATGCTAATGAGCAATCTTGCAGCAGTCATGATGTGACTCATTAGTATAATGGAATGTAGAAGTATTTTAATCTTTTGATATAATAGTGTGATAATCTCTCTATTACAGAGGTTCGGTAATGAAAATGCTATAATCTGTGTTCAGAGGATTACTTAATAACTATAATCTGTGCAGGGATCATATAGAGCTGTTATTTTACTACCTCCTTTTATTTATAGCAGCGTTCCCCAATACTTTGTCCTCAGCCCCTCACCCACCCTAGAAGAACGCCTCCAATGACCTCACATTCCACAGCTGGAGTGCCGAGGTTGCCTATCCCCGGTCTAGTTGGTTGTGTCACGATGTCGCGCATTAGTACAATGGAATGTAGAAGTGTTTTAATCTGGTGTAGCAGAATCTCTAACCTCTTCCAGTCTAATGAGAACCTTTGAGGGCCACGGACCACTGACATCCTTCAATATCTAGTGGGTTGTGAGGCATACTGGGTGCAAAGATGGTGAAAGTCATTGGGCGCCAGACACTTCTTGGATGCAAAAGAGGTTTTATTTCTTTTTAACAGTCCTTTTTATATTTTGCAAGGGAAAACGGGTTAGTGCCAGGATAGGTAGATTCAGTAAGAGTTAGGCCGGCTTATCAGTAGATAAGCCGACCTAACTCAGAATCTACGCCGACTTATGTTTCAGTTTATGCTCAAACAGAGATACGCTTAAACATATCTAAG
The DNA here is from genome assembly GCF_905171775.1 of Rana temporaria. Classification (NCBI taxonomy): domain Eukaryota; kingdom Metazoa; phylum Chordata; class Amphibia; order Anura; family Ranidae; genus Rana; species Rana temporaria. The sequence continues at coordinate 412,995,995 of NC_053493.1, read as the reverse complement.
ATACGACGGCTTGCGCCGTCCTATCTTAGATTGCAATATTTCGGATGGCCGCTTGGTGGCGCTTCCATTGCGGTCGGCGTAGAATATGTAAATGAGTAGATACGCCGATTCACGAACGTACGCCCGGCCGACGCAGTACTTTTACGCCGTTTACGTTAGAGATAGGCCGCCTAAAGTTAGAGCTAGGCACTAGTTGGAATAGTAATGTTAAGTATGGCCGCCGTTCCCGTGTCGAAATTCTAAATTTTTACGTAGTTTGCGTAAGTCGTCCGTGAATCGGGATTTACGTTGTTTACGTCCACGTCTAAATCAATAGGTCCGTGCGGCGTACTTAGCCGCAATGCACACTGGGAAATGTAGGCGCCCGGCACATGCGCAGTTCGAAAAAAAAGGAAAAAACGTAAGGTCAAGCACTATTGACATAAAACACGCCCCCCTCAAACACATTTGAATTAGGCGCCCTTACGCCCGCCGCTTTAGGCTACGCCGCCGTAACTTAGCAGGCAAGTACATTGTGAATCATGTACTTGCCTCGCTAACTTGCGGCGTAGCTTAAATTCCTTAAGCTACGCCGCCGCAAAGTTGCGGCAATGTTACTGAATCTAGCTAAGGAGACCCTTAAGTGGTTGCAATTTAAATAGGCAGACTTCGAGACTTCAATAGGAAGACCGCCATACAGGGAAAGGCCCCAGCAAGGCGCCACTGCTGTCTGCTATGGCAACAGTACTTAACAGTTCCGAAATCAAACGTAACAGTTCTCTCAGCTTTTTAACAACAAGGTGCTTTATTCAAATAAGGAGATTACATACAGTATAACACAGATCAGACAATGCCATTACTATACAATCCACTTGTAACACAGGGAAAGTAGACAGATGCAAAAACCGTGAAGAACACATGTACAATCTCCGTACCTTTTTAGCCTAGGTTATTTGTTGAGTTCTTCATTTAATTGACTATTGCAACTCACTGAAGAGCAAGGCGACCATTCCTACTTCATAGTAGGACAGTATGCTAGTATGCTATATCTTATCGTATCAGCATACGCATACCGGAACAAAGTTGTTGAGCGGGGGGGCGGGATCAAAGTTGTTGAGCGGGGGGGTGGATATCTCAGTTGTTGAGCGGGGGGGGGGTTGTCTCCAATCGTGGGACCGTGGCATTTATCACGAATAACGGGACCGCAGGATTTATCGCGAATCGCGGTAATCCCAGGTGGGGTGCAGCGAAATCAATGTTAGTGTTCGCGGGATTTACCGGGAATCGCGGGACATTCGCGCAAAATCCAGGACGGTTGTGAGGTATGGCATACGGTGTACATTGGCTTCAAGAGGGAGGGGAGAGAGTGGCAGAGGGCTGCCCCCTGAACCAGAAAACAACTCCACACCCCCTACCATCACCCAACGGAAGACCTCACGTCAGGGCCATCTTAATAGCATCATGGGCCCCTGGGCAAAGTAATGCTCTGGGTCCCCTACAATGATGACAGTGCAGGTGAACAAACAGACATCAAGTAGGTAGAAGGCAGACTGCCTCCCCTGTGTATCTATCACTCTCAGTGCCATCATGGGGCCCCCAATTTCAGGGCAGAGTGGGCTCAAGGACCAGCTGCTTTGGGGAAAATGCAGGGGCCCCCCATGCAGCTGGGGCCCCTGGGCAGTGCCCAGGTGTGCCCTCTCATTAAGACAGCCCTGCCTCACGTCAGTGTCCAGGGGGCCCACACCTTATTGTATTTCCAAGCACTCCCCCTGTTCGAGTACATCATCCTACATAACGGGAGTGCCTCATCCACCATCCTCTCCCAACCAGAGACGGTCGGTGGAGATGAAGAAACCCATTTAAGTAGGATTGCCTTTTTAGCATAGTATAAAAGGTAATCTATAAGTAACTTGGAGTGATGGGAACTCTGCTAATCATCAGGGATCACCAACAAGGCCAATGCTGGGGTGGGGTCAGATTAATTTGCAGCCTAAGATTAATTTCGGCAAAAATAGCTTGCCAATATGACACTATGACAGGACGGTCCCAAAACATATGCATGTAAGTCCCTATGTAAAGGTCACAGCGGGGGCAGTTAGGGTTACGGTGCGGGAACATTCTCTCAAGGCTCTTAGGGGGTGTAGTCCATCCTGTGGAGAAACTTGACTTGTGTAATTTATCCCTAGACGAGAATACAAGTTTGGGACCATGTTCCGAACTTTCCATCCCAAGATTCCCTATCCAAAGATGGAACGTCTACCTGCCAATGTTCCCACAGTTTTTCCAGTTTGACCAAGCTAGTGCAAAGGAGCGCACCATAGAGGGTGGACAAGGGTTTCTCCAGTGCCCCCAGGGACAGTGGCCTCTCAATAGGATCTTCTATAATGGTTGGAGGCCGGGGAAATTGAGCCCTAGCTGTGTGATGTAATTGATGATATCTAAAAAGTATCCACCCGGGCAGTTCACTTAGCTTTACTACAACTTCTACTTGTAGTTCTTCAGCCCCCTTGAGCTTCTGGTCTCTCACTGGATCCTCTGATTCACTGACTCTAAATCTATGAGCTCTTCAAAGCTTTTGCGGTGGTATCTCCCACAAGTCTCACCCCCGCTTCCCTGCTGGGTCCCTAGCTTGGCACTCCGGATACCTTTTTTAAGCGTCACCCCTGCTCGGTCCCTGGCTTGACACACAAGGCTGCTCTGCAAGCGTCGTCTCCGCAGGTTGGTTCCCTAACTTGATCACCGCCTGAAGTTTTCCCGATTCGCTACCGTGTCCGTTCGGTGAGAATGTTGCTCCGTTACTTGCTTCAGCTACTCACTGTGGCTCCTGGTAAAGGTGGTTGGTCCCTTGGTGGTGACGACTTTGTTTCTACCTCCGACCACAACAGTTTCCTCGGCCCGCAGAACCGTCACTTCATGTTGGACTGCAAGCCGCAATCCCAACCTTGCTCTGCTCTCTTACTTCATGATAGGCCCTCACACAGCCTGGCAACCAAATGCCCCCAAGATAGGCCCAATCTCCGGCCTAGCAGCCCAGGGCAGATGATGCATGTCCACCCAGACAGCCGTCCCGGTGGCACAGAACGAAGATCACCGGACCTCACCCGAATATATAGGTTCTCCCAGCAGGCTAGGGGATTCAAGAAAAACCCTGCCCATTGGCTGAGATATCCCAAATACCCATAACTTGACCTTGAAATGTCCTTCTCACATCAAATGCCACCAAGTGCCCGGCCACCTAGTGGCAGAAGAGAAAAGTACAGCAAGGCCAAACTTGGGGAGAAATCAATGGATCTCTAACAACTATCCACAGTAGCCACTCCTGACAAGGAATTTGGTGAGGAGCTCCATGACTAAACCCCAGGGGGCTACACTGGCATTTAGAAAACCATAGAAGGAGCAGTATAGTCCCAGTATTGCTGTATGTTAATAGTAATTACCCATATGAGAAAGAAAGGAGAGAAGGGAGGCGGCTGACTTGCCCAACACACGACACTCTCTGTAAGTGGTCTATCTTGCCAACAGCATATATCACGTGTGTGGGTTATCCTAATGCAGTGTTTCTCAATTCCAGTCCTCAGGCCCCCCCCAACAGGTCAGGTTTTCAGGATTTCCATTATTTTGCACAGGTGATTTGACCAGTTTCACTGCCTTAGTAATCACCACAGCCTTTTCATCTGAGGGAAATCCTGAAAACCTGACCTGTTGGGGGGGCCTGAGGACTGGAATTGAGAAACACTGTCCTAATGGCATCTCCATGGCTCCAATAACAAAAAGCCAGTAGCAACCACATTAATTAGAAACAAGGAGTCCTATTGATAGACAAGAACTTGGCTGATATAGAAAGATTTTGGCGACCTTCTTCCAGGAGAAGTCGTTGTTGGCGAAACATATAGAGGAAACAGTGTAGCCTGTGCAGAAGAAACAACCAACTGTTGTGTATAGATAATGCATCTTTTAATATGATGTTAATGTATACAAAATAAAACTATATATAAAAACAATATTGAGTTTTGGCACCATAATAATCCTAATATACTATGACTGGACTGAAACAATATACTTTAAGGGATGTGGTGTAAAGATATGTCTTCGACCCGAAGAGTTACCTCCATAATTCAGCAACGTCAAATTGAGGATTAATAGTGCTTAATTACTATAATCTGTGCACAGATTTTATAGAGCTGTTATATTATTACCTCTATAGCAGAGTTCCCCTTAGTCCTTCACGCCTCCAGCAGAACTCCACCAATACCCTTACACTGGGCTCCATTTTTGTGAGCTGGCGCCATTTGGTGGTGAGCCGTTGGTATTACAAGTTATTACCAGGAGATTTGTAAGCTGGAGCCATCTGGTGGTGGCCGTTGGTATTACAAGTTAAGCATTACAAGTTAAACAGCAATTCTAATGTAATTTTTCACTATTTTTCACTATTTTCACTGCCATCTTCTTCCCTCTAATTAGAACCCCCAAACATTATATATATTTTTTATCCTAACACCCTAGAGAATAAAATGGCGATCGTTGCAATACTTTCTGTCACGCCGTATTTGCGCAGCGGTCTTACAAGCGCACTTTTTTGGGAAAAAATTACACTTTTTTAAATTAAAAAATAAGACAACAGTAAAGTTATCCCCATTTTTTTTAATATTATGAAAGATAATGTTACGCCGAGTAAATTGATACCCAACATGTCACGCTTCAAAATTACGTCCGCTCGTGGAATGGCGACAAACTTTTACCCTTTAAAATCTCCATAGGCGACGTTTAAAAAATTCTACAGGTTGCATGTTTTGAGTTACAGAGGAGGTCTAGGGCTAGAATTATTGCTCTCGCTCTACCAATCGCGGCGATACCTCACATGTGTGGTTTGAACACCGTTTACATATGCGGGCGCTGCTCACGTATGTGTTTGCTTCTACGCGCAAGCTCGTCGGGACGGGGCGCGTTTTCTGGCTCCTAACTTTTTTAGCTGGCTCCTAGATTCCAAGCAAATTTGTCAACCCCTGCCCTTACATTCCACAGCGGAAGTGCTAAGGTTGCCTATCCTCAGTCTAGTTGGTCGCCTCCATGTCAATGCTATTGCTAATAAGCATTTTGCAGCAGTCATGATGTTCATTAGAATAATGGATTGTAGAAGTATTTTTAATGTTTTAATGGTGTGATAATTATTAGCAGATGAAGGGAGGCTCGTAGACGTGGTGTATCTGGATTTTGCAAAAGCATTTGACACAGTTCCCCATAAACGTTTACTGTACAATGTAAGGTCCGTTGGCATGGACCATAGGGTGAGTGCATGGATTGAAAACTGGCTACAAGGGCGAGTTCAGAGGGTGGTGATAAATGGGGAGTACTTGGAATGGTCAGGGGTGGGTAGTGGGGTCCCCCAGGGTTCCGTCCTGGGACCAATACTGTTTAATTTGTTCATAAATGACCTGGAGGATGGGGTAAGCAGCGCAATCTCTAAATTTGCGGACGATACGAAGCTAAGCAGGGCAATAACTTCTATGCAGGATGTGGAAACCTTGCAAGAAGGTCTGAACAAATTTAATGGGGGGGGGGGGGCAACTACATGGCAAATGAGGTTTAATGTAGAAAAATGTAAAATAATGCATTTGGGCGGCAAAAATAGGAATGCAATCTATACACTGGGGGGAGAACCTCTGGGGGAATCTAGGATGGAAAAGGACCTGGGGGTCCTAGTAGATGATGGGCTTAGCAATGCCAAGCTGCTGCTAACAGAATATTGGCATGCAGGGGGTTAACTCCAGAGATAAAGCGATAATTCTCCCTCTCTACGAGACTCTGGTCCGTCCGCATCTGGAGTATGCTGTCCAGTTCTGGGCACCAGTCGTGCTGGAAATGGAGAGAGTACAAAGAAGGGCAGCAAAGCTAATAAAGGGTCTGGAGGACATTAGTTATGAGGAAAGGTTGGGAGCTCTGAACTTATTCTCTCTGGAGAAGAGACGCTTGAGAGGGGATATGATTTCAATTTACAAATACCGTACTGGTGATGCCACAATAGGGATACGCATAGATATGCCTAAGATCCGACAGGTTCGGATCTTAACTGAAATTTAAAAATGGCCGCGGGGGGGCGTTCTCGCTGATTTACGCCGAGAATATGTAAATCAGCGAGATACGCCAATTCACGAACGTACGCGGGCCCGACGCAGTGTTTTTACGACGTTTAAGTAAGGGTTTTCCCGGCACATAGTTACCCCTGCTTCTATGAGGCGCAGCCAATGTTAAGTATGGCCGTCGTTCCCGCGTCAAATTTTTTTTTTTACGTAGTTTGCGTACGTCGATTCACAAAACCGATGGACGCAAGTTACGCTCACGCCGAAACCATTGACGTCCTAGCGACGTCATTGGGAGCAATGCACGCCGGGAAATTTCGCGACGGGGCATGCGCATTTAAATCGGCGCGGGGACGCACCTGATTTAAATGCTACACTCCCCCTAGCTGCGGAATTTGAATTCCGCCGGGGGATTTAAGATACGCCGCCGCAAGTTTGGAGGTAAGTGTTTTGTGAATTACCCACTTGCCTCTCAAACTTGCGGCGGCTGATCTTAAATCAGATAGATTACGCGGATCTAAAGATCCGCTGATTTATCTGAATCTAGCCCAATACCTTTACTTTCATGGAGGATATCAAAGCATTTTCTTACAACATTAGAAACGGGAAGAGAACACAAACAAGTGCATATAACACAATAAGGATGGTACTTCCTCTGATTACCTTACCATAGATGGCACACTATTATACTACAGCGCCACCTCCTGGCATAGACAGCTATAATGCATATACACAGTAAGGTATGTAAGCAGATTGCTGTTACTTTTCCAACAATAATCTCTCTATTACAGAGGTAAATTGATGAATCTATTACAACGGCCAATTAATGAATGAAAATAAATAATACTTTATAATCTGTGCAGGGATAATGTAGAGTTGTTATTTTATTACCTCTACGGCAGAGTTCCCCAATACCTGTCCTCTGCCCCTCACCCACCCTAGAAGAACTCCTCCAATGACCTCACATTCCACAGCTGGCGTGCCGAGGTTGCCTATCCCCGGGCTAGTTGGTGGCCTCCGTGTCAATGCTATTAAGCATTTTGCAGCAGTCATGATGTAAGTCATTAGTATAATGGAATGTAGAAGTATTTTAATCTTTTTAGTGATATAATAGTGTGATAACCTCTATTACAGAGGTCAGGTAATGAAACTGCTGTAATCTGTGCTGGGAGGATTAATGATGCTTTATTACTGTAATCTGTGCAGGGATCATATAAAGCTGTTTTTTTATTACTTCTATTATAGAGTTTCCCAATGGCCCTCCTCAGCCCCTCACTGTATCTGAAAAACATCCGAAAAACATGTCCTGTTGGCATAGGTGTGCCAGGTGCCCGCCGCTCCCCCACCGGCCCCGTGGCAGCTGAGGCTGCACCGAGAGAGTGAGTGGAGGGGAGGGCTGGCAGCCTTAGGCCTGGGGGGCAAGTCCAGTCAAGTGGCCCATAGAGCGTGGAAAAGTGATGGATCGAGGCCCCCCTTACATCAGAGTCCGCGCAGAGGCCCCCCTTAAATCAGAGTCCGCGCAGAGGCCCCCCTTACATCAGAGTCCGCACAGAGCCTCCCCTTACATCAGAGTCCTCGTGTCTGTGCAGAGAGAGAAGGGGATGTCAGTGCTGGTGTGCGCTGAGGCTGAGCTATGTGCGAGACGAGACATAGCTCAGCTCTACAGCCATCTACCTCGGAGCTGACACAGGCACGGCTGCACAGTGGGAGGTGAGCAGCGGCCGTGGCCTGTGTTAACAGAGCTCCAGCAGGCATATTCCTGCTCTGCAAAAACAGCATTTGGTAGTGGCGGCCGGTGGCTGTGCATAGTGTCACCAGCCCGGGGGGAGATTTCCACCCTGCCCCCCATGCCAGCCCTCCCCTGGGAATCTCTGTCCTCAGTCTCTTTCTCTGTCTCAAAAATGAGACATCAGGAGTCTGTTTAGGCCCCTAATATTTCACTAAATTCCCCCCCCCCCCCACAATTGGGTGCCTAACAAAAAAAGCATTTACTCAGTCTCCAACCCCCCCCCCCCCCGCCCGTCTGTGATCAGACTGCAACATTATAACTTTGTAGCAATCAAGGTGAGAGAATGCAGGAGTGGCTGATCCTGTGTTGGACCGTTACCAGGATTTACAGCATCTCAGTTCAGGAAGAAGATGGTGACCTTAGTTACAATATATAACAACCAGTGGCGGCCCGCCCTAATACATTTGTCCGGCCCCCTAATCGCCGGATGCATGGATTCCAATGAGGATTTTTTTTATTTTTGAAGCACATGATTACAGCCTGAGGCTCTAATAGGCTTCAAAAAAGGGTGGGCTTGGGGCGCAGAGCACTGTGCCCTGAGCCCACCCTGTTGTGTGACAATAGGGAATTTTAATATTCGCTATCTTCTTCGTGATTCTCCTCCTGGCTAATCAGGAAGCGGGTCCTAAGACCCGGTTGGCCAAGTGTGGAAGCGATCGTATAGGAGGGAAGGAGGAGGGAAGCAGCCGGAAAGCCTAAGGCCCCGTACACACGACCAAACATGTATGCTGAAACTGGTCCGCGGGCCAGTTTCAGCATACATGTTCGGTCGTGTGTAGGCGCGAGCAGGCCGAATTCCAGCAAACATTTGCCCGCCGGGCCTTTTCCCAGCGGACAAATATTCCTGGACGTGTTTTAAAACCGTCCGCTGGAATCCTGCCCGCTCGGACATGTATATGTATCAGTACAGACCTACCGTACATGTCCGAGCGCCCGCCGTCCCTCGCATGCGTCGAATGACTTTGACGCATGCGTGGAAGCCTTTAAATGGCAGGCCCGCCCACGTTGCCGTGTCATCGCCGCGTCATCGTCGCGGCGACGACGCGGACACGGCCCGCGTATTGTTTACGCGCGGACTTCTGTACGATGGTTAGTACAGCCATCGTACAGAAGCCCTCTGGCAGACATGTACGGTGAAAACGGTCCGACGGACCGGTTTCATCGTACATGTTTGCCCGTGTGTACCAGGCCTAAGACGCAGAGGTGGAGAAGGAGACGCAGGAAGGACCCGAAGCTGCCCGCGACCTAAATGGAGTAAGTGTGGGGCCAACCTACCGGGGGGGGGCTGGGGTCAGGGCCGGATTCCTCACAAGGCCACCTAGACCAGGCCTCGGGGCGGCAGTGGGTGCAGGGGCGGCGCTCTACCCTCCCTCTGTCCTCCGGCGCTCAGATGTCACGGAGCTGGGTCTGTGTGTGCCAGGTCCCGCCCCCCTAGACCAGCTCGTGTGATAGTAGATTGAATCAGTGTTCCGAATGGTGGTGTGTTTGGGGGGGGGGGATTTGCGGCATTGAAGGACCCGGCCTTGCGGCGGCAAAGGGAGCAAATCCGGGCCTGGCTGGGGTGTCGATGTACCATATTTATCGCGATATAACGCGCTCCCGCGTATACCGCGCACCCCTAAAGTGGCCCCCAATCCTGTGGAAAAAAAGTTTTTTTTGTACTTACAGTTTTGGTGTCTTGCGCGGCGTCCATCAGCGGCCTCGTCGGGTCCGGCGTCCGTCTGCGGCTTCGGGTGTCCTCTTCGTCGGGTCCGGCGTCCTTCTGCGGCTTCAGGTGTCCTCTTCGTCGGGTCCGGGGTCCGTCTGCGGGCTTCGGGTGTCCTCTTCGTCTGGTCCGGGGTCCGTCTGCGGGCTTCGGGTGTCCTCTTCGTCAGGTCTGGCGTCCTTCTGCGGCGTCCTCGCGTCCTCCCCGCTCGTTTCCCGCGCCGAGTTTTGAATACTGCGCCGACATATACCGAGCGCAGTACACTCGTGTATTGTCGGGCAGGCTCGGCAACACTCGCGCTCACGTCCTGTACGTCCAGGACGTGAGCGCGGAAGTAGCCGAGACTGGCCGACTATACCGGAGTGTACTGCGCTCGGTATATGTCGGCGCAGTATTCAAAACTCGGCGTGGGAAAGCGGGTATCGGCGTAAACCGCGCACCCACGATTTTTCCCTGATTTTCAGGGCAAAAAAGTGCGCGGTATACGCCGATAAATACGGTAAGTGCGGGGCGGACAGAGGCATGGCATCGGAGGTGTCTTGTTTCCCCCCCCCCCAAATATACAGCACCAGCCGCCAGTCAGTGACTATGCATAGTCTGAGATGATGTCATCAGTCTGCTGCAGCCAGGCGGCAGTATTTCCTCAGTCTCCTCTCCTCCAGTGATCAGATAGCAACATTGTAACTTTTTGTAGTAGGTCACAAGGTGAGGGTCTCCCTAGTCACCCGTGGGTCATTAGATAGACCCTCATTTCCCACACCCCCCTTCCTACCTTTTAGAGCTCACTGACTCTTATAATAACAGAAAAGGCAAATAAAGCGTGGTCCAACAGAGGAATATAATTCCTCCCTGATCCCCTCAGGCGATCGGATATTCCCTGGATCAACAATCACTGGTTACTTATAAATGTTAATAGTTTTATTATGTGAATTTAGGAATGCGTCCAGATTTTTTTTTTTTTTAGACAATGAAGGGATCTGGTCAGAACTGGTTCCCGGGGAAGTCTATTCTAGAGCCACAGCTCTATTTATCTTCCTGGGATTTATTCTTTCAACCCCTTCCAGTCCGCCACATAATAATAATTCTTTCTTTTGCTTTTGGCAATCCTGAAATGTACATAGAGCTGCCAATAAAGCTTCTTTTGAATTTGGGAGCCGGTTCAGACCTGTGCCGCCTGTGCATTGCACAAAACTCAGGGACCGGGCAAGGAGGCCATTAATCAGAGAGGCGGCACAGAGACCTAAGATTACCCTGGAGGAGCTGCAGAGTTCCACAGCAGAGACTTGAGTATCTGTACATATGAGGACAATAAGCCGTACGCTCCATAGAGTTGGGCTTTATGGCGGAGCGGCCAGAAGAAAGACATTACTTTCAGCAAAAAACAAAATGGCACGTTTTGAGTTTGTGAAAAGGCATGTGGGAGACTCCCAAAATGTATGGAGGAAGGTGCTCTGGTCTGATGAGACTAAAATTTTACTTTTTGGCCATCAAAGAAAACGCTATGTCTGGCGCAAACCCAACACATCACATCACCCAAAGAACACCATCCCCACCGTGAAACATGGTGGTGGCAGCATCATGCTGTGGGGATGTTTTTCAGCAGTCGGGACTGGAAAACTGGTCAGAGTTGAGGGAAAGATGGATGGAGCTAAATACAGGGATATTCTTGAGCAAAACCTGTACCACTCTGTGTGTGATTTGAGGCTCACCTTCCAGCAGGACAATGGGCCAGATTCTTGTACTTTCTGCATCGCGTAAGCTATTTACACTACGCCGCCGCAACTTACTGGAGCAAGTGCCGTATTCCTCAAGCACTTGCTCCGTAGTTTGCGGCGGCGTAGTGTAAAAGGCCCGGCGTATCCCCGCGTAATTCAAAGGGGGCGGCTTATATTTAAATTAAGCGTGCCCCCGTGCCGATCGAACGGCGCATGCGCCGGGCTAAAAATAGCCCAGTGCGCATGCTCCAGTTCTCGACGGAAAACGTCAATGACGCTGACGTGTGCGTCATTGACGTAAAGTCGTATTCAAGAACGACTTGGGAAAACGACGTACCCAACGGGGAAAAGACGACGCGGACCCGACGCCATACTTAACATGGCATACGTGGGACTGGCGTAAGGTTACCCCTCATATAGCAGGGGTAACCTTGCGCAAACGACGTAAGCGACGGTTGCGCGACGCAATTTCGTTCGGGAATCGGCGTATCAGGCTCATTTACATAAACAAATGAGACCTGAACGTAAACGCCACCTAGCGGCCGGCGGCGAATTACATTTAAGATCCGACAGTGTAAGTGACTTACACATGTCGGATCTTCAGCGTATCTATGCGAAAATGATTCTAGGAATCACTCGCATAGATACGCGGGTCAAAAAAGAGAGATACGACGGAGTTTCCTGAGACACTCCGTCGTAACTCTTCTGAGAATCTGGCCCAATGACCCCAAACACACTGCTAAAGCAACACCTGAGGCCCCATACTCACGAGCAAACATGTCTGCTGAAACTGGCCCGCAGGCCAGTTTCAGCAGACATGTTTGGTCGTGTGTGGGCGCGAGCGGGCCGAATTCCAGCAAACATTTGCCCGCCGGGCCTTTTCCCAGCAGACAAATATTCCTGGACTTGTTTTAAAACAGCCCGCTGGAATTCAGCCCGCTCGGACATGTACGGTCGTCAGTACAGACCTACCGTACATGTCCAGCCGCCCGCCGTGCCTCGCATGCGTCGAATGACTTCGACGCATGCGTGGAAGCATTTTAAAGGCGGGCCGCCCACGTCGCCGCGTCATTGTCGCGGCGACACCGCGTCATCGACGCGGCGACACCGCGGACACGCCCCGCGTATTGTTTACGCGCGGACTTCTGTACGATGGTGTGTACAACCATCGTACAGAAGCCCTCTGGCAGACATGTATGGTGAAAACGGTCCGACGGACCGCTTTCACCATACATGTTTGTCCGTGTGTACCCGGCCTGAGTGGTTTAAGGGGAAACATGTAAATGTGTTGAAATGGCCTAGTCAAAGCCCAGACCTCAATCCAATAGAAAATCTGCGGTCAGACTTAAAGATTGCTGTTCACAAGCGCAAACCATCCAACTTGAAGGAGCCGGAGCAATTTTGCAAGGAGGAATGGGCAAATATCTCCCCACAAGCTGCAATAAACCTCTTCGGATTTGCTTTCCAGACTCTTTTCCTCGTCTCCCTGGAATGTAATTCGGAGCGGATTGTGCAATATGTGACCTGGCAGAGGTTCGAGAACAACTAATACGGCGATGAGAGATCTGACCTGTTTTGAGGTCATAAGAAATGTTCTGTAACACATCATTAATATTTACATCCTTGTCACAGCCAACTCCACCCTGAGCGCAGTCTGTTTTTACACCGCTCCTCATGCATCTCGCTCTCTGTACTGGAGATCTACAAATACACAGAAAACGCTGGCTGGCTAGGATCTGTTCTGTGCCTCAACCTCCCAAGGCCAGGACAAGGGGTGGGCAGGAGGGAGGCTGACGACAATGAGTTGTGTTGGGGGGAGATTTACACTGGGTGGGAAAATTTGGAGGGCAGCAGAGAGTAAGGCCTTGTACACACGAGAGGATTTCCGCTGGAAACGGTCCGCCGGACCGTTTTGAGGGAACACCATCAGATCATCAGATCAAAATCTGCGACGATGACGCGGCGACGTGCGCGACCCTGGAAGGTAAATACTTCCACGCATGCGGATGGGATCGGACGGACTTATCCGGTGACTCTGTACAGACGACCGGATAAGTCCGGCGGACTGGATTCCAGCGGATAGATTTCTTAGCATCTCTATTTGTATGTCATTTATAGGCAGAGGTCTGCAATTCAAAGAGCCAAACTGTTTATAAAGTAAACATAGGACCATGGGTAGGGTACGAAAAGCTAGGTCCATCAGAGTGGAATGAAAGGTTAGTTTCTATATGCTTGGAAATTAAACTGGGTCTATAGGTGGTGTCCTGACAAAGAATGGTAGATGGGACACTGTGGCCCAGATCCACAAAGATCTGCCTATCTTTAGCCAGGCGTAGCGTATCTCAGATACACTACGACGCCGTAACTTACAGCGTACTTTCCGTATCCAGAAAGAATATGCGCCGTAAGTTACGGCGGCGTAGTGTAAATGTGTCGGCGTAAGGGCGCGCAATTCAAATGACTAACATGTGGGCGTGTTTTATGTTAATTCAACTTGACCCCACGTAAATTAAGTTTTTTTTTTTAACGGCGCATGCGCCGTCCGTGGGTGTATCCCAGTGCGCATGCTCGTAATCACGTCGCAATTAGTCAATGCTTTCGACGTGAACGTAATTTACGCAAAGCCCTATTCGCAAACGTTTTACGCAAACAACGTAAACAACGGAAAATTCGACGCTGTCCCGACGTCCATACTTAACATTGCGTACGCCTCATAGACCCAGGGGTAACGTTACGCCAAAAAAAGCCTTACGTAAACAACGTAAAAAAATGCGCCGGGCCGACGTACGTTTGAGAATCGGCGTATATAGCTAATTTGCATACTCTACGCGGAAACCAACGGAAGCGCCACCTAGCGGCCAGCGAAAATATGCACCTAAGATCCGACGGCGTACTAATACGTACGTCAGTCGGATCGAGCCCACATTCAGTCGTGTCTTGTTTTGTGGATGCAAAACAAAGATACGACGGGGCATTGTAGAACTTTTGCGGCGTATCAATAGATACGCCGGCGTAAGTTCTTTGTGGATCTGGGCCTGTGATGATGGACAAGTATAGCTTGCTTTCAGGTACTTGCATTTTGGATCAGTTTGAGTTGCTTTTAGGGGTTTATTGACAATTTATTAGCTGAGTATTGAAATCATTGGATACAGCAAACGGCTTTGCTTTTATGGAGAAATATATTACATGCCTTTTATCATGGGGACAGATAGGATGTATTTTCTATCTATGCTCTCATCCTGTTATATCATAGAATATAAGAACTATACACTAGAATACCACAGCGCCACCTGCTGCATAGATAGATAGGTAGAATGCATACAGTATTGTCAGTTTATACACAACTTTACATTACATGCTGTTGTTCTTTTCCAACACCCCTTCTCAACAGCATGAGCTTTGTCAAATTATATTCAGCTTCTTATGGAAATAACTACAGCGTCATCTCCTCTGACGGGCAGTATTTGTCTCTGGAAGGCTGCAGAGGAGCAGGGCAACAATATGGTTATCTTTGATGTCTTCTCCGATGGTGCGTAGCTGCTCTATGGTCTCTAGCATAGCTTTCGCACAGTTACACATTTGCCGTGCTTCTTCTAGTCTCATCTTGTACAACTTTTGTAACAAAAACAGGTTGCTGTTTACACTAGAACGCTCATGCAGTTTTTGTAGTGAAGTCCACATACCTTTTGGCCATTTTCTCTGTTGTAGATAAGCTGGTCATCTTCCACTAGTAAGCTTATGATCACTTTTGCTGGTTTATGCTTCCTATCCCAGTCCTCCGTCTTTCCATCTGTGGGTCTGTCTGTATTTAGCACTTGCCACAAGTCATTCATGCTAAAAAAATAATTTCCAGTAGAGTTTTTTAGGACCGAGTACAAGTACCGATACTTTTTTTCAAGTACTCGCCGATACCGAATACCGATACTTTTTTTTAAATGTGTCCCCAAATGCAGCCATGTCCCCCCACATATGCAGCCATGTCCCCCCACATATGCAGCCATGTCCCCCCTATATGCAGCCATGTCCCCCCTATATGCAGCCATGTCCCCCCTATATGCAGCCATGTCCCCCCACATATGCAGAAATGTCCCCCATATATGCAGCCATGTCCCCCATAAATCCAGCCATGTCCCCCCTATATCCAGCCATGTCCCCCATAAATCCAGCCATGTCCCCCCTATATGCAGCCACGTCCCCCATAAATCCAGCCATGTCCCCCCTATATGCAGCCATGTCCCCCCTATATGCAGCCATGTCCCCCCATACCTTGATGCCGCCGCCGCATGGGTTAAACAGCGTGCGGGGAACATCACAGCTTTCATTTGCATAGCTGTAGTATTCCCGCTGAGCCGCGTATAGACACTCCCCCTTGTTCGGGATTGGACAGATCCCGAGCAAGGGGGAGTGTCTATACGCGGCACAGAGGGAATACTACAGCTATTCAAATGAAAGCTGTGATATTCCCCGCACGCTGTTTAACCCATGCGGCGGCGGCATTGTTGTGGTATGTGACGGGGTCGGCGGCGGCATTCGTTGCGGCGGCGGCAGCGGCGGCGGGGGGGGGTGGCGTGTTTGTTTCAAGTATTTTATTTAGGTATCGGGGGTATTTGCGGGAGTACAAGTACTCCTGCAAATACTCGGTATCGGTCCCGATACCGATACTGGTATCGGTATTGGGACAACCCTAATTTCCAGTTTAAACTTCCATAGCTGGTAATTGGCACTGTTCATCTTTGCAAACTTCACATCTGAACCACTTGCCATGTTTCAGTAGCTTGTATACAGTATTCACTGACTTGCTGTAGAATTCTTTCCAGTGCCTTTGGGTGCCTGGGATATCCTCTCCAATGCCTGGGAGCCTGGGACTCATAACCTATTAGATGAGTATTAAAATCATGCTTTGGACGCAGCAAATGGCTTTACTTTTATGGAGAAATATATTGCATTCCTTTTTATCATCATGGAAACAGACAGGAAGAGAACACAAACGAGTACATTGAACATAGAGAGACAATCTCGTTATAGAATATAGGAACTATACACTAAAATACCACAGCTCCACCTGCTACATAGATAGGTATAATGCATACATTATTGTCTGTTTATTAAAGTGGAGTTTCCATCCCAAATTTTTTTTTCATTATTGTGCTCATTAGACATAAAAAAAAAAAAATACATTTTTTTTTTTTTTTACTCATCTGGAAATGCCTGTTGCTATGAGGTCCCACGAAATCTGCCTTTGGAATCACCTAGGATTCTGACATCATCTCCCTCTAATGCTCCTGGGAAATGTGTGTCATCATTTCCCAGGATGCAGTGCGCTACCCAATTATCACTCCCCATCCAAGGCTTCCAGGAAATAAGTGCTTGTGGGCTTCACAATGCCCACAAGCAAAATGACAACGGCGTGGACATAGTTTTATAAACGATTTTTTTTTAATAACTATGCGGAGCGGCGGCGGATTGTAAAATAGTAAGTGACTGGACTTCTATTATAAAAACGCATGATGAAAGGACATACATTTAAAAAATGCTAATTGTGGTTGGAACCCCGCTTTAACAACTTTACATTACATGCTGTTGTTCTTTTTCAACATTTATTGCAGGTTTTTATACAGCGCCGTCAATTTACGCAGCATGTTGCGTATATATTGTACATTCGCATCAGTCCCTCAAGGAGCTTACAATCTAAGGTCCCTAACGCCATACTAGGGCCAAGTTAGATAGTAACTAACTTTTTGGATTGGAATTGACAACCCTAGTTCTGCTAGGCTGAAGTGCTAAGCACTTAGGGCCAGATTCACCAAAGAGATACGACGGCGTTTCTCCTGATACGCCGTCGTATCCCTGTTTCTATCTATGCGGCTGATTCATAGAATCAGTTACGCATAGATATCCATAAGATCCGACAGGTGTAATTGTTTTACACTGTCGGATCTTAGGATGCAATACCGTGGCCGCCGCTGGGTGGAGTTTGCGTCGTAAACCAGCGTCGGGTATGCAAATTAGCAGTTACGGCGGATCCCCGACGGATTTTCGCGTTGGCTACATCGCTGCTAGTCTAGTTTCCCATAGCAAAGTTAGTCGTCGTTTGACCTGCCCTAACTTTAGTCAGCAATCGTATTGCTGTCTAAAGTATGGGCGTCGTTCCCGCGTCGAAATTTAAAATTTAACGTCGTTTGCGTAACACGTCCGGGAATACGGAAGTACGCTACGCGCGTCGCCGTTCGAAAAAATGACGTCACGGCGCGCAAAGCACTGCGGGAGTTAGGAAACGGAGCATGCGCAGTAGGTCCGGCTCGGGAGCGCGCCTAATTTAAATGGCACACGCCCATTTGAATTGGCCCGCCTTGCGCAGGAGGCCGCCGGCGTAGTTTTCATCGCAAGTGCTTTGTGAATCAGGCACTTGCGATGAAAACTTGCGGCGGTGTAACGTATCTACGATACGTTACGCCGCCGCGATTCTACGTGAATCTGGCCCCTACTTTTTGGATTGGAATTGACAACCCTAGTTCTGCTAGGCTGAAGTGCTAACCACTTAGCCACTGTGCTACCCTTGCCTATGACTTGCAGTTGAAATCTTTTGGATTTGCGCTTGACCCTCTTCTATATCGCCTTAAAGCGGGAGTTCACCCATTTATTTATTTTTTGATCTTTTCCCCTTAGATGGATGCTCGTTTTGTCTAGGGGAATCGGCTAGTTGTTTTAAAATATGATCCGTACTTACCGTTTTCGAGATGCATCTTCTCCGTCGCTTCCGGGTATGGGTCTTCGGGAGCGGGCGTTCCTTCTTGATTGACAGTCTTCCGAGAGGCTTCCGACGGTCGCATCCATCGCGTCACTATTAGCCGAAAGAAGCCGAACGTCGGTGCGGCTCTATACTGCGCCTGCGCACCGACGTTCGGCTTCTTTCGGAAAATCGTGACGCGATGGATGCGACAGTCGGAAGCCTCTCGGAAGACTGTCAATCAACATAGGAACGCCCAGTCCCGCAGCCCATACCCGGAAGCGACGGAGAAGATGCATCTCGTAAACGGTAAGTACGGCTCATATTTTAAAACATCTAGCCGATTCCCCTAGACAAAACGAGCATCCATCTAAGGGGAAAAAGTCATATATACGGGTGAACCTCCGCTTTAAGCTATTGAGAGTAGAAGTTCTGATGCAAACAGAGGCCCTCAAACATTATATTGCCAACCTCCTGAATACTGTCATTGTCAATTCTCTCTTTTCTCTGGTGTCCTCTCCATTGGGTGAAGCTCTACCTGGCTGCCTGCATTGTCTTGGCTCTGGTAGTGTTTTGGAGCCTCCGGCTGTACAACTTTCTTACATTTATTAATGATTTCACAATTTATCACGGATGATTTCCATTCAAATAAATATTTGTTTGAACTTCCGTGGGCTTTAGCCCGTAGGCTCTCCGTGCTCCTGTGTGTGGACATTTTCACAAGGTGAGATAATTTATTACAGGCATGTGTCCTCCAGGTCAGGGACGGCTTAGTTAAACATTAAACAGTTTGGTGTTACGAGGATCTATGCAGAGATTACGTTCTTCTCTTTAGAGAGTACTCAGGATTTTATGAGGGATTTGTGTCCCTTCTGGTGGGTAATATGTATGCCTCTCTTCTCCCCGGTGTGGCCTATTTTCACTTATAATTTAGGACATTTAAGTCTCTTAATCTAAAGACACTCAGACACTTGACTTATCCATGTAAATTGAAGTTTTTAATTTTAGTCAGGGTTACAGCAGTGGGGGCTGCAACTGCATCTGGTACTCTGTCCGCACCCGTTACTGCCCCTAATTAAGTACCACTTACAGTAAAGCAGAGTGTGCCAGGCAAAGAGGTCCTGTAATGTAGGGTGACCAGACATCCCCAGTTTCAGGGGACAGTCCCATGATTGAGGACACTGTCCCCGGACCAAGTCTGTCCCTGGTTTTGTCCCCAGATTGGATTTAATAGGGGGCAGGGGCAATTTCAAAGACAATGGGGCAGATCCTCAAAGATCTGCACCGGCGCAGCGTATCTGAGATACGCTACGCCGCCGTAACTTACCTGGCTTTGGTTTGAATCCAGAAAGAATTTGCGCCGTAAGTTGCGGCGGCGTAGTGCATTTCTCGCGGCGTAAGGGCGCGGAATTCAAATGCGGTGAGTAGGGGGCGTGTTTCATTTAAATGAAGCGCGTCCCCGCGCCAAACGAACTGCACGAACGAACTGCACATGCCCCGTCCGTCAAAACTCCCAGGGTGCATTGCTCCAAATGACGTCGCAAGGACGTCATTGTTTTCGTCGTGAACGTAAATGGCGTCCAGCCCCATTCACGGACGACTTACGCAAACGACGTAAAAGTTTTAAAATTATACGCGGGAATGACGGCCATACTTAACATTGAGTACGCCACCAGATAGCAGCTTTAACTATACGCCGGAAAAAGACGAACGGAAACGACGTAAAAGAATGCGACGGCCGCTCGTACGTTCGTGGATCGTCGGAAAAAGCTAATTTGCATACTCAACGCGGATTACGACGTGAACGCCACCCAGCGGCCGCCGGAAAATTGCATCTTAGATCCGACGGCGTACTAACACAGATGCCGTCGTATCTTGTTTGGTGGATACTAAAACAAAGATACGACGCGCAAAATTTGAAATTACGCGGTGTATCAACAGATACGCCGGCGTAATTTCTTTGAGGATCTACCCCATACAGTGCAGAATTAAAATAAAATACAATTTGAATTGCACACCCCCGCTCCGCTTTGGCTCAAATCCTGGCCAGCCACCTGCCTATCTCCTTGCCTTCCCTGGCGGAGTGATCTTCCTCCGCTCCCCATCCAGTAGTAGCCGGGGCCCAAAGGGTAAGACTTGAGAGGCTGTGAGGCGGGCGGCGACGGGCAGAGAGTCGCTGATTGTTGCCATTACTAGTAAAGAAAAAATATGCCCCCGGATTTCATTTTATAAAATCTGGTCATCTTACTGTAATGAGCAATCTTGACTTCCAACTGTCCCTCAATTGGAACCAGATCCCTCTGTCCCTCCTTTTCCTCCTTAGTTTGTTCGTCATTTTGGTCTGGTGTGTGGACGTCTAAAAATGCAATAAATATAAATTGTATCTATAGATAAATGTAAAATTACGTTAAAAGCCACTTATGGCTTTACCAAAAATGTTCTTTTGTATTATTTTCATGATCCTAGTAATGGGGACATGGCAGGGGCAGGTTCTTTTTCTACAGCCATGGCCAAAAGTTTTAAGAATGACACATTTTCAAAAAGTCTACTGTTTCAGCGTTTTTAGATCTTTTTGTTAGTTTGTTGTTTTTTTTTTTTTTTGGTTCACCTGCCCCTTGAGGATTGACACGTGTTCTCAATGTGATTAAGGCAGGGTTTGACAAATTTGCTTGGAATCTAGGAGCCAGCTAAAAAAGTTAGGAGCCAGAAAACACGCTCGTCCCGACGAGCTTGCGCGCAGAAGCGAACACATACGTGAGCAGCGCCCGCATATGTAAACGGTGTTCAAACCACACGTGAGGTATCGCTGCGATTGGTAGAGCGAGAGCAATAATTCTAGCCCTAGTCCTCCTCTGTAACTCAAAACATGCAACCTGTAGATTTTTTTTAAACGTCGCCTATGAAGATTTTAAAGGGTAAAAGTTTGTCGGCATTCCACGAGCGGACGCAATTTTGAAGCGTAACATGTTGGGTATGAATTTACTCGGCGTAACATTATCTTTCATAATATAAAAAAAAATGGGGATAACTTTACTGTTGTCTTATTTTTTAATTAAAAAAAGTGTAATTTTTTCCCAAAAAAGTGCGCTTGTAAGACCGCTGCGCAAATACGGTATGACAGAAAGTATTGCAACGTTCGCCATTTTATTCTCTAGGGTGTTAGGATAAAAAATATATATAAATGTTTGGGGGTTCTAATTAGAGGGAAGAAGATGGCAGTGAAAATAGTGAAAAATTACATTAGAATTGCTGTTTAACTTGTAATGCTTAACGTGTAATACCAACGGCCACCACCAGATGGCGCCAGCTTACACATCTGGTGGTAATAACTTGTAATACCAACGGCTTACCACCAGATGGCGCCAGCTCACAAAAAAAAAACACTTACAGTAGTTATCACTTTTGGTTTATGACAAGGTGCTCCATCATGCTCACCAAACTGTTCTTGGATGGTTGGGAGAAGTTGCCCTCGGAGGATGTTTTTGTTCCATTTTTTTTTATTCAGGGTCGTGTTTATAGGCAAAATTGTGAGTGAGCCCCCCACTCTCTTGACTGATAAGCGACCCCCCCACACATGAATGGTCTCAGGATGCTTTACTGTTGGCATGACACAGAACTGATGGTAGTGCTGTTCCTAGGGGGAACAGATTCCGACAGGCAACCATTCTCGCACAACAGGTTCCTCAGAGGGAGCGGCCACTGCAGACTGCTCCCCTCCGGCTGTGAGTGTCCTCACAGGCAGCGGAGTGGGCTGTCTTGCAGAATGTTGCCCCCCTAAAAGTGCTGCCTGGTACCCATGGTACCACCCGGTCCCATCATAGGGCCGGCCCTGTGAATAGGGAAACATCCAGTGGCAGCTGATTGGTCGCTCAGTAAAACAGTGTTAACAGTGTAGAGCAGAGATATGCAAGTAGCGGACCTCCAGCTTTTGCAAAACTACAAGTCCCATCATGCCTTTTCCTCTGGGTGTCATGCTTGTGGCTGTCAGTCTTGCTATGCCTCATGGGACTTGTAGTTCTGCAACAGCTGGAGGTCCGCTAATTGCATATCCCTGGTGTAGAGTGTAAACAGATACACTCCCTGTGGATGGTTTAGACGAAACCAGTGATGCCCATCAGTGCTGCCAACTAGTGCCCACCAGTACCACCTATCAGTGCCCCTTCATCAGTGCCACCTATCAGTGCTGCCAATTAGTGCCCACCAGTGCCACCTATCAGTGCCCACCAGTGCTGCCAATTAGTGCCCATCAGTTCCTCCTCATCAGTGTCGCCTATCAGTGCCCATAAGTGCTGCCTATCAGAGCCTGTCGGCACCACCTATAAGTGCAGCCTCATCAGTGCATGCTCATCATTGCCAATCAGTGCCGCCCCATCATTGCAGCCTATCAATGAAGAGGAAAAATTAGCCGTTTGCAAAATTGTATAACAAACTCTGAAAAAAGAATTGTGCTTTTTTTTTTTTTTTTTTTTTACATTTTCAATCTTTTTTTGTTTTGTTTAGCAAAAAAAAAACAGCAGTGATTAAACACCACCAAAAAAAGCTCTTTTTGTGTGGGTAAAAAATGATAAGAAAATTTTCATTTGAGTACAATGTAGCATGACCGCGCAATTGTCATTCAAAGCGCAACAGCGCTGAAAGCTGAAAATTGGCCTGGGCAGGAAGGGGGTAAAAGTGAAGTGGTTAATTAATGAAACTAAACAAATTTTTTTTCGTTCTGCACATGTCTATTGTGGTGCAAGGGAATGCGATTGTAATGCCCATCCCTACCCTTTCCTCTCCCATGACCCGCTTCCCCTCGCCACAACACCCTGTGATCTTATTGTACAATCTCTGTCTCTAGACTCTATAAAGTCAGAGCGCTCATAAACACTACTGTAGCGCCCCCTTGCTTTCAGAATGGGCTCTATGCTAAAGTTAATGGGGAGTGGGAGAGTTACTTTCCTCCTACTCAAGATTTGTTCAAATTTCGGGACCTCTGTCATTCCAGAATTGTCCACTGGGTCAGTCTGTGGTCCAGGGATGCAGTGCCATCCCTGGCCAGCAGTTGGCGCTAGAGGGGTTCTGGCAGAGAAAGCTTTCCCAGCAGCCAATTGGAGGAGTTTTCCCTCGCGGGGCATGCTGGGGGAGAGTATATCTGGGACAGGTGTCATGTGTCCAGAAATCTTTGCGGGATCCCCGTTCCAGGTGCGGTACCCACCTTCAGGTTACGCGCATCCATGGACCCCGTCAGCGCGGCCCACCTGGCCAAAGCTCAAGGCTGCATTGAACCTCATCCGGAGGTGAGAGGGGACCCCAGTGTTTCGCTGGGTTCCAGGACCTATTGAGAAAATCCCAGTCTGGGTTCGGGTGTCCGGACCACTGACAGGTATGCTTGCTGTCATCCGGGGGCCTGTTTAACCACTTCCATACCAGGCACTTACGCACCTTCCCGCCCAAGCCAATTTTCAGCTTTCAGCACTGTCGCACTTTGAATGGCAATTGCGCGGTCATGCTACGCTGTACCCAAACAAAATTGGCGTCCTTTTTCCCCCACAAATAGAGCTTTCTTTTGGTGGTATTTGATCACCTCTGCGATTTTTTTTTTGCGCAACAACTAAAAAAAGACTGAAAATTTTGAAAAAAAAATATGTTTTTATTTTTTTCTGTTAATTTTTTTGTAAATAAGTAAGTTTTCTCTTTCAATTACGGGCACTGATGGGCACTGATGAGATGGCACTGATGGACATCGATGAGGTAGTACTGACGGGCACAGATGAGGTGGCACTGATTGGCGGCGATGGTATGCGGCACTGATGGGCACACATAGGCGGCACTGATGGGCGGCACTGATGGGCACACATGGGCGGCACTGATGGGCACTCATGGGCGGCACTGATGGGCACTCATGGGCGGCACTGATGGGCACTCATGGGCGGCACTGGCCACTCATAGGCGGCACAGATGGGCACTCATGGGCGGCACTTATGGGTGGCACTGATGAATACTTATGGGTGGCACAGATGGGCACTGATAGGTGGGCACTGTGGGGTGGCACTGATGGACACTGTGGGGTGGCACTGATGGACACTGTGGGGCGGCACTGATTTACCCATGTTGCCAATCAGTGCCCATTTGTGGGCACTGATTTGCATCTTTTTTATTTTGTAATGCTTTTTTTTTTTTTGCCCAGACTTTTTTTTTTTTGCCCTTTTTTTTATTTTTTTTGCCCTTCCCTGGTGGGCTTCCCTGGTGGTCCAATGTGGCGATCCGAGGGGGAGCTGCGCTGATAAACAATCAGCGTGAACCCCCCCTGTCAGGAGAGCCGCCGATCGGCTCTCCTCTACTCGCGTCTGTCAGACGCGAGTGAGGAAGAGCCATCAACGGCTCTTCCTGTTTACATCATGATCAGTCATGATTGGACACGGCTGATCACGTGGTAAAGAGTCTCCGTGAGAGACTCTTTACCTTGATCGGTGTTGCGGGGTGTCAGACTGACACCCCGCAACAACGATCGCCGCGATGCGCGCCCCCGGGGGCGCGCAGCAGGTCAGAATCCTGAGGACGTCATATGACGTCCGGTCAGGATTCTACAACCACTTTGCCGCCGTCAATTTGTCATTGGCGGGCGGCAAGTGGTTAAGGAAAGTCTACTGGGAGGAGTTGCTCTCTATTCACCTAAGTCCTTTATTGAAGTTGGCCTGTGGCCGAAGCTTGGAGCCGGGTCTGTGAGACAGACCTGCTCCTCCCAGACAGGTCATAGTGACACTTCGGCTGCCAGGCCCATCATAGGGGTCTGTCCGGGGGCACTTTACCCACTCCGAGTAGAGTGGCGACGAGTTACAGAAGTTGGTGCTATATAGAGTAGTGCTGACTACTCTATTGATATCCAGGCCTGATACCGCGAGGTTCTCTCCTATCCTTTCATCAACCTTGTCCTTCCAAAATGATGTTGATGTTGGCCGTGTTGGCCTAGAAATAAAGCATTGAAAACCCTTCAGTCACTGTCTGGACCTTCGCTCACTATTTGTTCTACCACTGCACCCCTCGAGCCATGTCAGGGTAACTTAACCACTTCTGAACCGCCGCATGTATATGTACGTCGGCAGAATGGCACGTACAGGCACATTGGCGTACCTGTACGTCCCTGCCTAGACGTGGGTCGGGGGTCCGATCGGGACCCCCCCCCCCCCGCGCTACATGCGGCGGTCGGAAACCCGCGGGTAGCGATCCGGGACGAGAGCGCGGCTATTCGTTTCTAGCCGCCCCCTCGCGATCGCTCCCCGGAGCTGAAGAACGGGGAGAGCCGTATGTAAACACGGCTTCCCCGTTCTTCACTGTGGCGGCGCATCGATCGAGTGATCCCTTTTATAGGGAGACTCGATCGATGACATCATTCCTACAGCCACACCCCCCTACAGTTGTAAACACACACTAAGTGAACCCTAACTCCTACAGCGCCCCCTGTGGTTAACTCCCAAACTGCAACTGTCATTTTCACAATAAACAATGCAATTTAAATGCATTTTTTGTGTGAAAATGACAATGGTCCCAAAAATGTGTCAGAATTGTCCGAAGTGTCCGCCATAATGTCGCAGTCACGAAAAAAATCACTGATCGCCGCCGTTAGTAGTAAAAAAAATAAATAAATAATAAAACTTTCCCCTATTTTGTAAACACTATAAATTTTGCGCAAACCAATCGATAAACGCTTATTGCGATTTTTTTTAACCAAAAATAGGTAGAAGAATACGTATCGGCATAAATTTTTTATATATGTTTTTGGGGGATATTTATTATAGCAAAAAGTAAAAAATATTGCATTTTTTTTCAAAATTGTCGCTCTATTTTTGTTTATAGCGCAAAAAATTAAAACCGCAGAGGTGATCAAATACCACCAAAAGAAAGCTCTATTTGTGGGGAAAAAAGGACGCCAATTTTGTTTGGGAGCCACGTCGCACGACCGCGCAATTGTCTGTTAAAGCGACGCAGTGCCGAATTGTAAAAACCCCTTGGGTCATTTAGCAGCATATTGGTCCGGTCCTTAAGTGGTTAATTTGCCGATCCCAAATTAATCAGCAGCTCCTTCGGGGGTGAGCGCTACACTACAATAGGGCCGTACAATCCTTCTTTTACATTTACCAAAACTACGTAGAATGAGAAAAAATCTAAATGGTTCAATGGCTTTGTATCCAATCAGGCAGGCCCTCGCACTACGTAGTTGATGATAGATCCCGGTTATAGAGATTTTACAATTAGATTGCACTGTGTGTGCGGCTCGCTCTAGATCTTATGTGTAGAGCTCGGTAAACGCGGTTTGAATCTTCTGAGTTTCTTCTGGCTGGATTTGTGTTTCCTGTAATGATGTAAAAAGACAAACGTATTTTCTAATGATCTCCATAACAGAGCACATTGTTCTGATGTCTGTTCTGACAGTCCCGGGTATTTCGGTCACTTTCACTTTTTTATTTTTAGCTTACTTAACATGTTTTTAGATAAAGGACTTAAGTTAGTTGCTATGGCAACACAGAATTTTTTATTTATTTTTCCAATTTTTTAACCACTTAAGCCCCGGACCTTTAGGCAGCTAAATGCCCAGGCCAGGTTTTGCTATTCGGCACTGCGTCGCTTTAACAGACAATTGCGCGGTCGTGCGACGTGGCTCCCAAACAAAATTGGCGTCCTTTTTTCCCCACAAATAGAGCTTTCTTTTGGTGGTATTTGATCACCTCTGCGGTTTTTATTTTTTGCGCTATAAACAAAAATAGAGCGACAATTTTCAAAAAAAATGCAATATTTTTTCCTTTTTGCTATAATAAATATCCCCCAAAAACATATATAACATTTTTTTTTTCTTCAGTTTAGGCCGATACATATTCTTCTACCTATTTTTGGTAAAAAAAATCGCAATAAGCGTTTATCGATTGGTTTGCGCAAAATTTATAGTGTTTACAAAATAGGGGATATTTTTATTGCATTTTTTTTTAAATTTTTTTTTTTTACTACTAATGGCGGCGATCAGCGATTTTTTTCGTGACTGCGACATTATGGCGGACACTTCGGACAATTTTGACACATTTTTGGGACCATTGTCATTTTCACAGCAAAAAATGCATTTAAATTGCATTCTTTATTGTGAAAATGACAGTTGCAGTTTGGGAGTTAACCACAGGGGGCGCTGAACGTGTTAGGCTTCACCTAGTGTGTGTTTACAACAGTAGGGGGGTGTGGCTGTAGGTCTGATGTCATCGATTGTGTCTCCCCTATAAAGGGGATGACACGATCCATGCAGCCGCCACAGTGAAGCACGGGGAAGCTGTGTTTACATACGGCTCTCCCCGTTCTTCAGCTCCAGGGAGCGATCGCGACGGAGCGGCTATAAACGAATAGCCGCGCCGTCGTCCCGGATCGCTCCCCGAGGTAAGCCGCCCGCCGCACGCAGCGAAGGGGGTCCCGATCGGACCCCCGACCCGCAGAAATGCAAGGATGTATATATATGCCCATCTGCCTGTCCGTGCCATTTTGCGGACGTAAATAGTCGTGCGGCGGGCGTTAAGTGGTTAAGATGCCAGTTTATTCCGTTGGTAGGGCCTTGTTCAGGGCTGGACTGGCACAACAATTTGGCCCTGGACTTCATCCAGACTTGCCCACTTTGACAGGTCTCTCCCACAGCGGCCGGACAACTCCTGCAACCCCCCCCCCCCCCGGCCACCCAAGCCCCCTCTACCCCTTCACTAGCCACTAGCCGCTTTACTTTATTAGAGTAGAACGGCTGGTACTGGTACTTTTATAGGCAGTACCAGTGGGGAAATAGACATTATTTCTCCCGGGGCAAAGAATCAGTTTGGTGCCCCCCCCCCTTATGGGACAAGATTAGGCAGAAGTGAGAAACTCCCAGGCCGCTGTCACTGAAGCTGGCCCACTGAGCCATCGGCCCACCGGGAAACTCCCTGTAGTCCCAATGGCCAGTCCATCATTGGCCTTGTTTTGCAAGAAACGGGACACAGGTTTACTGGGAAATTTGACTTTCCTCTCCTCTGTGGCCTGGGACTACAATTCCATTTGAATGTGGCCCTCAAACTGTTCTTGATGTTGTTGTTTGTCACTGGAAGACTGGGTGATGTTTTATATTTAAGCAGGTACAGGTAGATGGTCCAATAAATCTCACCAGTTCAGGATGGCACCCAAGGATCCATTGGTTAACTCCGGGATCTGTCTCCACGGCACGTCAGTTGCCGGCGTCCACACAGCTAATATCGCTGCTTGGTAGTTGGAGCATATAAGGCAAGTCAAGTAGCCGCAGACTGAATCAAAGCATCACAACCTCTGTGAGGATAATGTCACGCTGACATGTTTCACTAGTCAAGCTTGTTTCTTCAGAGCGAGGCTGCCCGAGGATCTAACCCAGTCATTTTTACTGCCATGTCCCTTCTTTATCACACACACTTCCCCATAGTTGCTGAATAACTACATCTCCGGTTCCTGGACTGTCTTATCACTAAATTGACAGGTTCACTGTCCTAGTGTCAAACTGAACCTGGCACCGGCGGTGATTTTTCATCTGCCAGTGATATTTCCGTTATTGGATACCTGATGTGTGTGTATGTGTGTGTATGTGTGTGAGCATGAAGGCTTGAGCAGGGTGGTTGCAAGTCTGTTACTGACAATGGCCCAGATTCAAGAAGCAATTGCGCCTGTGTAACCATAGGTTACACAGCGCAATTGCTTACTTGCTCCGGCGCTACGAATGCTCCTGATTCAGGAACATCGTAACGCCGACTGCAGCCTAAAATCTGCGTGGCATAAGGCTCTTATGCCACGCAGATTTTAGGCTGCATTCTTGCGTTGGCCGCTAGGGGGCGCTCCCATTGTGCTCAGTGTATAGTATGCAAATTGCATACTAACACCGATTCACAATGTTGCGCGAGCCCTGCGTACGCAAGTTACGTCGTTTCCGTACGGCGTGTTTAGCGTAAGGCTGTCCCTTCTAATAGTAGGGGCAGCCAATGCTAAAGTATACCCGTCGTTCCCGCGTTGCGAAATTTGAATTTCACGTCGTTTGCGTAAGTGATTCGTGAATGGCGCTGGACGCCATTCACGTTCACTTGGAAGCAAATGACGTCCTTGCGGCGTCATTTGCCGCAATGCACGTCGGGAAAGTTTCCCAACGGAGCATGCGCTCTACGCTCGGCGCGGGAGCGCGCCTAATTTAAATGATTCCCGCCCCCTACGGGATCATTTAAATTGCGTGCTCTAGCACCGGGCAATTTTGCAATTCACGGAGCTTCTGCTCCGTGAATCAAGGGCAGCAGAGCAAATTTGCCATAATGTCGCAGTCACGAAAAAAATCGCTGATCGCCGCCATTAGTAGTAAAAAAAAATTATTAAATAAAAATGCAATAAAACTATGCCCTATTTTGTAAACGCTATAAATTTTGCGCAAACCAACCGATAAACGCTTATTGCGATTTTTTTTTTTTTACCAAAAATAGGTAGAAGAATACGTATCGGCCTAAACTGAGGAGAATGTGTTGACTTGATTCTGAGCATGCGTGTTTTTTTCTCCGTCAAAGTTCCACACAGACGATTGGAATTGCCATAGGAAAAAAATAAAACATGTTCTGTTTCTAAACTCCGACGGGAAAAAAGTCAGATGACGCCCACACACGGTCGGAATATCCGATAAAGCAAGTCTGACGGAATTTTTTTCATCGGAAATTCCGATCGTGTGTACGCGGCATTAGTCTGTCGCTTTCCCGTATCGCTATAATTCTCCTGTGGTGAGTACTTCCAACTCGTACAGTCTGATCCCTCTTGGCACGCATATTACTGACACATTTCCCGGGGTGTTTGTCCTGAACCAACGAAAATCTCTTCTGCTCCAGTTGTCGGCGCTCCGATTCTCCGGCCTGGGAGTCTCTCTCTGTCTATTTTTATCCTGGGAAGTCTGGACCAGCCATTGATGTCAGTGCAAAGCTTTCCGGACACATACAGTTGCAATCCCTTCCCCTCCCCCTCCGCTCCAAACAATTTGCACACTAGACATAAAATTCAGACAAAATGTTCCTCATTCAGAAATTCCGATATATCCGAATTTCCGAATACAACACTAACAGATTTCAACAAATCCGAATTAAACGTTAACGAATGAAAGGAAATTTTGTTTGTTTCATTCGGATTCAAATTCATTAGATAATAGCTGGTTGTTAACACTTTTTATGGGGTGAATGTGTAGGCCATATTCATACACATGGGGGGGGGGCCCGGGATCTGGAGGCCCCCTTTGTTAAAGAGAGCTTCCAGATTCCAATAAGTCCCCCTGCCAAAGAGACCCCCACAACCACAGTCCAGGGTTGTGGGGAAGAGTCCTTTGTCCCCATCAACATAGGGACAATTAGCTAGATTCAGAGAGACTTAGGCCCCATACACACGGGAGTATTTATCCGCGGATACGGTCCAGCGGACCGTTTCCGCGGATAAATCCTCTCGGGGATTTCGGCGGATTTCTATGCGATGGAGTGTACTCACCATCGCATTGAAATCCGCGCCGAAATCCTCTGGCGATGACGTGTCGCGCCGTCGCCGCGATTATGACGCGGCGACGTGCGCAACGCTGTCATATAAGGAATTCCACGCATGCGTTGAATCATTGCGAGGCATGCGGGGGATCCCTTCGGACGGATGGATCCGGTGAGTCTGTACAGACCAGCGGATCCATCCGTTGGGATGGACTCCAGCAGATGGATATGTTGTGCAGGTCAGCAAATATTTGATCTGCTGGAATCCATCCCAGGGGAGAAATATCCGCGGAAACAGATCCGCTGGAGTGTACACACCATAGGATCTATCCGCTGAAACCCATTTGCTGGGATTTATCTGCGGATGGATTCTATGGTGTGTATGGGGCCTGAGGCTGGCGTATCAGTAGATACGCCAGCCTAAGTCAGAATTTGCGTTGGCGCTAATTTAAGCGTATTCTGGTAACCAGATACGCTTAAATTAGGCTCAGATACGAGCGGCGTAAGTGTCTTACACCCTCGTATCCTAAAGTGTAATTTTTAGGCTGACCGCTAGGTGGCGCTTCCATTGCGGTCGGCGTAGAATATGTAAATCAGTAGATACGCCTATTCACGAACGTACGCCCGGCCGACGCAGTACAGATACGCCGTTTACGTAACGCATTAGCAGGCCTAAAGTTATTCCATCAAATAGATGGAATAGTAATGTTAAGTATGACCGCCGTTCCCGCGTCGAAATTCGGAAATTTTATGTCGTTTGCGTAAGTCGTCCATGAATAGGGATTTACGTCATTTACGTCCACGTCGAAATCAATAGGCCCGTGCGGCGTACGTTGCCGCAATGCACACTGGGAAATGTAGGCGGACGGCGCATGCGCCGTTCAAAAAAAACGTCAATCACGTCAGGTCAAAGCATATTAACATAAAACACGCCCCCTCAGCCTATTGTGAATTAGGCGCGCTTGCGCCCGCCGCATCTACGCTACGCCGCCGTAAGTCAGGAGGCAAGTACTTTGAGAATACAGTACTTGCCTCTCTGAGTTAAGGCGGCGTAGCGTAAATACGATACGCTACGCCGCCTTAAAGTTGCGGCGATCTCTGAGAATCTACCTAAAAGTGCTTTGTGCCTGCCCCAAAGCACCCCCCTCATGTGGCCTGGTATGGTTCTGAGGGGGGCACTCGCTTGTCCCCCCCCCCTTTTCGTGGCCTGCAGGGCTGCATGCTCGGATAAGGGTCTACTACTGATTATGGGGGGGGGGGGCCCACGCCGTTTAAAAAAAATGTTTTTACAAACAATTTTTTTCGGGGGGGGGGGGGGGGGGGGGAGAGGGATCTGGTATGGATTTGAGTGGGGGCCCTTATCTCACATACAGTACATGCACATTAGGTCCAATTTTTGGAAAGAAGTCAATTAACCTACCAGCATAGGTGGGAGGAAACCTGTGCAAAAACCAAGAGAAATGCAAACTCCATGCAGACAATGTCCTGACCAGGATTTAAACTAGGGGCCCGCACTCAGTAATGCTGCCTAGTTCTCTGAAAGCAATGCATTCTGGGATGGTTCATCATCGTCTGCTCCTCCTACCTGCTGCGACCTGTACCTCCCATAGTCATCACACTAGGGACCATTGTACCAAGACGGGGGCCCAGCACTTCCCATCATGGCTCTCATTGGCAATGGTGGCTGGTCCTCCATTTTTTGAGGGGTTGCCAAATGAAATAATCTACCCCCTCCGTTTGGCTGGTCCGTCAGTCAAAACCAACCCCACCCCCGTTCGCTCGGCCCATCAGTCAAAATCCAACCCCCCCCCCCCTGTCGCTTGGTCGATCTGCAAACTACTCACTAACTCCCCCCACTGTCGCTCCTCAGCCCACTTCCTGTTTAGCCAGGAGAAGAAGCAGGAAGACCATAGCGAATAATAATTTGCTATTGTCACACAACTGGGTGGGCTCAGGGCGCAGGGCTCTGCGCCCTGAACCCACCCTTTTTTAAAGCCAATTAGTGCCTCAAGTCCTAATCATGTGCTCCAAAAAAAAACAAAACATTGAAATCCATGCATCCAGCACCGTGCCTGCAGATTAGGGGCCCGACCCGGATTATGGGGGCGGCGCCCGTGCGCCCCTAATGGAGCGACCGCTACTGCTCTTTAGCCTACTCTCTCCTGAGCAGAGCTGAGTGAACTGTCCTTATCGGTACTTGATGGGTTCATAACACGAGAAGCGTCCACACTTGCAGGTCTGTTACCCAGAAAATAATTTATTGCCCTCCTTTGTAGCTAAATATTGATATAAGATATAATCCGATAACATAACTCCTCAGCCTGTGTACTCCGGGACGTTCAAATCAGGTCAATAGTCCAATAGGTGCTGCGATCGCTAATTCTCTGTATAAATGAATGACCCGGTAATTGCCGCAGTCTAGTAGCATGTCACTTGTAGACATTTAGGGGTCTATGTATAATTAATGTCAGCGCCATCTAGTGGCAACAATGCCATTTCTTTCCTATAATACCTCAATCGGTAAAAATACTGCATTATTGCCACTAGATGGTGCTGACATTCTTGGGAAAAAAACATATTAAACAAATGATGATGAAGATGACACGTCCACACACAGTTTTTTTATATATATATATATATATATATATATATATATATATATATATATATATATATATATATATATATATATATACATATATATATATATACAGTGAGGAAAATAAGTATTTGAACACCCTGCTATTTTGCAAGTTCTCCCACTTGGAAATCATGGAGGGGTCTGAAATTGTCATCGTAGGTGCATGTCCACTGTGAGAGACATAATCAAAAAAAAAAATCCAGAAATCACAATTTATGATTTTTTAACTATTTATTTGTATGATACAGCTACAAATAAGTATTTGAACACCTGTCTATCAGCTAGAATTCTGACCCTCAAAGACCTGTTAGTCTGCCTTTAAAATGTCCACCTCCACTCCATTTATTATCCTAAATTAGATGCACCTGTTTGAGGTCATTAGCTGCATAAAGACACCTGTCCACCCCATACAATCAGTAAGAATCCAACTACTAACATGGCCAAGACCAAAGAGCTGTCCAAAGACACTAGAGACAAAATTGTACACCTCCACAAGGCTGGAAAGGGCTACGGGGAAATTGCCAAGCAGCTTGGTGAAAAAAGGTCCACTGTTGGAGCAATCATTAGAAAATGGAAGAAGCTAAACATGACTGTCAATCTCACTCGGACTGGGGCTCCATGCAAAATCTCACCTCGTGGGGTCTCAATGATCCTAAGAAAGGTGAGAAATCAGCCCAGGACTATACGGGAGGAGCTGGTCAATGACCTGAAAAGAGCTGGGACCACCGTTTCCAAGGTTACTGTTGGTAATACACTAAGACGTCATGGTTTGAAATCATGCATGGCACGGAAGGTTCCCCTGCTTAAACCAGCACATGTCAAGGCCCGTCTTAAGTTTGCCAATGACCATTTGGATGATCCAGAGGAGTCATGGGAGAAAGTCATGTGGTCAGATGAGACCAAAATAGAACTTTTTGGTCATAATTCCACTAACCGTGTTTGGAGGAAGAAGAATGATGAGTACCATCCCAAGAACACCATCCCTACTGTGAAGCATGGGGGTGGTAGCATCATGCTTTGGGGGTGTTTTTCTGCACATGGGACAGGGCGACTGCACTGTATTAAGGAGAGGATGACCGGGGCCATGTATTGCGAGATTTTGGGCAACAACCTCCTTCCCTCAGTTAGAGCTTCGAAGATGGGTCGAGGCTGGGTCTTCCAACATGACAATGACCCGAAGCACACAGCCAGGATAACCAAGGAGTGGCTCTGTAAGAAGCATATCAAGGTTCTGGCGTGGCCTAGCCAGTCTCCAGACCTAAACCCAATAGAGAATCTTTGGAGGGAGCTCAAACTCCGTGTTTCTCAGCGACAGCCCAGAAACCTGACTGATCTAGAGAAGATCTGTGTGGAGGAGTGGGCCAAAATCCCTCCTCCAGTGTGTGCAAACCTGGTGAAAAACTACAAGAAACGTTTGACCTCTGTAATTGCAAACAAAGGCTACTGTACCAAATATTAACATTGATTTTCTCAGGTGTTCAAATACTTATTTGCAGCTGTATCATACAAATAAATAGTTAAAAAAATCATACATTGTGATTTCTGGATTTTTTTTTTGATTATGTCTCTCACAATGGACATGCACCTACGATAACAATTTCAGACCCCTCCATGATTTCCAAGTGGGAGAACTTGTAAAATAGCAGGGTGTTCAAATACTTATTTTCCTCACTGTATATATACACCTCCTACAATGTGCCATAATCGACAGTATGTCATATAACTAGGGATGAGCAAATCTATCTGGGTTTGGTTTCCAAACAGTGTTGCAGCAAATCCCATTGAAGTTTATTGGGCTGGACAATTGTTATTCTTTTTTATAGCAAAGGGTTAGACACCGCATTATAGGTTGTTCTTATCCCTGATGGTGAACCTGAGAATTTTTCCTCCAAAATTTAACGACTTGCAAACTTTTTAAATACCAGGAAACCCGCTGGAAGCGCCCAACCCAAATCCCATAGCTTCTTGTATCCTCCAACATGTCTTCAGTAGAAATCACATTAGCTGATGATTTTTCTGTCTATTATGACTATTTACATATATAATATATTTAAATCTACAATATAAGGAAACGACCTTCTTTCCTTCCTTTCTCCCTCCTTCTCTTTCATTTCTCCTTCCTTCCTTTTTTCTTTCTTTTCATTACTTCCTTCCATCCATCTTTCCTTCCCTCCTTCCTTCCCTTTTTTTTCCTGTCCTTTCTTCTTCCTTCCTTTCAACTTTTCTTTGTTTTCTTTCTTTTTCCGTACTTTCTCCCTCTGTCCTTCCTTCCTTTACATCTCCTTCCTGTAAGTATAAAATATATGTATGGGATGTATAAATATATAGAGATTCTTTCCTTCCTTCCTTTTGTCCTTTACTTCCTTCTGTCCTTCTCTCCAGCCTTCCTTTCTATTTCCTTGCTTTCTTTTTTTTTTATCCTTCCTATCTCCTTTCTTTTTTTTCCTTCTCCTTCCTTCCTTCTGTTCCTGCTTTCTTTCTGTCCTTCCTTTCTCTTTCCATCCTTCTTTCTGTCCTTCCTTCCTACTTCATTTTTTCTTTCCTTCCATCCTTCTTTCTTTCCTTCCTTTCTATTTCAATCCTTACTCTTCCCATCCTTCCTTCCTTCTTCCTGTCCTTGCTTCCTACTGCCTTTTTTCTTTCCTTTAATCCTTCTTTCTATCCTCCCCCTGTCCTTTCTTTCTATTTCCTTCCTTTCTCCTTCCATCCTTCCTTCTTTCCCTTCTTTTTAATTTCTTCCTTTCATCGATCCTTCTTTCCTGCTTCCTTTCTGTCCTTCCTTTCTATCTCCTTCCTTTTTCCTCCATCTTTCCTTCCTTCCTTCTTTCTTTCTGTCCTTCCTTCCTACTTCCTTTCTTTTTTCTTTCCTTCCATCCTTTTTGTCCTTCTTTTCTCCTTCCTTCCTTCCTTCCTTTTTCCCATCCGTCCTTTCTTCTTTCCATCCTTCTTTCTGCTCTTTCTTTTTTTCTTTCCTTCCATCCTCTCTTCTGTCCTTCCTTTCTATTTCAATCCTTACTCTTCCCATCCTATCTTCCTTCCTTCTTTCTGTCCTTCCTACTTCCTTTTTTCTTTCCTTCCATTCTTCTTTCTGTCCTTCCTTTGATCTTTCCTTGCTATTTCCTTCCTTTCTCCTTCAATCTTTCCCTTCTTTTTCATTCCTTCCTTCCATCGATCCTTCTTTCCTGCTTCCTTTCTGTCCTTCCTTTCTATCTCCTTACTTTTTCCTCCATCTTTCCTTCCTTCCATTTTTCCATCCTTCTTTCTGTCCTTCCTTCCTACTTCATTTTTTCTTTCCTTCTACCCTTCTTTCTGTCCTTCCTTTCTCCTTCCTTCTTTTTTCCCATCCGTCCTTTCTTCTTTCCATCCTTCTTTCTGCCCTTCCTTTTTTTCTTTCCTTCCATACTCTCTTCTGTCCTTCCTTTCTATTTCAATCCTTACTCTTCCCGTCTTATCTTTCTTCCTTCTTTCTGTCCTTCCTACTTCCTTTTTTCTTTCCTTCCATTCTTCTTTCTGTCCTTCCTTGGATCTTTCCTTTCTATTTCCTTCCTTCCTCCTTCAATCCTTGCCTTCTTTTTGATTCCTTCTGGCCATCCGTCCTATCGCCTTCCTGCCATCTGTCCTTCCGCTCATCCTTCCATCCATCCATCCTTCCTTTCTCTTTCCTTCCCTGAAGTAGTGCAGCACTGACTCGTCTAAGTTCACAGAATATTTTTAAGGGCAATGGAACAGACGTCTGTCACTCTCTCAGGACATGAAAGAAACACTTATTTACTGAACAGAAAATACTATTAGGTAGATTCAGAAAGAGTTAGGCCGACTTATCAGTAGATAAGCCGACCTAACTCAGAATCTACGCCGACTTATGTTTAAGCGTATGCTCAAACAGAGATACGCTTAAACATATCTAAGATACGACGGCTTGCGCCGTCCTATCTTAGATTGCAATATTTTGGATGGCTGCTAGGTGGCGCTTCCATTGCGGTCGGCGTAGAATATGTAAATGAGGAGATACGCCGATTCACGAACGTACGCCCGGCCGACGCAGTACTTTTACGCCGTTTACGTAAGAGATAGGCCGCGTAAAGTTAGAGCTAGGCCCTATTGGAATAGTAATGTCAAGTATGGCCACCGTTCCCGCGTCGAAATTCAAATTTTTTACGTCGTTTGCGTAAGTCGTCCTTGAATCAGGATTTACGTCTTTTACGTCCACGTCAAAATCAATAGGCCTGTGCGGCGTACTTAGCTGCAATGCACACTGGGAAATGTAGGCGCATGCGCAGTAAAGAAACGTAAGAAAAACGTGAGGTCAAGCGCCATTAACATAAAACACGCCCCCCTCAAACACATTTGAATTAGGCGCCCTTACGCCCGCCGATTCAGGCTACGCCAACGTAACTTAGCAGGCAAGTACATTGTGAATCATGTACTTGCCTCGCTAACTTACGGCGGCGTAGCTTAAATTCCTTAAGCTACGCCGCCGCAAAGTTACGCCAACGTACCTGAATCTACCTAAATATTTTTAAGGGCAATTGAACAGACGTCTGTCACTCTCTCAGGACGTGAAAGAAACTCTTATTTACTGAACAGAAAAACTATAAGGAGTTTATCTATTTAGGCTCCATGAACACTGGGCTTAAAAAAAACTTCTGTTCTCTTTGGAGTGAAAAACTTCCATATAGAGCTTTTGTTGTACAAAGTTTAGGAGAGTTTTACGTTTTTTTTTCTGCCAGTGAGCTCCAATCAGAAACACGAACGAGAAGGTTTTTTTTTTTTCCCTCTGTTTCTTAACATTGATCTCCAAATATGCCTGTAAACGTCATAATGTGCATTGACACAGAGGATAACATTGGGGTGGTTACACAGCGCAATTGCTTACTTGCCCCGGCGTAACGAGTGCTCCTGATTCAGGAACCTCGTTACGCCGACTGCAGCCTAAGATCTGCGCGGCATAAGGCTCTTATGCCCGCATATCTTAGGCTGCATTCTTGCGATGGCCGCTAGGTGGCGTTCCCGTTGTGCTCAGCGTATAGTATGCAAATTGCATACTAACGCCGATTCACAACGTTACGCGAGCCCTGCGTACGCAATTTACGTTGTTTCCGTAGAGCGGTTTTTGCGTAAGGCTGCCTGTGCTATTAGCAGGGGCAGCCAATGTTATGTATACCCGTCGTTCCCGCTTCGCGAAATTTGAATTTTACGTAGTTTGCGTAAGTGATTCGTGAATGGCGCTGGACGCCATTCACGTTCACTTTGAAGCAAATGACGTCCTTGCGACGTCATTTGCCGCAATGCACGTCGGGAAAGTTTCCCGACGGAGCATGCGCTCTACGATCGGCGCGGGAACGCGCCTAATTTAAATGATTCCCGCCCCCTACGGGATCATTTAAATTGCGCGCGCTTGCGCCGGGCATTTTGCCGGCGCGCCCGCGCAATTTACGGAGCTTCTGCTCCGTGAATCGAGGGCAGCGCAAAAAAATTGCGGGGGCGCAGGGCAAAATTGTTGCCCTGCGCCTCCGTAATAAATGCGCAAATCTACTTGAATCCGGCCCATTGAGTTGCTTCTACAGGCAGAACAGAAAACTCCTGTAGAAGTAACGTTTTTTATGCCAGTGTGCATGGAGCCTAAAAAATCCAAATAAAAAATTCCTATACAAATTCCTCAACCATTTGAACAGTCATCATGAATAATCCTGTAATTTTCTTCCTACGATCTTCAGCTCTAGTGGCCATAATGCTGTATTTTCCTGAAATCCTTCAATCGGGAAAATGCAGAAATATGGCCACTAGATTGAAGCTGACGATTATAGGATATAAATATAATACACAAATTACGGGGGTTGTTTGTGACAGCTGGGGGTGTTTTGAATTAGAATTCAAAACAAAATAAAAAGATGTTAACCCGAATATTAAACTCTCATAGTCAGGTCCGGACTGGCCATAGGGCAAACCGGGCATATGCCTGGTGGGCTGCGACGGCCCACAGGTCACGTATCAATAATGTAGAGGGGTCTGTATGGGCTGTTTTGTAGAGGGGGTCTGTACTGTAGGGAGGGGGTCTGTACTGTAGGGAGGGGGTCTGCACTGTAGGGAGGGGGTCTGTGTAACATGCTGGGGGTCCAGAACTGTTAGGGGGGTGTCTGTGAAACAAACTGGGGGGGGCTGTGTAATTTAAAGGGGTCCAGAGGTGCGGTGCTATGTAATGTAAAGGGGTCCAGAGGTGCAGTGTGCTGTGTAATGTAAAAGGGTCCAGAGGTGCAGGGTGCTGTGTAATGTAAAGGGGTCCAGAGGTGCAGGGTGCTGTGTAATGTAAAGGGGTCCAGAGGTGCAGGGTGCTGTGTAATGTAAAAGGGTCTAGAGGTGCAGGGTGCTGTGTATTGTAAAAGGGTCCAGAGGTGCAGGGTGCTGTGTATTGTAAAAGGGTCCAGAGGTGCAGGGTGCTGTGTAATGTAAAGGGGTCCAGAGGTGCATGGTGCTGTGTAATGTAAAAGGGTCCAGAGGTGCAGGGTGCTGTGTAATGTAAAAGGGTCTAGAGGTGCAGGGTGCTGTGTAATGTAAAGGGGGCCAGAGGTGCAGGGTGCTGTGTAATGTAAAAGGGTCCAGAGGTGCAGGGTGCTGTGTAATGTAAAAGGGTCCAGAGGTGCACGGTGCTGTAATGTAAAGGGGCCCAGAGGTGTAGGGTGCTGTGTAATGTAAAGGGGCCCAGAGGTGCAGGGTGCTGTGTAATGTAAAGGGGCCCAGAGGTGCAGGGTGCTGTATAATGTAAATGGGTGCAGGGTGCTATGTAATGTAAAGGGGCCCAGAGGTGCAGGGTGCTGTGTAATGTAAAGGGGCCCAGAGGTGCAGGGTGCTGTGTAATGTAAAGGGGCCCAGAGGTGCAGGGTGCTGTGTAATGTAAAGGGGTCCAGAGGTACAGGGTGCTAGAACCCCACATCCCATCATTAAGCACCGCAGCCGCTCCCCCCGGGCTGCTCAGTCTAAAATGTCCTTCGTAAACTGTTGGCGCTACATAAATCTTGTATTATAATAATAATAATATTAAATATCCCTGGCTATCCTGCGGGGGAGGTCCTTGTTTAGACATTTCCTGTTATAGGGCGACAACGCTCTGTTCCTGTCTCCCAATTTGTGCTCATGTGTTGTCACCTTGTCACATGCTCCCCTATTGGAGGCTACAAGTGGCCATGCTGCGGCACAGGTAGGGTCCAACATTGTCACTTACAGGAAGCCAGTCCAGAGCAACGGGGTGCAGCTGACAGTGGACCAAGCACATGCAGTTGCTGAAAAAGGCTGCAAGAGATCAGCAGTATTGAGATGGAATAAAAAAAAGGGACATTATAGAGAAAAAATATATGTCCAATTATTAGTTTATGATGAGACAGAGCAAATACACGAGTGCAATACTGTACTTCTCACCGCATAGAATGTACATCCTCTCTGATAATTCACAGAGACCCCGTTTGGGTGTTTTAGTCGGAGGATTTGCACTCGTCAGGTGAGTGAGTGACCCCCAAGCACGTGAGACTTGGAAATGAGATAAGTCCTTGTGTACGGCATTTGGATGAAAATTTTGGAATGAGATCTGAGCTTTGCGGTTATTGAATGAAGTGGCTGCTTTAAAAGGATTTGGTGTAATGCGGGATTATGGGGGGTTTAAATCCTTGGATTTCTAGACAATACAACGTATATGTATGGCTGTATGGAATTTATTAAAGGATACATAATAAAATATAGACGTTTATTGATTAGAGAGGGTCCTGATGATGACTTTCCATTTTACAGGCGATCGAAGAGCCATGTGACCTGTACCTATACTTACCCTTGTTTGTTGTTGTTGTCTGCAGGTGAATCAGGGGAACATGGCGGGCATCGAGTGCACCTACCTGGCGATGGACACGGAGGAGGGGGTGGAGGTGGTGTGGAATGAGCTGCATTTCACAGATAAAAAAGTCTTCAAGACTCAAGAGGTAAGAGAACCTGTAAAGGGTCCAGAACTGTGCACCCCCAAATTGCAGAAGAGTCCATAGACCTTACCCAAAGCCGTCTAGAACTGTGCAATCTAGATTACAAGAGGGTCTAGAATCTTCAGCCCAACCAGTCTGCAACTGTGCACCCCAAATTGCAGAAGAGTCCATAGACCTTATCCAAAGCCGTCTAGAACTGTGCACCCGAAATTGCAGAAGAGTCCATAGACCTTACCCAAAGCCGTCTAGAACTGTGCACCCCAAATTGCAGAAGAGTCCATAGACCTTACCCAAAGCAGTCTAGAACTGTGCACCCCAAATTGCAGAAGAGTCCATAGACCTTACCCAAAGCCGTCTAGAACTGTGCAATCTATATTATAAGAGGGTCTAGAATCTTCAGCCCAACCAGTCTGCAACTGTGCACCCCAACTTGCAGAAGAGTCCATAGACCTTACCCAAAGCAGTCTAGAACTGTGCAATCTAGATTACAAGAGGGTCTAGAATCTTCAGCCCAACCACTCAGCAACTGTGCACCCCAACTTGCAGAAGAGTCCATAGACCTTACCCAAAGCCGTCTAGAACTGTGCAATCTAGATTACAAGAGGGTCTAGAATCTTCAGCCCAACCAGTCTGCAACTGTGCACCCCAAATTGCAGAAGAGTCCATAGACCTTACCCAAAGCAGTCTAGAACTGTGCAATCTAGATTACTAGCTAGATTCAGAAAGACTTAGGCTGGCGTATCAGTAGATACGCCAGCCTAAGTCTGAATTTGCGCCGGCGCTAATTTAAGCGTATTCTGGTAACCAGATACACTTAAATTAGGCTCAGATACGAGCGGTGTAAGTGTCTTACACCGTCGTATCCTAAAGTGTAATTTTTCGACTGACCGCTAGGTGGCGCTTCCATTGCGGTCGGCGTAGAATATGTAAATCACTAGATACGCCTATTCACGAACGTACGCCCGGGCCGACGCAGTACAGATACGCCGTTTACGTAACGCATTATCAGGCCTAAAGTTATTCCATCAAATAGCTGGAATAGTAATGTTAAGTATGGCCGTCGTTCCCGCGTCGAAATTCGAGAATTTTACGCCGTTTGCGTAAGTCGTCCGTGAATAGGGATTTACGTCCACGTCGAAACCAATAGGACCGTGCGGCGTACTTTGCCACAATGCACACTGGAATATGTACACGGACGGCGCCGTTCGTAAATTACGTCAATCACGTAAGGTCACCCCCCATTACCATAAAACACGCCCCCTCAGCTAAATTTGAATTAGGCACGCTACGCCTGCCTACCTGAATCTAGCTATACAAGAGGGTCTAGAAT
The DNA here is from genome assembly GCF_905171775.1 of Rana temporaria. NCBI lineage: Eukaryota > Metazoa > Chordata > Amphibia > Anura > Ranidae > Rana > Rana temporaria. The sequence continues at coordinate 412,953,577 of NC_053493.1, read as the reverse complement.
CTTTAGCCCAACCAGTCTGCAACTGTGCACCCCAAATTGCAGAAGAGTCAATAGACCTTACCCAAAGCAGTCTAGAACTGTGCAATCGAAATCAGTGTTTCTCAACTCCAGTCCTCAAGGTGCCCCAACAGGTCCTGTTTTCAGGATTTCCCTCATATGAAACGGCTGTGGTAATTACTAAGGTAGTGAAACTGATCAAATCACCTGTGCAAAATAATGGAAAGCCTGAAAACCTGACCTGTTGGGGCGCCTCGAGGACTGGAGTTGAGAAACTCTGATCTGAATTACAGGAGAGTCCAGAATCTTCACCCCAACCAGTCTGCAACTGTGTACCCCAAATTGCAGAAAGGTTTATAGCCTTTATTTAAAACAGTCTAGAACTGTGCACTCCAAATTACAAGAGGGTCCAGAACCTGCACCCCAAATGGTCTAGAACTGTACACCCCAAATTACAGGAAGGTCCATGCCTTTCACCCCAGTCTAGAGCTGTGCAACCCAATTTATGGGAGGATCCATTGCCTTTACCCCAAACAGTCTCTAGAATTGTGCACCCCAAATTGCAGGAGGGTCCATAGCTTCTACCCAAAACAGTCTACAACTGTACATTCCAAATTATAGGAGGGTCCAGAACCTTCACCCCAACCAATCTAGAACTGTGCACCCCAAATTGCAGGAAGGTCCATAGCCTTTACCTAAAACAGTCTAGAACTGTGCACTCCAAATTACAGCCAGGTCCAGAACCTTCACCCCAAACAGTCAAGAACTGTGCAACTAAATTTAAGGGAGGATCCATTACCTTTACCCCAAACTGTCTAGAACTGTGCCCTCCAAAATACAGGAGGGTCCAGAAGCTTCACCCCAACCAATCTAGAACTGCGCACCCCAAATTGCAGGAAGGTCCATAGCCTTTACATAAAACAGTCTAGAACCGTGCACTCCAAATTACAGGCAGGTCCAGAACCTTCACCCCAAACGGTCTAGAACTGTACACCCCAAATTACAGGAAGATCCATACCTTTCACCCCAGTCTAGAACTGTGCAACCCAATTTATGGGAGGATCCATTGTCTTTACCCCAAACGGTCTAGGATTGTGCACCCCAAATTGCAGGAGGGTCCAGAACCTTCACCCTAACCAGTTTACAACTGTGCACCTCAAATTGCAGGGAGGTCCATAGCCTTTACCCAAAACAGTCTAGAACTGTGCACTCGAAATTACAGGAAAGTCCAGAACCTTCACCCCAACCAATCTAGAACAGTGCACCCCAAATTGCAGGAAGGTCCAAAGCATTTATCAACAATAGTCTAGAACTGTGTAAATTATAGAAGGGTCCAGAACCTTTACCATAAACAGTCTAGAATAGGACACCCCAAATTACGGGAGGGTCTATAACCTTCACCCCAACCAGTCGGGAACCGTGCAACCCAATTTATGGGAGAACCCATCGCATTTACTCCAAACAGACTCAACCCAACTCCTTCATGAGTGTCAGAAACCATGAATCAGACCAAGACAGAAGTACAAGTTAAATCACACAAAAAGGTAAACGGAGTAAGCGTAGTCAAAACATAGCCAGAGTTCAGTAACCGGATCGGGCAGTCGGCCAAGCCAATGTCCAAGAGCCAGCGATAAAGGTAGTAGTACATCAAGCAGGATCTGTAGCCAGAGGGAACGTCAGACAAGCAGGTCTTTAACAGGAACGCAGGAGAAAGTCTCTTGTGATGTTAACACAGGCGAAGGCAGAGAGCAAATGAACTGGAAGGCTTTAAGTAGGCAGAGCTGACGAGCAGGATCACCAATAGGTGGATCACTGTGGAGAGATAGGAGCTGGCAATTAGCTGACAGCTGAGCTGAGAGCACAGAGAAGGAAGGGCTGAGCCCAGCCCTGACAATGAGTACTTTAGACCCCCCTAACTCCATGTTTATCCAAGACCCCACAAATCCTTCTCCATGAGTTATATGAAGCCCTTCTCCCAACTCTCCTGCGTAAGTAGCAGAAACCCCCCAACAATTCCTCCATTACCATCTGAGACCCTACCCCCCAACACTGCATGACTCACCTCCATGAGCACCTTTAACCCTCCCCCAAACCCTACCAACCCAACACAACTCCTTCATGTGTACCTGAGACCCCCTAACTCCTTCTCCATGAGTATCCTGAGACTTCCCACCTCCTCTTTCATGAACACCAAAGACCCTACCCTCAACCCTCCTCCATGAGCACCAGAACCCCCCACCAGCTTCTCCTCCATGAGCATCTGAGACCCTACCCTCAACCCTCCTCCATGAGCACCAGAACCCCCCCCACCAGCTTCTCCTCCATGAGCATCTGAGACCCTACCCTCAACCCTCCTCCATGAGCACCAGAACCCCCCACCAGCTTCTCCTCCATGAGCATCTGAGACCCTACCCTCAACCCTCCTCCATGAGCACCTTTGACCCTCCCCCAAACCCTACCAACACAACACAACTCCTTCATGTGTACCTGAGACCCCCTAACTCCTTCTCCATGAGTATCCTGAGACTTCCCACCTCTTCTTTCATGAACACCAAAGACCCTACCCTCAACCCTCCTCCATGAGCACCACAACCCCCCACCCCCCAACAGCTTCTTCTCCATGAGCATCTGAGACCCTACCCTCAACCCTCCTCCATGAGCACCAGAACCCCCCACCAGCTTCTCCTCCATGAGCATCTGAGACCCTACCCTCAACCCTCCTCCATGAGCACCAGACCCCCCCCCCCCCACCAGCTTCTTCTCCTGAGACCCTACCCTCCGAAATCCCTGCATGACTAACACCCCCAACTTCACCTTCATGAGCACCTTTGACACCCCCATAACCATACCTGAATAATTGCCCTCCCCTCACATACACCTTTCCTCCATCTAAGACCCATCCTCAAACCCCCCCCCATGAACACCTGAGAACCCCCAACTCCTCCACGAGTATATGGGACCCTACAGCCAGCTATCCTGCATGGCTACCTAACATACCCCAACTTCACCTCTATGAGTGCCTGAGATGCCCCCCCCCCCCCCATGGGAACAATGTCTCTTTCAGTCACCTATCACAGTTCAGTTATTTCACTTGTTTTTAGAAAATTTTCTGGGAAAAAATCTCACGGCTTTAATCTTCCAATATATATTTTTTTTATACATTCACTGTCTTTTACACACAAATGTGCACTTTGGCAGTTTTTTTGTTGCTTTTTTTGTGTTCCCTTTGATCTCCTGCTTCCCCTCCCCCATCTCCTTGCAGGACAAGATCCGTACCATGTTCCAGAATCTGATGGTCATCGATCACCCCAACGTGGTGAAGTTCCACAAATACTGGCTGGATGTGAAGGAGTCTTCCGCACGGGTAAGAAAATGTGACCCTAGAAAATTACCTGGAACACTCAAACATTATGGGCCAGATTCACGTAGCTCAGCGGATCTATAGATCCGCTCGATCTACGTGAATTAAGATCCGCTCCCGCAAGTTTGAGAGGCAAGTGGCTAATTCACAAACAACTTACCTCCAAACTTGCGACGGTGGATCCTAAATCCCCCGGCGGAATTCAAATTCCGCGGCTAGGGGAGTGTACTATTTAAATCAGGCGCGTTCCCGCGCTGATTTAAATGCGCAGGCGCCGTCCGCGAAATTTCCCGGCGTGCATTGCTCCCACTGACGTCGCTAGGACGTCAGTGGTTTCGACGCTTACGTAAACGACGTCCGTCCGTATTCGAGAACGACTTACGCAAACGACGTTAAAAAATTCAAATTCGACGCGGGAACGCCGGCTATACTTAACATTGGCTGCGCCTGATAAAAGAAGGGGTAAGTATACGACGGGTACGCCGCTACGGAAACGTCGTAAGAAGACTGCGTCGGGTCCGCGTACGTTCGTGAATTTGCGTATCTCGCTGATTTACATATTATTTATCGTAAATCAGCGGGAACGCCCCCGGCGCCATTTTTAAATTGAAAAAAAGATCCGACAGTGTAACACAGTGTAACACAGTCGGATCTAGCCCTATCTATGCGTAACTGATTCTATGAATCAGGCGCATAGATAGGACCAGTGTAAGTCAGAGATACGATGGTGAATCTGTAGATACACCGTCGTATCTCTTTGTGAATCTGGCCCTATAAGTATATATATATATATATATATATATATATATATACATATATATAACTGACCCATGCCCCTAGTGGCATGGGCCAGTTCACCCCTGCCGTCAGTCTCTCCCGAGTGGCACCGACAGTCTCTTATGTACTGACGTTGATTGCAGGCTTTCTCTTTTCTCCCACAGGTAGTCTTTATCACGGAATACGTCTCATCTGGAAGTCTCCGGCAGTTTCTGAAGAAAACTAAGAAGAATCATAAAACAATGAATGCGAAGGTGAGCGTCCCTCCCGTCCTCTGCGATCCCGAGGGGGAAATGTGTTACCGCAAATCCCTGTTCTGCTGTATGCCAGAACCTCTTCACCATGTCTGCGTGTTTTATCGATTGATTTGCAGCCAAATGGTTTGCTCATTGGCTTATGAGCAGAGGGATACAGGGCTGCTGTTAGAAGCCACGGGGGGCCCATACAGCCAACCTAATAGCCCCCCCCCCAAAAAAAACACAGTTTTCTATGCTATTTATGAACGAACACAGTGTGTGATCGGTACCAATCACTCATTGTGTTCATTTAGGGAAGGAAGAGGCTGGTAAATAGGATGTATTTATCTGACCTAGAGCCAAGGAAAAATGCTCCCAAGGGCTTTTAGGCAGCAGAAAGTTTAACCACTTGCCGACGGCCGCATGTATATGTACGTCTACAGAATGGCACGTACAGGCATATGGGCGTACATGTACGTCCCTGCCTTTCCGCAGGTCGGGGGTCCGATCGGGAACATGCGGCGGTCGGATACCCGCGGGGGAGCGATCCGGGACGACGGCGCGGCTATTCGTTTATAGCCGCTCCATCGCGATCGCTCCCCGGAGCTGAAGAACGGGGAGAGCCATATGTAAACACGGCTTCCCCGTGCTTCACTGTGGCGCTGCATCGATCGAGTGATTCCCTTTATAGGGAGACTCGATCGATGACGTCAGACCTACAGCCACACCCCCCTACAGTTGTAAACACACACTAGGTGAACCCTAACTCCTACAGCGCCCCCCTGTGGTTAACTCCCAAACTGCAACTGTCATTTTCACAATAAACAATGCAATTTAAATGCATTTTTTTGCTGTGAAAATGACAATGGTCCCAAAAATGTGTCAAAATTGTCCGAAGTGTCCGCCATAATGTCGCAGTCACGAAAAAAATCGCTGATCGCCGCCATTAGTAGTAAAAAAAAATAATTAATAAAAATGCAATAAAACTATCCCCTATTTTGTAAATGCTATAAATTTTGTGCAAACCAACCGATAAACGCTTATTGCGATTTTTTTTTACCAAAAATAGGTAGAAGAATACGTATCGGCCTAAACTGAGGAAAAAAAAATGTTTATATATATTTTTGGGGCTTTTTATTATAGCAAAAAGTAAAAAATATTGCATTTTTTTCAAAATTGCCGCTCTATTTTTGTTTATAGCGCAAAAAATAAAAACCGCAGAGGAGATCAAATACCACCAAAAGAAAGCTCTATTTTTGGGGAAAAAAGGACGCCAATTTTGTTTGTGAGCCACGTCGCACGACCGCGCAATTGTCTGTTAAAGCGACGCAGTGCCGAATCGCAAAACCTGGCCTGGGCATTAAGCAACAAAATGGTCCGGGGCTTAAGTGGTTAAACTAACTTATAAATGGATATATAAAAAAAAATGTATTGGTAGAAAATATTACAGTGGAACGTCGGATTGCGAGTAACGCGGCTAACGAGCGTTTTGCAATTTATTTTTTTAAATCCTGCCTCGGTTTGCGAGTGTTGTCTCACTAAATGAGCAGCATTCAAGCCTCTGCCATAACCCAGTATTATCAGAAACGGTGGGTGGTCCTCTGTAAGATAAAAGTGGTCTCTGCGGTGGATTCGCCGCGACATCACTGTTTATCGGGGGTGGGAGAGGAGGACCTCCCTCCTGCCGCGCTCCAGTCGTCTCCGCCGTTTACTGGATCCGTCGGCAACGGCGGAGACAATCGCGTCCAAATCGAGTGAGGGAAAGATGGGCCCCACCCCGCTCGGCTCCATAACATTGGATGATGAAAGCGGCGTCAAACATCACTTCCACCCAATGGTGTTAAAGGGGAAATGTATGTTTTATTTTTAACCACTTCCAGACCTGCGCACGACGATGTACGTCCATTTTTTAAAGATGGATATCTCGGTAACGGCAGCAGCTGCTGCCACAACCGAGGTATCTATCTTTAGTGTGCGCGGTCCGGTACACGATAACGGCGGTCTCCGCGGCGGATTCGCCACGAGATCGCCGTTATCGGTGGCGGGAGAGGGCCCTCCTGCCGCTCTCCCGCGCCCTCCGCCGCTTACCGGAGCCGTCGGTAGCGGCGGAGGAGATCGGGTGCGTTCGGCTGCTGATTGGGGACGAGACTGAAGGAAAAATCTCCTTCGCCCGTCCCCATAGCTCTGCTGGGCGGAAGTGACGTCAAAACGTCAGTCCCGCCCAGCGTCTTAAAGAAACATTTTTTTTTTTGTCATTTGAAAAAATGACAGTTTTAAAAAAAAAAAAATTCTTGCATTTTAGTCTAATTATGAGATTTTTTTTTTTCAGTGTAAAAAGTAATAAAATAAATAAGAAAACCCCCAAAAAAAATTTTAAAGCGCCCAGTCCCGACGAGCTCGCACGCAGAAGCGAACGCATACGCGAGTAGCGCCCGCATATGAAAACGGTGGTCAAACCACAAATGTGAGGTATCGCCGTGATCGTTAGAGCGAGAGCAATAATTCTAACCCTAGAACTCCTCTGTAACTCAAAAAATGCAACCTATCGAGAATTTTTAAGGGTAAAAGTTTGACGCCATGCCACGAGCGGGCGCAATTTTTAAGCGTGACATGTTGGGTATCATTTTATTCGGCGTAACATTATCTTTCACAATATATAAAAAAATTGGGCCAAATTTATTGTTGTCTTATTTTGTAATTCAAAAAAGTGAATTTTTTCCAAAAAAAGTGCGCTTGTAAGACCGCTGCGCAAATATGGTGTGACAAAAAGTATTGCAATGACCACTATTTTATTCTCTAGGGTGTTAGAAAAAAATATATATAATGTTTGGGGGTTTTAAGTAATTTTCTAGCAGAAAAAACTGTTTTAGTCTTGCAAACACCAAATCTGAAAAACACCTAAGGTCTGGAAGTGGTTAAAGACATTCAATTTGTTTTTGTTTTTTCTTTTATTGCATTTTAGTGTAAATATGAGATGTGAGGTCTTTTTAACCCACAGATCTCATATTTAAGAGGACCTGTCATGCTTTTTTTCATTACAAGGGATGTTTTCATTCCTTGTAATAAGAATAAAAGTGACACGATTTCTTTTTTAAAAGGACAGTGTAAAAACAAATAGTAAAATAAATAAGAATTCATTTATTTTTTTTCCGCGTCGGGTATGCAAATTAGCTATTTCCGACGATCCACGAACGTACGCTTTGCCGTCACATTTTTTTATGTCGTCTGTAGTCGGCTTTTTCTGGCGTATAGTTAAAGCTGCCATTTCGTCGCGTATAGTTAGACTAGTCGTAGTTAGTCGTTTCCGCGTCCAAATTTTTTTTTTTCTTTTTTTTTTTCTTTTTTTTTTGCGTAAGTCGTCCACGAATCGGAATGGACATAATTCACGTCTAAGTTAAAAAAATGACGTTGTTGCGTCATTTAGCGCAATGCACGGCGGGAAATTTAGAAACCGAGCATGCGCAGTTCATTCGGCGCGGGGACGCGCTTCATTTAAATGAAACACGCCCCCTAATCGCCGATTTGAATTCCGCGCCGTTACGCCGCTTGAGATACACTACGCCGCCGTAACTTACGACGCAAATTCTTTGGGGATTCGAACCGGCCTAATGTAAGTTACAGCGGCGTAGCGTATCTCACATACGCTGCGCCAATGTATTTGTATGTGGATCTACCCCTTCATTTTCCAAAAATTTGTGACAACAAATTGCAACTTAAAAAATAAATACCTTGGACTGTCTACTGTAAACAGGGGTCATTTGGGGGTATTTGTACTTTCCTGGCATTTTCGTGCCTCAAGAAATGAGGACATCAGGATTGATCAATTTTCAGATATATACCCCATAGTTTGTGGACTCTGTAACTTTCCTACAGACTAAGACCCCTTTCACACTGAGGAGTTTTTCAGGCGTTTTAGCGCCTGAAAAACTCCTGCCCTGCAGTCTCAGTGTGAAAGCCCGAGGGGCACTGGAGCGGTGCGCTAGCAGGACCGCTCCAAAAGTACTGCTAGCAGCATCTTTGGAGCCGTGAAGGAGCGGTGTGTTTTACCGCTCCTCCACCACTCCTTCCCATTGAAAGCAATGGGAAACCGCGGAGGCGCAGTGCCGGCGGTATTAACCCCTTTTTCGGCCGCTAGCGGGGGTTAAAACCACACCGCTAGCGGCCAAATACCGCCGCAATTCAGACGGTATAGCGACACTAAAAATAGTGCCGCTATACCGCTATACCGTCATCGCACCTCCCGCCCCAGTGTGAAAGGGGCCTAAATAATATACACTGATTTGGGTTATTTTCACCAAAGAAATGTAGCAGAATATATTTTGGCCTAAATTTCCGAAGAAAGATTATTTATTTGCAAAATAGAAACAAGTGGGCCAGATTCACAGAATCTGGCGTACTTTCAAATTTGCCGCGTCGTATCTTGATTTGGAATCCTCAAACCAAGATACGACGGCTTTTGGCATAGATCCGACAGGCGTACGGCTTCGTACGCCTTCGGATCGTAGGTGCAATACTCCGGCGCCCGCTGGGTGGAGTTTGCGTCGTTTTCTGGGTGGAGTTTGCGTCGGGTATGCTAATTAGCTGTTTACGGCGATCCACAACGGTACGCGCGGTCGTCGCATTCTCTTACGCCGTCGCTAGTCGGCTTTTCCCGTCGTAAAGTTACGAGTGCTATTTAGGTGGTGTCAAATTAGACCATCCATGTTAAAGTATGGCCGTCCTTCCCGCGTCGAATTTTAAATTTTTATTTTTTTTGCGTAAGACGTCCGGGAATAAGAAAGTACGTAACGCACGTCGCCGTTCAAAAAACACGGGGCGCCGTAATTTCGCGCAAAGCACGGCGGGAAATTTCCAAACGGAGCATGCGCAGAACGTTCGGCGCGGGAACGCGCCTAATTTAAATGACACACGCCCCATTTGAATTAGGCGGGCTTGCGCCGGACGGATTTACGCTACGCTACTTGCAGCGGTGTAACGTAAATGGGATACGTTACGCCGCAGCGCAAGTACCTGAATCTGGCCAAAGTGTTTTTTTTGTTTTTTTTTTCAATTATTTTCATTTTTTTTTTTTTGCAAATTTAGCTTTTAAAAAAAAAAAAAAACTGCGGTAATTAAATACCACCAAAAGAAAGCTGTATTTGTGTGAAAAAAATTATAAAAATGTCATTTGGGTACAGTGTTGCATGACTGAGCAATTGTCATTTTAAGCGTGACGGTATTGAAGTGGGTAAATGCACATCATATGTGCCAAATAACGCACATTAACGCTTTAGGCACTTTTGTTCACCGTCGGCATTTTGGCCAAGTGTAAACAAGGCCTCGGTAGTAGGTACTGACTCTGTGATGTGTTTTCCAGGCCTGGAAGAGATGGTGCACCCAGATCCTGTCGGCACTCAGGTGAGAGTTTGTTCGGCAATGGTAAAAAAAAAAAAAAAAAAAATGGCGGTAAAGCGGTGTGTGATCCATGCGTTTTTGATGGGGGCTGGTGGTCAGGAATTATGGGGCCCCTTACACAGCTTCAGGCATGGGCCCCCTGGAGCAGAGAACCGGGGGGGGGGGGGGGGGGGTGCTGCTGCCGCGGATTGAGAACCGGGGGTCTGTCCCGGGCACATTCATTCCAGGACAATACAGTGGGCCAGATTCTCGTAGATCCCGCGTTGGCGTAGTGTAAGCCATTTACACCACGCCACCGCAACTTACTGGAGCAAGTGCCGTATTCTCCAAGCACTTTTCCCCCGTAACTTGCGGCGGCGTAGTGTAAATGGCCCGGCGTATGGCCGCGTAATTCAAAGGGGGCGGCTTGTATTCAAATTAAGCGCGCCCCCCACGCCGATTGAACTGCGCATGCGCCGGGCTGAAAAATAGCCCAGTGCGCATGCTCCAGCTCACGGCGGAAAACGTCAATGACGCCGACGTGAGCGTCATTGACGTAAAGTCGTATTCAAGAACGACTTAGTAAAACAAAGTATCCGACGGAAAAAGACGACGCGGACCCGACGCCATACTTAACATGGCATACTGCGGACTGGCGTAAGGTTACCCCTCATATAGCAGGGGTAACCTTACGCTTACGGAAACGACGTAAACGACGACGACGCGTCGCAAATTCGTTCGGGAATCGGCGTATCAGGCTCATTTGCATAGTCAAATGAGACCTGAACGTAAACGCCACCTAGCGGTCAGCGTTGTATTGCATTTAGGATCCGACGGTGTAAGTGATTTACACCAGTCGGATCCTAGCCGAATTCCGGCGTATCTTGTTTTGCGAATACAAAATAATGATACGCCGGCGGGAATTTCGAATTACGCCGGTGTATCTGTAGATACACCGGCGTAACTCTTTTGAGAATCTGGCCCAGTGTCCCGGAATGAAACTGACACAACCACCCCCCCGGGCCAATCTGATGCCCCCAAAAAAGGCCGCCACATCACCACTGACAGTACTTGTCCTGGTCGGGAATGCTTGGAGGAGCACAATCCCCGCCCCCTGCTTGTGATTGGATAAATCATAAATCCCGCCTCTTGTGTCCAATCACTGTGCTGTGATTCGTTACAGCACAAGCTGATTTTTGGGAAGGGGGGGTGTCCCTGAATTGTAGTTTGGAAATGTGGTCACCCTACTCCTGTGGCAGCTGAATGTTGACAATAGGAAGAGGAGGAGAAGCCTACTTTCAGTTGCTGCGGGAGGAAAAGACAGATCGGTATCACTATATTCCGTCCCCCGCCACCTCTCCTGTCCAGGTTCTGAGGGTCGGCAAGTTAGGATTGCGGTTTACCTGTCACCTGCCCACCTTGCCCACGCCTATGCTGATAGGGCGGGATGGGCAACGTGACAAAGAGATGAGCTCATCACTGTGATACTTCTCCTTTTACTGTCCAATCACAGGCTGGGGGTGGGTCCTGGACAGTCTGGGCTCTGAGAAGCTCACAGTGTGCAGTGAAACCATAGGAAGCCATTTAAGTCAATGAGAGGAGCCGGTGCAAGACCTGAGAAGGGAAAGGCTGGAGGTCAGATTTAACCACTTGCCGACCACGCATGTACATATATGTTTTCGGCAGAATGGCACGGCTGCGCAAAGCAACGTACCTGTACGTTGCTTTGAATTTGACGCCCCTGCCGCAAGCTCCGGTGTCCCGCGATCGGGTCACGGAGCTGCAGAACGGGGAGATGCCTGTGTAAACAAGGCATTTCCCTGTCCTGCCTAGTGACAGGACAGTGTAGGGCTGGGGAAAAAAATCGATTTGAATCTTGAATCGAGTTGCGAGGGCAAAACGATTCAGATTTTGACCAAAATCGTTTTTTTTTTTCCAATAGGACCGGCGCTCCGCGGACTAGGCTGAAAATGCGGCCTCGCCTAAAAAATCCTGGCCTTTTTCCAGGATCGCTGCGGGCAGGATTCTTAAGGCGAGGCCGCAAGTTCGCCCTAGTCCACGGCCTTTTGCCAGGATCGCGGCAGACTAAGCCGAAGCCGCAGCCTCACCAAAAAACTTAGGACCTGCGCGGTGTCCATCAGGAAAAAAAAACTTGATTCGAATCGTGAATCAAGTTTTTTTTTTAAATCGCTGATATTTTTGGGGGCCAAAATCACCCAGCTCTAAGACACTGATCTACTGCTCCCTGTCATCAGGAGCAGCGATCATTGTCGTGTCACTTGTAGCTCAGCCCCCCCCCACAGTTAGAATCACTCCCTAGGACACACTTAACCCCTTCATTGCCCCTTAGTGTTTAACCCCATCCCTGCCAGTGTCATTTACACAGTAATCGGTGCAATTTTATAGCACGGATCGCTGTATAAATGACAATGGTCCCAAAATAGTGTCCGCCATAATGTCGCGGTCACAAAAAAATTGCTGATCGCCGTCATTACCTATTTTGTAGACGCTATTACTTTTGCGCAAACCAATCAATAATCGCTTATTGCGGTTTTTATTTTTTATTTTTTTACCAAAAATTTGTAGAATACGTATCGGCCTAAACTGAGAAAGAAATTTTAGTTTTTTTATATATTTTTGGGGGATATTTATTACAGCAAAAAGTAAAAAATATTGCATTTTTTTCAAAATTGTCGCTCTATTTTTGTTTATAGAGCAAAAAATAAAAACCGCAGAGGTGATCGAATATCACCAAAAGAAAGCTCTATTTGTGTTAAAAAAAAGGAAGTCAATTTTGTTTGGGTACAACGTCGCACGACTGTGCAATTGTCAGTTAAAGCGACGCAGTGCGGAATCGCAAAAAGTGCTCTGGTCAGGAAGGGGGGAAAATCTTCCGGGGCTGAAGTGGTTAAATAAGCAGAAAGTGATGACAATATCTCCATGCAGGTTTAGGAGATATTCACCGTCCCTACATGCAAGCCTTATTATAGGCCTTTTTATAGGCTTACCTGCAGGTACAAGTCCCAAAAAGTGTTTACTTCCACTTTAAGGGGGGGGGGGGGTTCAATTAGAATTTATCGTCCACAAATCGCCCCATTATGGGGTCAGATATCAGCACTTTGGCCCGGATTCACAAAGCACTTACGCCGACGTATCTCGAGATACGCCGCGTAAGTGTAAATATGCGCCGTCGTATCTGTGCGCCGTGCCCACAAAACTAGATACGCCAGAAAATAGGCTTCATCCGACCGACGTAACTTGCCTACGCCGTCGTATCGTGGGCGCATATTTACGCCGGGCGCATTTGCCGCTCCCATAGATTTTCTATGCACATATGCAAACGAGAGAGATACGCCGATTCACAAACGTAGTTGCGCCCGGCGCATAATATACGCGGTTTGCGCAAGTTGTACGTCCGGCGTAAAGTTATTCCCCATATAGGAGGCGCAACTCATGCAAAGGTATGGACCAGGGAACACAGCCGACGTATCTTTTGTCGTTTACGTTGGACGTGAATATGACTAGGCGTAGGTTACGTTCACGTCGTAGGCAGTGATTCGACGTATCTTAGGCAGTTGTTTCAACCTGATTCTGAGCATGCGCACTGGGATGCGGCCACGGGACGGCGAATGCGCCGTTCATTTTAAGTACTTCTATGGCGCTTGGCCCATCATTTGCATGGGGTCACGCCTCATTAGCATGGCTCACGCCCACTTTCACCTACGCCGGCTTACGCCGAGGAAACCCAGCGTATTTTTAAGAGCGAGTGCTTTGTGAATCCAGTGCTTGCCTCTGTGCGATGCGCCGGCGTAGCGTAAAAGAGATACGCTACGGCGGCATAAATATGCGCCGATGTATGTGAATCCGGGCCATTGTATTTATCACTAATAATTCTAGGACATGGGTCAACTGCCAATTTCCAAAAAATGTTGGGACGGTTTCTGAAAAAAAAAAGTGAAATAATTTGATGAGATGAGTGTGCAGTGATTGTTTCTAAAAACCTGAGAGCCGCATTTCTTATTTCAGCTACCTGCACTCTTGTGACCCGGTCATCATACATGGAAATTTGACCAACGACACCATCTTCATCCAGCACAACGGTCTCATCAAGATTGGGTCAGGTATGAGAGATCTGGGGGGAGGGGGGGATACAGGGGGGGAGGGTCAATAATTTATGCAAATTTATTCACAACCCTCCCCAACTGGCAGTTTTTTCCTAGCTGAACATTTATGTATAGAGGAGCCGATGGGCCCCCCGGGAGAGGCCGACATACTGATGTCTTTATAGCAGGGAGTTCTCTATGGCGGCTTCCTCTCTGGGATCTAATTATCAGGAACACAGAGAATGTTCTGTATACGGATCACACCAGATGTGGGGTCATCAATATTCACCAAGACTTCTAATGATAGATAGATAGATAGATAGATAGATAGATAGATAGATAGAGATACATAAATAGATAGATAGATAGAGATACATAAATAGATAGATAGATAGAGATACATAAATAGATAGATAGATAGATAGATAGAGATACATAAATAGATAGATAGATAGATAGATAGATAGAGATACATAAATAGATAGATAAATAGATAGAGATACATAAATAGATAGATAGATAGAGATACATAAATAGATAGATAGATAGAGATACATAAATAGATAGATAGATAGAGATACATAAATAGATAGATAGAGATACATAAATAGATAGATAGAGATACATAAATAGATAGAGATACATAAATAGATAGAGATACATAAATAGATAGATATATAGGAAAGATAAATAGATAGATATATAGGAAAGATAAATAGATAGATAGAATAAAATCAGATAGGATAGACAAGATAAGATAATGGATACAGTAGATAGATGGATGGTTATATGGATAAGTAGATGAGAGAGATCGATAGCTAGATCTATCTATCTATCTATCTATCTATCTATCTATCTATCTATCTTTCCTATATATCTATCTATCTATCTATCTTTCCTATGGGCCAGATTCACATACATTTGCGGCCGTGTAACGTAACCAGTTTACGTTACACCGCCGCAAGTTTCCAGTTTTAGTGCCCGATCCACAAAGCACTTACCTGGAAACTTGCGGCGGTGTATCGTAAATACGTCCGGCGCAAGGCGGGCCAATTCAAATGGGCGTGTGCCATTTAAATTAGGCGCGCTCCCGCGCCGGACCTACTGCGCATGCTCCGTTTCGCAATTCCCGTCGTGCTTTGCGCGCAGTGATGTCATTTTTTCGAGCGGCGACGCGCGTAGCGTAATTCTGTATTCCCGGACGGCTTACGCAAACGACGTTCATTTTTAAATTTCGACGCGGGAACGACGGCCATACTTTATACAGCAATACGATTGCTGACTAAAGTTAAGGCACCAAAAACGACGGCTAACTTTGCGACGGGAAACTAGACTAGCGGCGACGTAGCGAACGCGAAAATCCGTTGTGGATCGCCGTAACTCCTAATTTGCATACCCGACGCTGGTTTACGACGCAAACTCCCCCCAGCGGCGGCCGCGGTACTGCATCCTAAGATCCGACAGTGTAAAACAATTACACCTGTCGGATCTTAGGGATATCTATGCGTAACTGGTTCTATGAATCAGTCGCATAGATAGAAACAAGGATACGCCGTCGTATCTCTTTTGTGAATCTGGCCCTATATATCTATCTATCTTTCCTATCTATCTATCTATTTATCTTTCCTATCTATCTATCTATCTATCTATCTATCTATCTATCTATCTATCTATCTATCTATCTATCTATCTATCTATCTATCTATCTAATAATGGTGGCCACACAAAAAAATGACACTTTGGGCCAAATTTTGACATTTTCACTTAGGGGTGTACTCACTTTTGTCGCCAGCGGTTTAGACATTAACCACTTAAGGACCCCTTCACGCCGATTTACGTCGGCAGAATGGCACGGCTGGGCACATCAACGTATATGTACGTTGCCCTTTAAGCCCAGTCGTGGGGTCGCGCATGCGTGCACGCAACCCGGTCAGAAGCTCCGCGGCCGCGATCCCTGCTGGAGTCCCGCGATCGGTCCCCGGAGCTGAAGAACGGGGAGAGCTGTGTGTAAACGCAGCTTCCCTGTTCTTCACTGTGGCGCCGTGATTGATCGTGTGTTCCCTTTATATAGGGAATCACAATCGATGACGTCACACCTACAGCCACACCCCCCTACAGTTAGAAACACAGATGAGGTCATACGTAACCCCTACAGCGCCCCCCTGTGGTTAACTCCCAAACTGCAACTGTCATTTTCACAATAAACAATGCAATTTAAATGCATTTTTTGCTGTGAAAATTACAATGGTCCCAAAAATGTGTCAAAATTGTCCGAAGTGTCCGCCATAATGTCACAGTCACGAAAGAAAATCGCTAATCGCCGCCATTAGTAGTAAAAAAAAAAATGTTTATAAAAATGCAATAAAACTATCCCCTATTTTGTAAACGCTATAAATTTTGCGCAAACCAACCGATAAACGCTTATTGCAATTTTTTTTTTTACCGAAAATAGGTAGAAGAATACGTATCGGCCTAAACTGAGGAAAACAATAATTTTTATATATATTTTTGGGGGATATTTATTATAGCAAAAAGTAAAAAATATTGCATTTTTTTTCAAAATTGTCGCTCTATTTTTGTTTTAAAGCGCAAAAAATAAAAACCGCAGAGGTGATCGAATACCACCAAAAGAAAGCTCTATTTGTGGGAAAAAAAGGACGCCAATTTTGTTTGGGAGCCACGTCGCACGACCGCGCAATTGTCAGTTAAAGCGACGCAGTGCCGAATCGCAAAAACTGTCCGGGTCCTTTAGCTGCCTAAAGGTCCGGGTCTTAAGTGGTTAATGGCTGTGTGTTGGGTTATTTTGAGGGGACAGCAAATTTACACTGTTATACAAGCTGTACGCTCACTACACAACATTGTAGCAAAGTGTAATTTCTTCAGTGTTGTCACATGAAAAGATACAAGAAAATATTTACAGAAATGTGAGGGGTGTACTTACTATTGTGAGAATCTGGGCCAGATTCACTGAAAAAGTATGCCGGAGTATCTTTTGATACGCCGGCGTATTTTCAAATTTGCCGCGTCGTATCTTTAGTTTGAATTCTCAAACCAAGATACGACGGCTTCTGGCTTCGATCTGACAGGCGTAGGGCTTCGTACGCCTTCGGATCGTAGGTGTAATACTTCGGCGCCCGCTGTGTGGAGTTTGCGTCGTTTTCCGCGTCGGGTATGCTTATTAGCTGTTTACGGCGATCCGCGAAGGTACGTGCGGTCGTCGCATTCTCTTACGTCGTCGCTAGTCGGCTTTTCCCGGCGTAAAGTTACAGCTGCTATTTCATGGCTTATATTTAGACCAGTCATGTTAAAGTATATCCGTCGTTCCCGCGTCGAATTTAAAATTTTTTTATTTTTTTTGCCAAAGTCGTCCGGGAATAGGAAAGGACGTAACTCACGACGCCGTTCAAAAAATTACGTAGTGCGACGTCATTTCGCGCAAAGCACGGCATGCGCAGTACGTTCGGCGCGGGAACGCAGAACGTGCCTAATTTAAATGATACACGCCCCATTTGAATTAGGCGGGCTTGCGCCAGACGGATTTACGCTACGCCGCCGCAAGTTTACAGGCAAGTGCTTTGTGAATCAAGCACTTGCCCGTAAAACTTGCGGCGGTGTAACGTAAATGCGATACGTTACGCCGCCGCAGATCTACGTGAATCTGGCCCAATGTGTGTATATAATTTAGATATGAAGCAAAATGGGTTGCAGCATAGAGAGTTTATTTGTATTGTTTCGTTTTTACACATCTCTGCCCTCTAGTTACTTTGGGCCAGATCCACGAATCCCGGGCGCAACTTAACTTTTCGGATTTAAGTTACACCGCCGCAATTTTTCCAAGTTAGTGCCCGATCCACAAAGCACTTACCTGGAAATTTGCAGGAGTGTATCCTAAATCCGGCCGTCGCAGGGTGGGCCAATTCAAATGGGGCGAGTCCCGCGCTCCCGCGCCGGACGTACTGCGCATGCTCCGTTTCCGAACTCCCGCCGTGCTTTGCGCGCCGTGACGTCATTTTCTCAAACGGCGACGCGCGTAGCGTAATTACGTATTCCCGGACGGCTTACGCAAACGACGTTGTTTTTAAATTTCGACGCGGGAACGACGGGCATACTTTAGACAGCAATACACTTGCTGACTAAAGTTAGGGCAGCAAAAAAAAGTGTAAATTTGCGACGGGAAACTATACTAGCGGCGACGTAGCGAACGCGAAAAACCGTCGTGGATCGCCGTAACTCCTAATTTGCATACGCGACGCTGGTTTACGACGTGAACTCCCCCCAGCGGCGGCCGCGGTACTGCATCCTAAGATCCGACAGTGTAAAACAATTACACCTGTCGGATTTTAGGGATATCTATGCGTAACTGATTCTATGAATCCGTCGCATAGATAGAAACAACAGATACGACGGCGTATCAGGAGATACGCCTGCGTATCCCTTTTGTGGATCTGGCCCTTTGTAACCTTTAGATGACAGAGGCCTATAAATCAGAGACCAGGAAGAGACGAAACATTAAAGGTATAAAAATACGAAACGATACAAGTCAGCAAGAAATGTCTCTGCTCTTCTCAGCACAGGAATCTACAAGGAAATAACAAAGATCAGAGTCACCATCCCTTCCCCCGTGGCCATGGTGTGTTTGCGATTATCACCACATGGGCACTTCTACAAATATACCGCATGTGTGTTCTGACATGTTGGATAGAATTCTTCCTACCATCAGAGCTAGATAACCAAACATAGGGCCAGATTCACAGTGGAGATACGACGGCGTATCTCCTGATACGCCGTCGTATCTGTTGTTCTATCTATGCGACGGATTCATAGAATCAGTTACGCATAGATAGCCAGAAGATCCGACATGTGTAATTGTTTTACACTGTCGGATCTTAGGATGCAATACCGCGGCTGCCGCTGGGGGGAGTTTGCGTCGTAAACCAGCGTCGGGTATGCAAATTAGGAGTTAGGGCGATTCCCGAAGGATTTTCGCGTTCGCTACGTCGCCACTAGTCTAGTTTTCCGTTGCAAAGTTAGTCCGTTTTTTTTGGTGCCTTAACTTTACACAGCAATCGTATTGCTGTATAAAGTATGGCCGTCGTTCCCGCGTCGAAATTAAAAAAAATAACGTTGTTTGCGTAAGCCGTCCGGGAATACGGAATTACGCTACGCGCGTCGCCGTTCGAAAAAATGGCGTCACGGCGCGCAAAGCACGGCGGGAGTTCGGAAACGGAGCATGCGCGGTAGGTCCGGCGCGGGAGCGCGCCTAATTTAAATGGCACACGCCCATTTGAATAGGCCCGCCTTGCGCCGGAGGCCGCCGGCGTAGGTTTTCATCGCAAGTGCTTGGTGAATCAGGCACTTGCGATGAAAAATTGCGGTGGTGTAACGTATCTACGATACGTTACGCCGCCGCTGCCCTACGGGAATCTGGCCCATTGTGGCACATTTTATTTTCTCCCTGGTCAGAGGATTTTCTCTGGTCGCCTGTATGGGCGTGCTCGGAAATTCTTCAACATCTGGATATGCGATGTACAAAATATGCCAGTGGGGGTTTAACCACTTCCTGCCGGCCGTACGACTTTCTACGGGCGCAGTGTGGTTCTTGAGAAAAAGGAAATTTACCCCTAGGGGGCTTTGTGTTGCAGAAAAAATATAAATGATGTACAAGTTTTGTAAAAAAAAAAGTATAAATTTATTAGAATAAACATGGCGGTAGATTCAGGTACCTTTTGCGGCGGCGTATCCTCCAGATACGCCGCGGTCATTTGAATTCCGAGCCCGCGTAGCGTTACGCCGATTCACAAAGGCAGTTGCGCTGAAAAAATAGGCTTCCTCCACCGAAGTAACTTGATTGCGGCGGCGTAGAATTGTGTGCAATATCACTTTGGCCGCTAGGGGCGCTTCCGTTGTTGTCGGCGTAGAATATGCTAATTACCTAGATACGCCGATTCACAAACGTACGTGCGCCCGGCGGTAGTTTTTTTACGTCGTTTGCGTAACTCGTTTTCGTCGTAACGCTGCTCCTGCTATTAGGAGGCGCAGCCAATGTTAACCACTTAAGGACCGGACCAATATGCTGCTACATGACCCAAGGGGTTTTTACAATTCGACACTGCGTCGCTTTAACAGACAATTGCGCGGTCGTGCGACGTGGCTCCCAAACAAAACTGGCGTCCTTTTTTCCCCACAAATAGAGCTTTCTTTTGGTGGAATTTGATCACCTCTGCGGTTTTTATTTTTTGCAAAAAAAAAAACAAAAATAGAGCGACCATTTTGAAAAAAATTCAATATTTTTTACTTTTTTCTATAATAAATATCCCCCAAAAACATATATATATATAAAAAAAAAAATTTCCTCAGTTTAGGCCGATACGTATTCTTCTACCTATTTTTGGTAAAAAAAATCGCAATAAGCGTTTATCGATCGGTTTGCGCAAAATTGATAGCGTTTACAAAATAGGGCATAGTTTTATTGCCTTTTGATTTTTTTTTTTTTTTTTTTTTACTACTAATGGCGGCGATCAGCGATTTTTTTCGTGACTGCGACATTATGGCTGACACTTCGGACAATTTTGACACATTTTTGGGACCATTGTCATTTTCACAGCAAAAAATGCATTTAAATTGCATTGTTTATTGTGAAAATGACAGTTGCAGTTTGGGAGTTAACCACAGGGGGCGCTGTAGGAGTTAGGGTTCACCTAGTGTGTGTTTACAACTGTAGGGGGGTGTGGCTGTAGGACTGACGTCATCGATCGAGTCTCCCTATAAAAGGGATCACTCGATCGATGCAGCGCCACAGTGAAGCACGGGGAAGCCGTGTTTACATACGGCTGTTCCCGTTCTTCAGCTCCGGGGAGCGATCGCGACGGAGCGGCTATAAACAAATAGCCGCGCCGTCGTCCCGGATCGCTCCCCGAGGGAATCCGACCGCCGCATGCAGCGGGGGGGGGGTCCCGATCGGACCCCGGACCCGCGGAAAGGCAGGGACGTACAGGTACGCCAATGTGCCTGTACGTGCCATTCTGCCGACGTATATCTACATGCGGCAGTCGGGAAGCGGTTAAGTATGGACGTCGTTCCCGCGTCGAAATTTTAAAATTTTACGTCGTTTGCGTAACTCGTCCGTGAATGGGGCTGGACGCCATTTCCGTTCACGTCGAAACCAATGACGTCCTTGCGACGTCATTTAGCACAATGCAAGTCGGGAAATTTTAGGGACGGCGCATGCGCGGTACGGTCGGCGCGGGAACGCGCCTAATTTAAATGATCCACGCACCCCTACCCGGATCATTTGAATTAGGCGGGCTTGCGCCGGGGGATTTACGCTACGCCGCCGCAACTTACGGAGCAAGTGCTTTGTGAATACAGCACTTTCTCCTGTATGTTACGGCGGCGTAGCGTAAATACGATACGCTGCGCCGGCGTTTAAATTGCGCGCCCCTACCTGAATCCACCCCTCGGTTATCAAAAAAGAGCCCCAGAAAATAGGACTCAGTACTCAGTTCTGACAGAAAAAGATCCATCAAAAGCATAACAATAAATCACAAGGTAGTAACAGATACAAATGGGAACAGTACTGTGTACAGGTGTGCCCTATGGGTGAGAAAATCCCTACGCGTTTCGACCTTAGTAGTAGCGGTTTTATTCAGGGAGTAATAATTTTTATCGCAGCCATAGGTTCTATAAAGAGAATACATGCAAGTAAATAAAGGAATAAAATAAGCAAACAAAGGGAGGTCACATACACCCCAGTGTGGTCTCTTAATCTCCGGGAGGCCGTCTATATACGGCCAACGGCCTCCAGCCACTGAGATGTCCGCCAGGCACCCGCGATCGGCGGTTACAGAGACAAGGACGTGGATCTGTGTGTGTAAACACACAGATCCTTGTCCTGTCAGGGAGAGAGGAGACCGATGCTGTGTCCCTTGTACATAGGGACACAGATCGGTCACCTCCCCCAGTCAGTCCCCTCCCCCCCCCCACAGTTAGAAACACTATGCAGGGTACACATTTAACCCCTTCCTCACCCCCTAGTGTTAACCCCTTCAATGCCAGTCACATTTATATAGTAATTAGTGCATATTTATAGCACTGATCGCTGTGTAAATGTGAATGGTGCCAAAAATGTGTCAAAAGTGTCCGATGTGTCCGCCGTAATGTCGCAGTCCCAATAAAAAAATCACAGATCGCCGCCATTACTAGTAAAAAAAAATAATAATTCTGTCCCCTGTTTTGTAGGGGCTATAACTTTTGCGCAAACCAGTCGCTTATTGCGATTTTTTTTTTTTTAACCAAAAACATGTAGAAGAATACGTATCGGCCTAGACTGAGAACATTTATTTTTTTTTTTTTAAATTGGGCCATTTATTATAGCAACAAGTAAAAAATATATTTTTTTTTTTCGCTCTTTTTTTGTTTATAGCCCAAAAAATAAAAACCGCAAAGGTGATCAAATACCACCAAAAGAAAGCTCTATTTGTGGGGAAAAAAGGACGTCTATTTTGTTTGGGAGCCACGTCGCACGACCGCGCAATTGTCAGTGCCGGAAGCTGAAATTTCACCTGGGCAGGAGGGGGGTATATGTGCCCAGTAAGCAAGTGGTTAAAGCAAGAAAAGAGAACACCATTTTTTTTTCCTATTTTTATTATTATTATTATTATTATACAGGATTTATATAGCGCCGGTGTCCTGTCAAGAAATGCCCCCTGTCGAATAATGACCACCTGGTACTGCGCTTGCGCAATACGGAGCCGCCGAACACCGCCTGAACATCAGAATTTACGATCAGCTGTAGACGGCGCCTGTGCACAAAAGCCGACATTGTGCCACACGCTCCCGATGCTCGTGAAAGGGGCGGATTTCTTCACGATGGGCGCGTGTGAGGGGCGGATTTCTACAGAAGGGGGCGCATTTTGTAATGATGGCCAGTGCTATTGCTTGTGTTAGCTAGGAAAACAATCTTTCAGCCCCCGCCCATACGCGTTACGTCCACCAATCCAGACGTCTTTAGTAGGGTTACCCATATGTGTTAAAGGGGTTGTAAAGGTACAATAATTTTTTTTCCTAGATAGCTTCCTTTTCCTTAGTGCAGTCCTCCTTCACTTACCTCATCCTTCCATTTTGCTTTTAAATGTCCTTATTTCTTCTGAGAAATCCTCACTTCCTGTTCTTCTGTCTGTAACTCCACACAGTAATGCGAGGCTTTCTCCCTGGTGTGGAGTGTCGTGCTCGCCCCCCTCCCTTAGACTACAGGAGAGTCAGGACATCTACGTTGCAGATAAAGGAGCTGTGTGTTAGTGGGCGTGCTGACTCTCCTGTAGTCCAAGGGAGGGGGCGAGCACGACACTCCACACCAGGGAGAAAGCCTTGCATTACTGTGTGGAGTTACAGACAGAAGAACAGGAAGTGAGGATTTCTCAGAAGAAATAAGGACATTGAAAAGCAAAATGGAAGGATGAGGTAAGTGAAGGAGGACTGCACTAAGGTAAAGGAAGCTATTTAGGGGGGAAAAATTACCTTTACAACCCCTTTTAACATCACTGCCCATGTGAACTTGTCCCATAGAAAACCATACCCACTTCGGCCCAGGAACTTTTGGCTGCTCAATGACCAGGCCATTTTGTGCGATTCGGCACTGCGTCGCTTTAACTGACAATTGCGCGGTCGTGCGACGTGGCTCCCAAACAGAATTGACGTCCTTTTTTCCCCACAAATAGAGCTTTCTTTTGGTGGTATTTGATCACCTCTGTGGTTTTTATTTTTTTGCGCGATAAACAAAAAGAGAGCGTCATTTTTGAAAAAAATTCAATAATTTTTGCTATAATAAATATCCCTCAAAAATCTATAACTTGTTTTTCCCTCAGTTTAGGCCGATACGTATTCTTCTACATATTTTTTTGGTAAAAAAATCGCAATAAGCGTTTATTGATTGGTTTGCGCAAAAGTTATAGGATATAGTTTTATGGCATTTTTGTTATTTTTTTTTTTACTAGCAATGGCGGCGATCTGCGATTTTTATTTTATTTTTTTATCATTACTGCGACTTTTGACGCTATTTTGGGACCATTGTCATTTATACAGCGATCAGTGCTATAAGAATGCACTGGTTACTGTGTAAATGACACTGGCAGTGAAGGGGTTAACCACTAGGGGACAAGGAAGGGGTTAAAGTGGTAGTAAACTCTGTACTACCACTTTAACCTACAGGTAAGCCTATACTAAGGCCTATAATAAGGCTTACCTGTAGGTAGGGTTGTCCCGATACTGATACCAGTATCGGTATCGGGACCGATACCGAGTATTTGCGGGAGTACTCGTACTCCCGCAAATACCCCCGATACTAAAATAGAATACTTGTTTCCCCCCCCCCCCCGCCGCAAACCCGTCACCGCAAAGCCGCCGCCGCCGTTAATCAGCGTGCGGGGAACAGCTTTCGTTTGAATAGCTGTATCCCCGCCACGTATAGACACTCCCCCTTGCGCGGGATTGGACGGATGATCTGTCCAATCCCACGCAAGGGGGAGTGTCTATACGCTGCGGGGATACAGCTATTCAAACGAAAGCTGTTCCCCGCACGCTGATTAACGGCGGCACGTGCGGCATCAAGGTATGGGGGACATGGCTGTAATGTGGGGGACATGGCTGGAATGTGGGGGACATGGCTGCATTATGTGGGGGACATGGCTGGAATGTGGAGTACATGGCTGCATTATGTGGGGGACATGGCTGCATTATGTGGGGGACATGGCTGGAATGTGGGGGACATGGCTGCATTATGTGGGGGACATGGCTGCATTATGTGGGGGACATGGCTGCATTATGTGGGGGACATGGCTGGAATGTGGAGGACATGGCTGCATTATGTGGGGGACATGGCTGCATTATGTGGGGGACATGGCTGCAATATGTGGGGGACATGGCTGCATTATGTGGGGGACATGGCTGGAATATGTGGGGGACATGGCTGCAATATGTGGGGGACATGGCTGGAATATGTGGGGGACATGGCTGCAATATGTGGGGGACATGGCTGCAATATGTGGGGGACATGGCTGCATTATGTGGGGGACATGGCTGCATTATGTGGGGGACATGGCTGCAATATGTGGGGGACATGGCTGCAATATGTGGGGGACATGGCTGCATTATGTGGGGGACATGGCTGCATTATGTGGGGGACATGGCTGGAATGTGGAGGACATGGCTGCATTATGTGGGGGACATGGCTGCATTATGTGGGGGACATGGCTGCAATATGTGGGGGACATGGCTGCATTATGTGGGGGACATGGCTGCAATATGTGGGGGACATGGCTGCAATATGTGGGGGACATGGCTGGAATATGTGGGGGACATGGCTGCAATATGTGGGGGACATGGCTGCAATATGTGGGGGACATGGCTGCATTATGTGGGGGACATGGCTGGAATATGTGGGGGACATGGCTGCAATATGTGGGGGACATGGCTGCAATATGTGGGGGACATGGCTGCATTATGTGGGGGACATGGCTGGAATATGTGGGGGACATGGCTGCAATATGTGGGGGACATGGCTGCAATATGTGGGGGACATGGCTGGAATATGTATGTGGGGGACATGGCTGCATTATGTGGGGGACATGGCTGGAATATGTGGGGGACATGGCTGCAATATGTGGGGGACATGGCTGGAATATGTGGGGGACATGGCTGCAATATGTGGGGGACATGGCTGCAATATGTGGGGGACATGGCTGCATTATGTGGGGGACATGGCTGGAATATGTGGGGGACATGGCTGCAATATGTGGGGGACATGGCTGCAATATGTGGGGGACATGGCTGCATTATGTGGGGGACATGGCTGCAATATGTGGGGGGACATGGCTGCAATATGTGGGGGACATGGCTGCATTATGTGGGGGACATGGCTGGAATATGTATGTGGGGGACATGGCTGCAATATGTGGGAGACATGGCTGGAATATGTGGGGGACATGGCTGCATTATGTGGGGGACATGGCTGCAATATGTGGGGGACATGGCTGCATTATGTGGGGGACATGGCTGCATTATGTGGGGGACATGGCTGCATTATGTGGGGGACATGGCTGCAATATGTGGGGGACATGGCTGCATTATGTGGGGGACATGGCTGCAATATGTGGGGGACATGGCTGCATTATGTGGGGGACATGGCTGCAATATGTGGGGGGACATGGCTGCATTTGGGGACACATTTAAAAAAAGTATCGGTATTCGGTATCGGCGAGTACATAAAAAAAGTATCGGTACTTGTACTCAGTCCTAAAAAAATGGTATCGGGACAACCCTACCTGTCGGTATAAAGAATATCTCCTAAACCTTACAGGTTTAGGAGATATTACCCTCGCAATGCGTTGCTGACTGCAGCGGCGCATGCGCAGCTGGAATCCTTGGCTTAAGGCCCGGCAGCCGCCGGACCATGTCGGAGAGAAGTCTCCTGCGTGCATGCACGGGAGTGACGACATCGCCGCTCAAGCCAATCACAGCGCTGGAGCGGCGATACCCGGAAGACACCCCGAGGAAAGATGACATCTCCCCCGGCGTGGACCAGGTAAGTTCCTCTCCCCTCGTTCCAAGGTATGTATTTCATAATCCGCTAGTATGCGGTGCATACTAGCTGATTATGGCTTTTTCTTTTCAGGTTTAAAAAATATGACAGCGGGTATACAACCGCTTTAACTGTGTCCTAGGGAGCGATTCTAACTGTGTGTGGGGGGGGGGGCGTGGCTATGAGTGACACATCACTGATCCCTGCTCCCGATGACCTGGAGTAGTAGATCAGTGTCCTGTCACAAGGCAGAACAGGGAAATGCCTTGTTTACATAGGCATCTCCCCGTTCTGCCGCTCCGTGACACGATCGCGGCCCATGCATGCAACTAGGTGTGTTCCCGGGAACCGCCATCGAATGGTTTATTATAGGGATATGATATTGATTTTATCTTGTAGTGGAAAGGATCATCCCTCAATATAATGACCTCAGAGTGTTGTGGGCGGGTGATGGGCGTACATACTTTAGATGGGTCCGCTCTCTTTCATTGGGATGGGATTGTAACGATTTCTACGTCTCTGCTTGTATTGCGCACATGTGACTTTACTCCTCTTCCCATCTCTGTACTCATCGCTGTTATTTGTTTCTTTTCTCTCCCCGTCTGGACGTCGCCCCTCCAATGACGCAGTCTGGCACCGAGTATTCGCAAACGGTGAGTTGTGTTTCATTCTGTTAAAGAGACCCTGTCACCAGACCCATTTCAGCAACAATCTCCACCGTAACATTATATGTATATTTTATTGTATTTTATTCATGTGATTTGCCTGTAAAAAAAAAACAGCCCTTAAAAAAGCTGCTTGGTGCCGCCATCTTGGATGCTTGTCAGCAGCCCCAGAGCTGTCACTCCATAGTTCCCCACTTAAAGCGGAGGCCCGCACAAAAAGTGAACCTCTGCTTTTCGGAACTCTCACGCCCCCCTCCGGTGTCGCATTTGGCACCTTTCAGGGGGGGGGGAGGGGGGGTGCAGATACCTGTGTAATACGCGTATTCGCAGCCACACTATTTTGTAGCGGCGCTTTACCGTCGTTATTGCTGCGTGATTCGCTTTTAACCCCCGCTGACGGGCAAAAAAGGGCAGTTTAGGAGCAGTGTATTCACCGCTCCTACAGCGCCTCAAAGGTGCAGCTAGCAGAACTTTTTTTTTTAACGTCCTGCCAGCGCACCGCTCCAGTGTGAAAGCCCTCGGTTGTCGACCGCGCGCTGTAGCTTTACTGCTGCAGTGTGGACTGGCTGGCTTTCAGGGGATATGCTTTATAGCAGAAAGTAAAAAATATTCTTGTTTTTCTTCCCATCATTTTCTTTTTTCATTTATATAATAACAACATAAAAAAAAACAAAGTTGATCAAAAAAAACCACAAAAATAAATCTCTATTTATTTGTGTGATTTATTTTTATTTTTTTAATTTTGTTTGGGTACAGCGTGGCAATTGTCAATTAAAATGCCGTATCGCAAAAAAATAAACGCAGCACACCATACACACATAATTGTTTGTTAGGTACATATTTAACCCCTTGATTGCTCTAGATGTTAACCCCTCTCTGCCCACTGCCCAGTGCCATTAGTACAGTGATAGTGCATATTATTAGCACTGATCACTGTAATAATGGCACTGGTGATGTCAGTGGCAGTTAGGTAATTCACCCAGCATAAGTTAGTGTCAGCTTGCCCGCCGCAATATCGCAGCCCCGTTTATAAGACACTGATCGCCCCCATTACTAGCATAACAAAAATTTTAATTTTCAATAACTATATCCCATAGTTTGTAGACACTATAACTTTCACACAAACCAATCCATATACACTTATTGGAATTCGTTTTTACCAAAAATATGTAGCAGAATACATTTTGGCCAAAATTTTATTAAGAGATTTGATTTTTTTTTTTATGGGATATGTTTAATAGCATATAGTAAGGCCCAGATTCTCGTAGAATGGAGTAAAACTACAGCGGCGTAACGTATCTGGTTTACGTTACGCCGCCGCAAGTTTTACGGGCAAGTGCTTGATTCACAAAGCACTTGCCTGTAAAGTTGCAGCGGCGTAGCGTAAATCCCCCGGCGCAAGCCCGCCTAATTGAAATGATCCGGGTAGGGGGCGTGGATCATTTAAATTAGGCGCGTTCCCGCGCCGAACGTACTGCGTATGGGCCGTCCCTAAAATTTCCCGATGTGCATTGCGCGAAATGACGTCGGAAGGACGTCATTGGTTTCGACGTGAACGTAAATGGCGTCCAGCCCCATTCACGGACGACTTACGCAAACGACGTAAATACTTAACATTGGTTGCCCCTCATATAGCAGGGGCAACTTTACACGTCGCAAATCTAACGTAAACGTCGTATCTTCACTGCGTCGACCGCACGTACGTTCGGGAATTTGCGTATTTTGCTAATTTGCATACTCGACGGGGAAAACGACGGAGGCGACACCTAGCGGCAGAAAAAAAAATTGCATTTAAGATCCGACGGCGTAAGAGTCTTACGCCTGTCGGATCTAATAGTTATCAATGCGTAACTGATTCTAAGAATCAGTCGCATAGATACGCCGGCCCAGATTAGGACTTACGACGGCGCACATGGCGTTGCGCCGTCGTAAGCCCTTTCAGAATCTGGGCCTAAAAATATATTTTTTTGTTTTTTTCATATTTTTCTTTTTTTTTTTTTATATCATTTCACAATACTGTAAAATAACCCAAAGGATATCAAATACCATACAAATAAATCTCTATTTTTGTGGAAAAAAATGATAAATTTTGTTCGTGTACACCGCGCGATTGTCACTTAAAATGCCGTATCACAAAGAAATGGCCTGTTCATGAAGGGGGGGTAAAACCTTCTGGAGCTGAAGTGGTTATTAAATAGGCTTCAGTGATTTTACAAAGATCTGAGAGTCGGAATTCTTCTCTTCTTATAAATAATGAAGCCGTCTTCATTTGATGGATGTAATTCTGCACCGGTAAAGGAAAGTTCCTGAGAAATGGGTCAGACGGAATTTCCGTCTCCTGGGCTCGTGAGATGCAGACCAGCCCCCGCAGAGTCAGCAGATCTGGGCACTTAATGGAGAGAGAATATCAACTGAGGGAGTATTAGAGAGAGGAAGGCACAGCCTGGGCAGCAAGGAGGGAGGGGGAGGGGGCCAAGTGATGGGAACTGGAAGATGGGAAAAGATCTATATCCGATCATTAGCAGGCTGTGCTGGGACAATGGTTTTTGCGGCAAGGCGATGATGCAAAAGTGCCCATTCCTGCCAGGGCCGGTGCTACCACTCGGGTGCCCTGCTGCCTAGGGTGCCCGGCCACTGGTGTTCCTACTCTCTTCTCTCTGCAGCAAGCAATTAAGTCTCAGCATCAGCAGGCAGCCGCCGCTCCGATCGCACATAAAGTCAAAGGCGCAGTGGTGGTGGAGGACTGTGTCTGTGTTCCGACTCCCAAATGAATGGAAGCAAGCAAACATTCATTGATGGGCGCTGGTGAGGCTGCATTTGATGGGCGCTGGTGAAGCAGCCTTTGATGGGCGCTTGGGAGGGTACATTGGATGGGCGCTGGTGAGGCTGCATTTGATGGGCGCTGGTGAAGCAGCCTTTGATGGGCGCTTGGGAGGGTACATTGGATGGGCGCTGGTGAGGCTGCATTTGGTGGGCGCTGGTGAGGCTGCATTTGGTGGGCGATGGTGAGGCTGCATTTGGTGGGCGATGGTGAGGCTGCATTTGGTGGGCGATGGTGAGGCTGCATTTGGTGGGCGCTGGTGAGGCATACTTGCCAACTGTCCCGTTTTTAAAGGGACAGTCCCGTTATTTGGGACCTAGTCCCAGCTAATTTAGCCTGCCGGGACTTGTCCCGGCTATTGGGGAAGGCAGGTGCGGCTTCTGGGTCTCGGCAGGGACCTGAGCCTGCGGTATGTTTGGGATGCAAAGCTCCTCTCTGTTCCCTCCCTCCCTCCTTCCAGTCTCGTACTGTGCGGGGTCCTTGTTATCTCTGACTCAGCCTCCCCCTCCAATCAGCAGCGCGGTGTGCTGTGAGACCTCGGAGGCGGAGCTCACTGTAGCTCCTGTCGGCTGGCCAGAGGAAGGGAGGAGGTGAGTGAGCTGAACTTTTCTGGGAGAAGTTTCCTAGGGTGGATAGTAGTACAAACTTTCAAGGAGATTTTTTCTTAGGAGAAGAATCGGGGGAGATAGTGAGTTTGAGTGTGGGGGAGGGGAGGGGGCAGGGTGAGGTCTGCAGCCCAAACACATTTTGACAGATCACTTCTAAGCATGAACACTCTGTGCAAACATCATCCAATCCAATTGCTCAGACTAGATAATGTGGGGTCATTTATAGCCATTCATGTAACCTGTGTGTGTAAGTGGTGAGTTCACACCTCTGATTGTACATGTATACAGGTTCTGAGTCTGTGCAATCAGAAGTGTGAACTCACCACATACACACAGGTTACATGAATGGCTATAAATGACCCCACATTATCTAGTCTGAGCAATTGGATTGGATACAGAGTGCTATAAACTGGATTACATAGATCTGTACTTACATCTAGTACTGTTGTATGATTCATTGTTTTTAGTGGATGAGTTTTTTTTTTTATTATATCTGACCATTATCGCTATCTGACCACTTCTCAGTCCCCCTCTCCTGTACATACTGCCCCCAGGTTGCATCACCCCCAGATCACATCATACAGACATCACTCCAAGCTGCTTCCTACCCCCCCCCCCCCCCCCCGCTGAGGGACATCATTCCATGGTCACTTTCCTTCCCTTATCTTCCCAACATCACTTCCTGATTACCCCATAGACACCACAAGAAATCCCTCCCCATTATGCCACCGCCATACCCTCCAAACTCCTCTCCTGTACTAACTGTGCCCATCATACCCTCTGCACTCCTCCTCTCCTGTACATACTGCCCCAGCATACCCTCTGCACTCCTCCTCTCCTGTACATACTGCCCCAGCATACCCTCTGCACTCCTCCTCTCCTGTACATACTGCCCCAGCATACCCTCTGCACTCCTCCTCTCCTGTACATACTGCCCCAGCATACCCTCTGCACTCCTCCTCCTCTTCTGTACATACTGCCCCCATCATACCCTCTGCACTCCTCCTCTCCTGTACACACTGCCCCATCATACCCTCTGCACTCCTCCTCTGCTGTACACACTGCCCCATCATACCCTCTGCACTCCTCCTCTGCTGTACACACTGCCCCCATCATACCCTCTGCACTCCTCCTGCTCTCGTGTACATAGTGCCCCCAGCATACCCTCTGCACCCCTCCTCCTCTCCTGTACATACTGCCCCAGCATACCCTCTGCACCCCTCCTCCTCTCCTGTACACACTGCCCCCATCATACCCTCTGCACTCCTCCTCCTCTCCTGTACATAGTGCCCCCAGCATACCCTCTGCACCCCTCCTCCTCTCCTGTACATACTGCCCCAGCATACCCTCTGCACCCCTCCTCCTCTCCTGTACACACTGCCCCCATCATACCCTCTGCACTCCTCCTCTCCTGTACATACTGCCCCATCATACCCTCTGCACCCCTCCTCCTCTCCTGTACATACTGCCCCAGCATACCCTCTGCACTCCTCCTCCTCTCCTGTACATACTGCCCCAGCATACCCTCTGCACCCCTCCTCCTCTCCTGTACACACTGCCCCCATCATACCCTCTGCACTCCTCCTCTCCTGTACACACTGCCCCCATCATACCCTCTGCACTCCTCCTCTCCTGTACACACTGCCCCATCATACCCTCTGCACTCCTCCTCTCCTGTACACACTGCCCCAGCATACCCTCTGCACTCCTCCTCTCCTGTACACACTGCCCCATCATACCCTCTGCACTCCTCCTCTCCTGTACATACTGCCCCCATCATACCCTCTGCACTCCCCCTCTCCTGTACATACTGCGGAGTGGGTGGAGCTTCGGGGAAGTGAGTGTGGTAATTAATTAATAGCTGTGCTGCAAAGTGTCCCTGGAATTTTTTTTCAAATGTTGGCAACTATGCTTTTAAATGTGTTATGGACTGTAGTGGAAATAGCGAAAAGACAGATGGCCCTTACTGAGACACAACTAGAGGGTCTTCCCCCAAACCATCTTCCCCCAAACCACTAAGGGTGTAGACGTGTTGCAGACAGCAAAAAAAAGCATATTTGGGTTTGCCTAAACAGTGGTAGCTAAACATCCAAGCAGAGCCAAACACAGTAAACATTCGTTAAGCAGGAACAGAATCGGTCAGTCTGGAGCAGGTTGCAGACAAGCACGATCTTGAAACAGGCTGAGGATAAGAGAAAAGCAGAAGCAGTGGAGGTTTGAGTCCATACCAAAGACCAATTTGAAAGCAAGTAGAAATAGAGATTCATCAAAGACTAACTGAATACTCTGGCCTCAGTGTAAGGACTGCTAATTGAAGCCATGTGTGGAGGTGCAAGTGTGCAAATCCAACAAGTTTGTTTCCATGCACTGCAGGAGAGTGAGGTAACTACTACACGCCTAATAATAATAATTCACACGAACGGTCCTATCAGGTCCGCCTGTCAATTTTTCAGATGGACCTGATCAGACCAGCCAATGTTCTCTATGGAGTGGCAAATGGGAGATTCATTCCTGTCTATCCGGTGGATCAGATGACATCCAACATCATTTCCATCTGACCACCCCATAGAGAATAGGGCTGTGTCCGCTCTGCATAGCGGAGTGGACATAGACCTGTCACCCGCCTGCTCAGCAGGGATCAGTGGAGAGAGCCCCTGCTGAGCAGGCAGATGCGCATTATGGAGTGCATCCCGTGTGAGCAGGGCCGGATTAACATAGGGGCTATTGGAGCTACAGCTCCAGGCCCCTTTCTCAAGATAGGCCTATTTGCCACCGAAAAAAAAAAAAATCTTAAAAAAAAAAAAAAAAAAAAAAAAAGATCCACTTCGGGGGTTGTAGCTCAATGATCAGAGGTAACAGAAACCCCACATTTGGGGGGTAGACAGGGGAAGACCTACCCCACAACTGGTCAAAATATGGGACAACTATCATTTATGGTTTCGGAGTTACAGGCCTGCTTGCACAGCCTGTCAGAAGCTACATACAGAGCGGCCAGTAAAAATACAAGCTGACACACTGCAGCAGACTGAGAGAATCACAGTGCTTATAATAATTATTTGTATATTACTTATGGTAATTAACCCCTTACCACCCAGGCCAATTCTGACACTTATACTCACCATTCTTGTGGCGTAACATCATCTTTCACATAAAAAAAAAAAAATGGGCTAACTTTACTGTTTTGTTTTTTTGATTTTTATTATTCATTGAAGTGTATTTTTTCCCAAAAAATTGCATTTTAAAGACCGCTGGGCAAATGCAGTGTGACATAAAATATTGCAGCAATTGCCATTTTATTCCCTAGGGTCTCTGCTAAAATATATATAATGTTTGGGGGTTTCAAGTAATTTTCTAGCAAAAAATATTGATTTTTAACTTCAGAAACAAATGTTGGACTTTTTACATTTCCTGCATTTACACACAGAAGTTTGTTCTAAGAAGGAAGTTGGTTACAGTGTTTAATGTTGTTACAAACTTGGCAGACTGCCCAGATTTTTTCTTTACACAAACAGAAGTGTATCCCTTTAAACTAAGAAGGAAGTGTTAGTTACAATGGCCCGGATTCACATACATCGGCGCATATATATGCCGCCGTAGCGTATCGAATATACGATACGCCGACATAGCGCAGAGCGGCGAGCACAGTATTCACAAAGCTAATGCTCCCAACGTTGCGCCGGCGTAACGTAAATTCGTAGGCGTAAGCCGGCCTAATTCAAAGTAGGTGGAAGTGGGCGTGATCCATTTAAATGAAGCGTGACCCCATGCAAATGTTGGGCCGAACGAACGGCACATGCGTCGTCCCGTGGACGCATTCCAGTGCGCATGCTCAGAATCACGTCAAATACTCGTTAAGATACGACGGATCACTGCCTACGACGTGAACATAACCTACGCCCAGCCCTATTCACCTACTACTACGTAAACGACGTAAAATACGACGGCTGTTCCCTGGTCCATACCTTTGCATGAGTTGCGCCTCATAGATGGGGAATAACTTTACGTTGGGGCGTACGACCTACGTAAAATGCGTATATGAATGCGCCAGGCGCAAGTACGTTTGTGAATCGGTGTATCTCACTCATTTGCATATTCAAATCGTAAATCAATGGGAGCGCCCCTTGCGGCCAGCGTAAATATGCGCCTACGATACAACGGCATAGGAAAGTTACGTTGGTTGTAGGAAGCCTATTTTCAGGCGTATCTAGTTCTGTGGGCACGGCGCACAGATACGACGGCGCACATTTACACTTACGCGGCGTATATCGAGATACGTCAGCGTAAGTGCTACGTGAATCCGGTCCAATGTTTCCTGTTAAAAACTTGGCAGACTCCCCAGATATTTTCTTTTGACAGCTGAAAGTCTCTCCACTTGTTATATGAAAGAATCTGCAAACTCTGCATTGGAGATCATCAGGGGGGTTGAATCGAGATCATGAATTTTTAACGATTAATTGTGCAGCTCTAGCAAGGTATTTGCGCAGCAATTTTTTGTGAAATAAACTGTTTCATTCATTAATAAAACACTAAAGTTAGCACGATTTTTTTTGGTATCCTAAGCGATGCTTTAAAAAAATTTTAGGTTACATGTTTAGCGTTACAGAGGAGGTCTAGTGCTAGAATTATTGTTCTCGCTCTAACGATGGTGGCGTATGTAACCTGTGTGTATCTGGCTCTGATACTAGCCAGTGCCTACCCAGCCACTGACTAGTATCTCTCCCCAGCCTGTCACCACACACCCTCTCACCTGCTGACCTGTAGATAGGGGAATCACTCCTGCAGTATTATTGTGTTCTGCCAGTGAGTACAATGATTAGTGTTGCGAACTATAGCTGGCAGCACTGATTGTTTTGGGAAAAACCTAACAGGCTGGTTGTACTCAAGTCAGATAATAGATTGACTTGTGTAAAACCAACTAGCCCATACATAGATCGACTATGGCTGGTCTCTGCATAATTGGCGTAATTTCAATCCATGTATGACCCGCTTAACCACTACGCATTTCCTAAACATCCTTCCACAAACCTTTTAAAATTTTTCCTTCCCAGATTCCTTCATCCTCCTCTCCTGTACATAGTGCTCACTGTCATACTCTCCACATTCCTCTCCTGTACATAGTGCCCACTGTCATACTCTCCACACTCCTCTCCTATACATAGCGCCCACTGTCATACCCTTCACACTCCTCTCCTGTACATAGTGCCTGCTGTCATACACTTCTCTCCTGTACATAGTGCCCACTGTCGCACCCTCCACACTCCTCTCCTGTACATACTGCTCACTGTCATACCCTCCACACTCCTCTCCTATACATAGTGCCCACTGTCATACCCTCCACACTTCTCTCCTATACATAGTGCCCCATCATACCCTCCACACTTCTCTCTGGTACATACTACCCTCTGTCATACCCCCACACTCCTCTCCTGTACATACTGCCCACTGTCATACCCTTCACACTCTTTCCTGTACATGGTGCCTGCTATCATACACTTCTCTCCTGTACATACTGCCCACTGTTGTACCCTCCACACTTCTCTCCTGTACATACTGCTCACTGTCATACCCTCCACACTCCTCTCCTATACATAATGCCCACTGTCATACCCTCCACACTTCTCTCCTATACATAGTGCCCACCGTCATACCCTCCACACTCCTCTCCTGTACATACTGCTCACTGTCATACCCTCCACACTCCTCTCCTATACATAGTGCCCACTGTCATACCCTCCACACTTCTCTCCTATACATAGTGCCCCATCATACCCTCCACACTTCTCTCTGGTACATACTACCCTCTGTCATACCCCCACACTCCTCTCCTGTACATACTGCCCACTGTCATACCCTTCACACTCTTTCCTGTACATGGTGCCTGCTATCATACACTTCTCTCCTGTACATACTGCCCACTGTTGTACCCTCCACACTTCTCTCCTGTACATACTGCTCACTGTCATACCCTCCACACTCCTCTCCTATACATAATGCCCACTGTCATACCCTCCACACTTCTCTCCTATACATAGTGCCCACCGTCATACCCTCCACACTCTTCTCCTGTACATACTGTTCACTGTCATACCCTCCACACGCCTCTCCTATACATAGTGCCCACTGTCATACCCTCTACACTCCTCTCCTGTACATACTGCCCCATCATACCCTCCACACTTCTCTCTGGTACATACTTCCCTCTGTCATACCCCCACATGCCTCTCCTGTACATACTGCTCACTGTCATACCCTTGACACTCCTTTCCTGTACATGGGGCCTGCTGTCATACACTTCTCTCCTGTACATACTGCTCACTGTCATCCCCTCCACACTTCTCTTCTATACATAGTGCCCACCGTCATATCCTCCACACTCCTCTCCTGTACATACTGCCCACTGTCATACCCTTCACACTCCTCTCCTGTACATAGTGCCTTTTGCCGTACCCTTCGCACTCCTCTCCTGTACGTACTGCTCACTGTCATACCCTCCACACTCCTCTCCTATACATAGTGCCCAAAGTTAGACCCTCCATATTCCTCTCCCTCACCTGCACATACTTCCCACTTATATAACGTCCATACTCCTCCCCTATGTCGCTTACCCACAAAAACAGTTCTTTAAAATTATACTGAATACCCTCAATGTTACCAGCTCTAGAATTGGCACACTTTTGTTAGTTCAACTAAAGAAAATCTCAGTCCTCATATTTGTTCTGCCCCATTATTAGTACTCACTTATTTTTGTGATTACTACTGTGATGTATAGAGGAACATAGGGGATCTCAGCTACTCTAAATATAGCACTTGTAAAAAAAAGTGTCCATGAAAATATTTTTTAAATGTTGGCAACTATGGTGAGGCTGGGCGCTGGTGAGGCTGGATTTGCTGGTCGATGGTGAGGCTGCATTGGATGGGCACTGGTGAGGCTGCATTTGATGGGCGCTTCATTAAAAAGGTGGGTTTTACATAGGCAGGGAAAAGGGGGTGGGGTCAGGGGTGGAGCCGGGGGGCGGCAAATTGTCTTTGATGGGTGCTGGTGAGGCTGCATTGGATGGGCGCTGGTGAGGCTGCATTGGATGGGCGCTGGTGAGGCTGCATTGGATGGGCGCTGGTGAGGCTGCATTGGGTGGGTGCTGGTGAGGGTGCATTTAATAGGCACTGGTGAGGGTGGATTTGATGGGCGCTGGTGAGGCTGCATTGGATGGGCGCTGGTGAGGCTGCATTGGATGGGCGCTGGTGAGGGTGCATTGGGTGGGCGCTGGTGAGGGTGCATTTAATAGGCACTGGTGAGGGTGCATTTAATAGGCACTGGTGAGGGTGGATTTGATGGGCGCTGGTGAAGCTGCATTTAATGGGCGCTGCTGAGGCTGCATTGGATGGGCGCTGGTGAGGGTGGATTGGATGGGCGCTGGTGAGGGTGGATTGGATGGGCGCTGGTGAGGCTGCATTGGATGGGCGCTGGTGAGGGTGCATTGGGTGGGCGCTGGTGAGGGTGCATTGGGTGGGCGCTGGTGAAGGTGCATTGGGTGGGCGCTGGTGAAGGTGCATTTAATAGGCACTGGTGAGAATGCATTTGATGGGCGCTTCATTAAAAAGGTGGGGTTTACATAGGCAGGGAAAAGAGGGGTGGGGTCAGGGGTGGAGCCACGGGGCAGCAAAATTAGGTTTCACCTAGGGTGTCAAAAATCCTTGCACCAGCTCTGCTTCCTTCTCTATACACTTTATTGGTCACCTGATCCTCGCACCTTTACAAGCTTGTTGGACATTCACGCCCAATAATATAGAGGTTCTACCTTTTTGCTGCCATAACAACCAGCCCTCTTCTGGGAAGGCTTTCCACATGACTTTAGACTAGAGTGACCTTTCTCAACCGGTGTTTCATGGAACCCTAGGGTTCCTCCAGGGGTAGCTACGTTCTCCGACTCATTGATCGCAGCGGTGAGTCGGGACACGTCCCCTCTCGCCACCCGTAAGAACGATCAAGCGGTTGACCAGCTGCTATGATCATTCTTATGGTGTAGGGCAGTGGTCTCCAAACTGCGGCCCGGGGGCCAGATGTGGCCCTTTGCTTGCTTTTATCAGGCCCTTGGGGCACTAGGTCTTCCACCGATACCAACAATGAGGTACAGTTCCTCCAACTGACATCAATGATGGGGCACAACTCCACCCACCAACAAAGGAGCACAATCTCACCCAATGACACAAACAATAGGCCACAATTCCTCCCAATGATGGAGCACAATTCTTCCCGCTGACATTTAAGACGGCGCATTGTTTATTGACGTTGGGACCTTTTCTACTCCCAATGGCCACAGTCCGGCCCGCCAAGATCTGAGGGACAGTAAACTGGCCTCCTGTTTAAAAAGTTTGGAGACCCCTGGTGTAGGGAATCGCTGGCTGAAAAAGCCGATATCTGAATGATGCCTGTAGCTGCACCCGTCATTCAGATATCCCCACTCAAAGCCCAGGACGTCATATGACGGCCAGCCCGTTGGCAAGCGGCTAGTTTGTGAAGCATGACTATAGATGACAGCAGCCCAAGGTTTTTACAAGTGTAGCGCCTGGCTACTTTCATAGGTATTTAGGGGACAGATGCCATTGGTTTTGCATCGTCGTCCCCGCCGCCATCCGACCTGGGCAGTCGTCCTACCACCCCCGTGTGTGGCCCTCCTGGACGGGGTATGTGTTAAAGTGTTCCTGGTTGCGGGACCACTTTGGTCCGGAGCAACTAATCTATCTTGTAGCTAGGGTTGCCACCTGTCCAGGATTCACCCGGACAGTTCGGGTTTGGAATCATGTGTCCGGGTTTCAGAAAGCCTGAAACCCGGACACATTATTTAGCCTGAACTATGGCTTGCCAGCAGGGTTTATAGCTGCAGTTGTCTCTTTCACACTGAGTGAGAGTGGGCTCGATCTACACCTATTCCCCTCCCCACCCTGTCACCTCTGTGTCTGCCCCACACTCCAATCCTCAGTGCTGTGCCTTAGAAAGGGAAAGTTGGGGCCGGAAATTTAAAGTCCAGCAGCCTCAGATACATCTGGATGAGAGGTGCTAACTGCCAGGGGGTGAGTGAGCTCACCATCCATCCCTGTCTGTGAATTCCCCCCCCCCCTCTCCCTATTCTCTCCTGCCTCTGATTGAGTACACAAAGGTGAGTCAGGGTTCTCAGAGCACCCCTTACATTGGAGTTCCCCTTTACACCAGAGGCCACAGCTTTCCCCCTTACATCAGAGTCTTCTCCGTACATCAGAGTTCTCAGCGTTCCCCCTTACATCAGAGTTCCCCTTTACACCAGAGGCCACAGTTTTCCCCCTTACATCAGAGTCTTCTCCGTACATCAGAGTTCTCAGCGTTCCCCCTTACATCAGAGTTCCCCTTTACACCAGAGGCAACAGTGTTCCCCCTTACATCAGAGTCCTCCTGTATATCAGAGTTCCCTGTGTTCCCCCTTAGATCATGGTTTCCAGAGCATCCTTATGTTAGAGCCCCCAGAGTTCCCCTTTACATCAGAGTCTGCAGAGTTCCCCCTTACAGTGAAAGGGAACTCTGCGAGTTCAGATTTAAAAGGGGAACTCTGAGGACTCTGATGTAAAGGGGAACTCTTGGTATTAACTTCATATGATCAGAAATAGTGTTTAATAGCAAAATATATGTATAGGTTATACTATAAAAAAAATTGCAGTGGGCCGCTAAAGTGTTCGGGTTTGACTTGAAGAAAAGGTGGCAACCCTACTTGTAGGCCCAGTGGGTAGACTGGGTCTGCAATTTGCAAGTGGTCCTGGGCTGTCCGTCCCGATGGAGGAAGCCAACCGATGAGGAACCTGTCCAGGGGAATACCGAGCACGAGGCTGGTATTCCGGGAAAGGCCTGTTGTTTCATCGAAGGACACATCGTTCTGAGAGGCGGAATGATGGTCGCCTGTCAGTCTTGAAATCACTAAAGCTGCTTGAAGGAGATCCGGGTGCTAAGCCAAGTTTGAGAAGGATTTCGGACCTAGAATATCTCCACTCTTTGGGAAGGTCTGTGGCAGGGACTTCGCTAAAGCTCCGAGTGACACCCTGGCTGCCAGGCTGGTGAGAGAGGCCTATCTAGGTGCACTGTACCCACCCTGGCTGCCAGGCTGGTGAGAGAGGCCTATCTAGGTGCACTGTACCCACTCTGGCTGCCAGGCTGGTGAGAGAGGCCTATCTAGGTGCACTGTACCCACTCTGGCTGCCAGGCTGGTGAGAGAGGCCTATCTAGGTGCACTGTACCCACTCTGGCTGCCAGGCTGGTGAGAGAGGCCTATCTAGGTGCACTGTACCCACTCTGGCTAGAGTGGCGACGAAAGTTGTCGTTTTAAGCAGGAGTGTTTCCAGTAACCAGTTAACCCGTAATCCGCCATTTCCATTTCTTCTATCCCTTCACCTACAGCAGTGATGGTGAACTTTGGCACCCCAGATGTTTTGGAACTACATTTCCCATGATGCTCAACTACACTGGAGAGTGCATGCACATCATGGGAAATGTAGTTCCAAAACATCTGGGGTGCCAAGGTTCGCCATCACTGCCCTACAACTACTTTTATCATCTTACCCCGTTGTGTAATAAAGCACAGAAAAGACATCGACAGTGTGGACAATGGCCCGGATTCACAAAGCATTTGCGCCGACGTATCTCCAGATACGCCGCGTAAGTGCAAATATGCGCCGTCGTATCTATGCGCCGGACTCAGAAACTAAGATACGCCTGAAAATAGGCTTCATCCTATCTACGTAACTTGCCCACGCCGGCGTAGAGTGGGCGCATATTTACGCTGGACGTATTTGGCGCTCCCGTTGATTTTCTATTCACATATGCAAATGAGGGAGATACGCCGATTCACGAACGTACGTCCGTCCGACGCAGTGCGCGTAAAGTCATACGTCCGGCGTAAAGTTATGCCCCATAAAGGAGGTGTAACTCAGCAGCATCCATGCAAAAGGAACACAAGCCAACGTATTTTACGTAGTTTACGTAGGACGTGAATATGACTAGGCGTAGGTTACGTTCACGCCATAGGCAGTGATCCGACGTATCTTAGGGAGTAGTTCCGACGTGATTCTGAGCATGCGCACTGGAATGCGTCCACGGGGCGGCGCATGCGCCGTTCGTTATACGTATCTGTCTGGCGCTCGGCCCATCATTTGTATGGGGTCACGCCTCATTTGCATGGCTCACGCCCACTTCCACCTACGCCGGCTTGCGCCTGAGAAACCCAGTGCAGTTTTGGGAGGAAGTGCTTTGTGAATTCCATGCTTGCCTCTCTGCGCTGCGTCGGCGTAGCGTAAAGGAGATACGCTACGGCAGCAGTGTCTGTGAATCCGG
Source organism: Rana temporaria (assembly GCF_905171775.1). Classification (NCBI taxonomy): domain Eukaryota; kingdom Metazoa; phylum Chordata; class Amphibia; order Anura; family Ranidae; genus Rana; species Rana temporaria. Next base: position 412,911,712 of record NC_053493.1, on the reverse strand, counting down.
GCCCTAAATTTTATTTCAGCTCTCATCCAGTACCCTAGACGGCGGTAAGAAAGAGGTAACGTGCCACCCAAATCAAACCAGCAGCTCCTTCGGGGGTAGTGCTACACAAGCCTGTAGAGTCAGTAAGTCACTTGCTGCCATATTGCTTTACTAACAGATTCCCTTTGCAGCCTTAGAAGGCTAGTCAGTGCCAGGATGCCAGGGGGAAGGGAGGGCGCTGCCTAAGAGCAATCTTGGAGATGATGATGGACAGAAATGACCCAGTGTGTGTGTGTGTGTAAACTTTTCAACTTTAAAATATTTACTTATGAAAATCTCTGAGAACTCTTTGATGTGGGCTCCGTCTGCGTTTACTGACCTCCTAACAAGCATAACACAGCAGCGCGTGTAAGCGGGGAAATAAGGACGAGGATGGCGCTGACCACATTCCTGACACAGTGCCCGCCATTGTCCTATTCTGCAACGTTACATAAGGGAGGAAATTCATGAAAGCCGAAACTGATTGTCGGCCCACACGGCTCTGAACAATGAGGAACTGTGCGCTCCTCGCTCGCCAAGTACTCCGGGTAACCTTCCAATGTCCTACAGAGGGCCGCACACAATTTATTCGTCACATTTCTGGTGGATCTGACCGTTTTCTACCCCCCCACCCCCATCCCTGCTATGTGCAATATTTGTTCAAAGAAAAAAAAAAATCTGTTTTCATTCCTCAGCGGCGTGTTTTGTGATTTTTATACGGAACATTTTCAGTTCCTAATTTTAGTCTCTTTATTTATCTTCTCAGAGCTTCCTATGCCAGACCATCTCCGGACTCCGCTGAAGACGCAGAAAGAGGAACATCGAACCATCCATTTCTTCCCTCCAGAGTACGGCTGTAAGAGAAAAGAACAACCATCCCTATACATACCGTGTCCCCTACTACCTACTCCATACCTACTCTATACATACCGTGTCCCCTACTACCTACTCCTTCCCGAGCCTATCCATACCGTGTCCCCTACTACCTACTCCATACCGAGCCTATCCATACCTGTGTCCCCTACTACCTACTCCATACCTACTCTATACATACCGTGTCCCCTACTACCTACTCCATACTGAGCCTATACATACCATGTCCCCTACTACCTACTCCTTCCCGAGCCTATCCATACCGTGTCCCCTACTACCTACTCCATACCAAGCCTATACATACCATGTCCCCTACTACCTACTCCTTCATACATACCGTGTCCCCTACTACCTACTCCTTCATACATACCGTGTCCCCTACTACCTACACCATACCGAGCCTATCCATACCGTGTCCCCTACTACCTACTCCTCCATACATACCGTGTCCCCTACTACCTACTCCATACATACCGTGTCCCCTACTACCTACTCCATACCGAGCCTATACATATCGTGTCCCCTACTACCTACACTATACTGAGCCTATACATACCGTGTCCCCTACTACCTACTCCATACTGAGCCTATACATACCGTATCCCCTACTGCCTACTCCATACTGAGAAGAGTGAATATTCGCGCCAAAAAAATTAAATTAATAAATAAAAATGTAAGATATATAAATCTCAAAAGTGTATAAAAAGCTGCAATCTAAAAAATCTTGGGGGGCAACCCCAATATTCAAGAGTATGTGAAGGAAAAGAAGATGCGCTGATTAAATGAACCAATAAATGTGTGATAAAATTCAATGGATCAACCTCAAATCTCTAATTAAAAAGATAATAAATTATATAATGGTGGGATAGAAGTGAATATATATACAATAATAAATATATAAAAATAAAGTGCCCAAATAAATAAATGAATAAGACTCCTACTGAAGGAGATCAAAACAAATTATTGTGCACAGACAGTCCAAATAATAGTGAAAAGAATTTTGCAGGGTAAGTCCATAGGTCTGTGTAGACTTCCTCCTCCACCAAGGAATGAAAAACAAAACACCGCAAACAAGTGCTCATGGATGGCACCTTACCGCAAAAAGTTGATCTCCTTAACCAGTTCCCGACCCCCGCATGTACATATACGTCCACAATATGGCACGTACAGGCACATGGGCGTACAGGTACGTCCTCGCCTATTAGCGGGTGGGGGGTCCGATCGGGACCCCCCCCCGCTACATGCGGAGGTCGGGTCCGCTCGGGGAGCGATCCGGGACCACGGCGCGGCTATTTGTTTATAGCCGCTCCGTCGCGATCGCTCCCCGGAGCTGAAGAACGGGGAGAGCCGTGTGTAAACACGGCTTCCCCGTGCTTCACTGTGTCGGCGCATCGATCGCGTCATTCCCTTTATAGGGAAGACACGATCGATGACGTCATTCCTACAGCCACACCCCCCAACAGTTGTAAACACATACTAGGTGCACCCTAACTCCTACAGCGCCCCCTGTGGTTAACTCACAAACTGCAACTGTCATTTTCACAATAAAGAATGCAATTTAAATGCATTTTTTGCTGTGAAAATGACAATGGTCCCAAAAATGTGTCAAAATTGTCCGAAGTGTCTGCCATAATGTCGCAGTCATGAAAAAAATCGCTGATCGCCGCCATTAGTAGTAAAAAAAAAAAAATTAATAAAAATGCAATAAAACTATCCCCTATTTTGTAAACGCTATAAATTTTGCGCAAACCAATCGATAAACGCTTATTGCGATTTTTTTTACTAAAAATAGGTAGAAGAATACGTATCGGCCTAAACTGAGGAAAAAAAATGTTTTTATATATGTTTTTGGGGGATATTTATTACAGCAAAAAGTAAAAAATATTGCATTTTTTTCAAAATTGTCGCTCTATTTTTGTTTATAGCGCAAAAAATAAAAACCGCAGAGGTGATCAAATACCACCAAAAGAAAGCTCTATTTGTGGGGAAAAAAGGACGCCAATTTTGTTTGGGAGCCACGTCGCACGACCGCGCAATTGTCTGTTAAAGCGACACAGTCCCGAACTGTAAAAACCCCTTGGGTCTTTAGGCAGCAATATGGTCCGGGGCTTAAGTGGTTAAAGCGGGGGTTCACCCTTAGAGGGCACTTTTTCCCCTTAGCTTCCTGCTCGTTTTCTCTAGGGGAATCGGCTATTTGTATTAAAATATGTGCAGTACTTACCCGTTTTCGAGCTGCATCTTCTTCCGTCGCTTCCGGGTATGGGCTTCGGGAGCGGGCGTTCCTTCTTGATTGACAGTCTTCCGAGAGGCTTCCGACGGTCGCATCCATCGCGTCACGATTTTCCGAAAGAAGCCGAACGTCGGTGCGCAGGCGCAGTATAGAGCCGCACCGACGTTCGGCTTCTTTCGGCTACGAGTGACGCGATGGATGCGACCGTCGGAAGCCTCTCGGAAGAATGTCAATCAAGAAGGAACGCCCGCTCCCGAAGACCCATACCCGGAAGCGACGGAAGAAGATGCAGCTCGAAAACGGGTAAGTACAGCTCATATTTTACTACAAATAGCCGATTCCCCTAGACCGAACGAGCAGGAACCTTATGGGAGAATTTTTTTTTTTTCATAAATGGGTGAACTCCCGCTTTAATCAAAAGGAGATCGCAATAAGCATAGGTTTGTGTAACATCAAAATCCTCTTATGTTGATATCAGCAGATCCAGCATCCAGCCTCACATGAAATAAGCCAAAAGGAGAAATCGCCATAGTATAATAACATTTATTGAAAACAAAAGCTAAAAGACAGGCAACGCCAAATGGCCCCTTACTTGTAAGGTGCCTTAGCCCGGCACTGAGGCTGGTCTGCGTTGGATGATTAGGGGAAGAGAGATCCACGCTCTTCCCCTAATCATCCAACGCAGACCAGCCTCAGTGCCGGGCTAAGGCACCTTACAAGTAAGGGGCCATTTGGCGTTGCCTGTCTTTTAGCTTTTGTTTTCAATAAACGTTATTATACTATGGCGATTTCTCCTTTTGGCTTATTTCATGTGAGGCTGGATGCTGGATCTGCTGATATCAACATAAGAGGATTTTGATGTTACACAAACCTATGCTTATTGCGATCTCCTTTTGATTAAGGAGATCAACTTTTTGCGGTAAGGTGCCATCCATGAGCACTTGTTTGCGGTGTTTTGTTTTTCATTCCTTGGTGGAGGAGGAAGTCTACACAGACCTATGGACTTACCCTGCAAAATTCTTTTCACTATTATTTGGACTGTCTGTGCACAATAATTTGTTTTGATCTCCTTCAGTAGGAGTCTTATTCATTTATTTATTTGGGCACTTTATTTTTATATATTTATTATTGTATATATATTCACTTCTATCCCACCATTATATAATTTATTATCTTTTTAATTAGAGATTTGAGGTTGATCCATTGAATTTTATCACACATTTATTGGTTCATTTAATCAGCGCATCTTCTTTTCCTTCACATACTCAATACTGAGCCTATACATACCGTGTCCCCTACTGCCTACTACCTACTTCTCCATACATACCGTGTCCCCTACTACCTACTCCATACTGAGCCTATACATACCGTGTCCCCTACTACCTACTCCATACCGAGCCTATCCATACCGTGTCCCCTACTACCTACACCATACCTACTCCATACATACCGTGTCCCCTACTACCTACTCCATACCGAGCCTATACATACCGTGTCCCCTACTACCTACTCCATACTGAGCCTATCCATACCGTGTCCCCTACTACCTACTCCTCCATACATACCGTGTCCCCTACTACCTACTCCATACTGAGCCTATACATACCGTGTCCCCTACTACCTACTCCATACCGAGCCTATACATACCGTGTCCCCTACTACCTACTCCATACTGAGCCTATACATACCGTGTCCCTTACTACCTACACCATACCAAGCCTATCCATACCGTGTCCCTTACTACCTACACCATACCGAGCCTATACATACCGTGTCCCCTACTACCTACACTATACCGTGCCTATACATACCGTGTCCCCTACTACCTACTCCATACTGAGCCAATACATACCGTGTCCCCTACTACCTACTCCATACCGAGCCTATACATACTGTGTCCCCTACTACCTACTCCATACCGAGCCTATCCATACCGTGTCCCCTACTACCTACACTATACCGTGCCTATACATACCGTGTCCCCTACTACCTACTCCTCCATACATACCGTGTCCCCTACTACCTACACCATACTGAGCCTATACATACCGTGTCCCCTACTACCTACTCCATACTGAGCCTATACATACCATGTCCCCTACTGCCTACTCCATACCGAGCCTATCTATACCGTGTCCCCTACTACCTACTCCATACCAAGCCTATCCATACCATGTCACCCTCCATACACGGCACCGTACTTATCATATATACTACTGCCTGCTCCTACCACCCCTCCATACATATTACCATACATACCATATATACTACTACTACCTGCTTCTATCACCCCTCCATACACAGTACTCTACATACCATATATACTACTGCCTGCTCCTACCACCCCTCCATACATATTACCATACATACCATATATACTACTACTACCTGCTTCTATCACCCCTCCATACACAGCACTCTACATACCATATATACTACTGCCTGCTCCTACCACCCTCCATACATAGCACCATACGTATCATATATACTACTGCCTCCTCCTACCACCCTCCATACATGGCACCCATCTTTCAGCCAGTCATTTCTATTAAGTTATGTCATTTCAGTATTCTTTTGGGCCTGCCTATCCCTGTTTGCTCCTCTCTGATGATTCCCATCTTCCCCCCCAGCTATAGAAGAGTGTACCGCTGTGGATATCTTCTCTTTCGGGATGTGTGCTCTTGAGGTGAGTCCTCTTTTGTCTGCAGATCTCACAGAACATCATAAGGTTCTCAAAAAAATTCAAAAAGGCGGAAAAAACATTGTGCATACATTTCTAGAAGGATCTGCCTGTGCTTAGTCTGCACTGGTCTGATCACCATCCTCGAGTCCCAAAAAGCAGGTTTATAAGTGGCAACCTCTACTTCTCAGATGTCCCTCATTTGGCCAGTGCCAAGGCCGGCGGTGTCTGATAGGGTGACCACATTTCCAAACTACCATTCAGGGACACCCCTCCCTTCCCAAAAATCAGCTTGTGCTGTAACGAATCACAGCACAGTGATTGGACACAAGAGGAGGGATTTATGATTTCTCCAATCACAAGCAGGGGTCAGAATTGTGCTCCTCCAGGCATTCCCAGCCAGGACAAGTACTGTCAGTGAGTAAAGCGGTGATGTGGCGGCTTTTTTTGGGGCCATCAGATTGTGCCCGGGACAGACCTGCAAAATGCGGGACTGTCCCGGGCAATCCGAGACACGTGGTCACCCTAGTGTCTGAACATATGGAAATTACTGTCCAGGTCACCGAATGCCTATGTCTGAGTTGCCTCAATTCCCGAGGCACTGGTCATGTTTTACCATCACAGGACATATAGGCCTATTTTATTCTCTAAAGGCCAAGTACTACAACAAAAGTTGTTTCATTGATACTATAGGGGAAAGTACAATGTATTATCTGCCAGCGCTCATTTTGCGTTATTGCTGCAGTGTTAACCTTAACCGCTTCCCGACCGCCGCATGTAGATATACGTCGGCAGAATGGCACGTACAGGCACATTGGCGTACCTGTACGTCCCTGCCTTTCCGCGGGTCGGGGGTCCGATCGGGACCCCCCCCCCCCCGCTACATGCGGCAGTCGGATTCCCGCGGGGAGCGATCCGGGACGACGGCGCGGCTATTCCTTTATAGCCGCTCCGTCGCGATCGCTCCCCGGAGCTGAAGAACGGGGAGAGCCGTATGTAAACACAGCTTCCCCGTGCTTCACTATGGCGCTGCATCGATAGAGTGATCCCTTTTATAGGGAAACTCGATCGATGACATCAGTCCTACAGCCACACCCCCTTACAATTGTAAACACACACTCCTAACTCCTACATCGCCCCCTGTGGTTAACTCCCAAACTGCAACTGTCATTTTCACAATAAACAATGCAATTTAAATGCATTTTTTGCTGTGAAAATGACAATTGTCCCAAAAATGTGTCAAAATTGTCCGAAGTGTCCGCCATAATGTCGCAGTCACGAAAAAAATCGCTGATCCCCGCAATTGGTAGTAAAAAAAAAAAAATTATAAAAATGCAATAAAACTATCCCCTATTTTGTAAACGCTATAAATTTTGCGCAAACCAACCGATAAACGATTATTGCGATTTTTTTTACCAAAAATAGGTAGAAGAATACGTATCGGCCTAAACTGAGGAAAAAAAAAATTATATATGTTTTTGGGGGATATTTATTGTAGCAAAAAGTAAAAAATATTGAATTTTTTTCAAAATTATCGATCTATTTCTGTTTATAGCGCAAAAAAAAAAAACCGCAGAGGTGATCAAATACCACCAAAAGAAAGCTCTATTTGTGGGGAAAAAAGGACGCCAATTTTGTTGGGGAGCTACGTCGCACGACCGCGCAATTGTCTGTTAAAGCGACGCAGTGCCGAATTGTAAAAACCCCTTGGGTCATTTAGCAGCATATTGGTCCGGTCCTTAAGTGGTTAAAAGACAAATGTACTTTGGTGCAGCCTTCCTGATAAAATACTTATCTTGCAGTGATCCCCATTGTGATGCTTCAAAGGCCCCCTATAGCTATCAGTTTAGTGTTACGGAGGAGGTCCTGAGTTAGAATTATTGCTCTCGCTCCAGCGTGTGCGGCATGCGTTTACGTTCGTTCGCGCTATGTCGGGGTGGGTTCAAATTTTTTTGGGGGGGGGGATTTTATGTGCTTGGGTATAATTCTCATTTTGCTATATATATATATATAGATAGAGATATATAAATATATATATATATATATATATATATATATATATATATATATATATATATATATATATATATATATATATATATATACATATATATATATATATATATATATATATATATATATATATAAAGGATATATATATATATATATATATATATATATACAGTAAAACCTTGGTTTGAGAGTAACTTGGTTTGAGAGTGTTTTTCAAGACAAACTAAATCTTTTAATACATTTTGCCTTGATATACAAGCGATGTCTTGATATAAGAGTAGCGTCATGTCACCACTGAGTATAACAAAAGAAGAGAGGCGCCTCTAAGTGTAGCAATATGGTTACATTTAAAGAAAGCTACAACATTTAGCAACTTATTGCTACACTTCGAGGTGCCTCTCTTCTCTTTTATACCCTGTAAAAAAAATGCTTTGATATACAAGTGCTTTGGATTACAAGCATGTTTCTGGAACGATATATGCTCGCAAACCAAGGTTTTACTGTGTGTGTGTATATGTATGTATATATATATATATATATATATATATATATATAAAAATGTAACCACTTAACAACCGCCCTATAGACGAAATACGTCTACAAGGCGGTTGCTTAACTCTGGGAGGGCGTCAATGTACGTCCTCCCAGAATCGCGCTCCCGCGCGCCCTGTGGGGCGCGCACACGGGAGTCTCCGTGACCGCCGGGTCCTCCGGGCCCGGCTGATCACGGATCAAGGTAAATCGCCGCTGATAGCTGATACTCCGCAATACTCCGCAATACCCCGCAATACCCCGCAATACCCCGCAATACCCCACAATACTCCGCAATACCCTGCAATACCCCACAATACTCCGCAATACCCCACAATACTCCGCAATACCCCACAATACTCCGCAATACCCCACAATACTCTGCAATACCCCACAATACCCTGCAATACCCCACAATACCCTGCAACGTCGTCTATGGGGGATTTTTAAGTAGCAAAGTTTGGCGCCATTCCACAAGCGTGTGCAATTTTGAAGGGTGACATGTTGGGTATCTATTTACTCGGCGTAACTTCATCTTTCACATTTATGCAAAAGAATGAAGAAAAAATACTAAATTTGCCAAATTTTATAACAGAAACAAAGAAAAATTATTTTTTTTTACAGAATTTTCAGTCTTTTTTCTCTTATAGCGCAAAAAATAAAAAACCCAACGGTGATTAAATGCCACCAAAAGAAAGCTCTATTTGTGTGAAAAAAAGGACGAAAATTTCATTTGGGTACAGTGTTGTATGACTGAGTAATTGTCATTCAAATTGTGAGAGCACCGAAAGCTGAAAATTGGTCTGGTTATTAAGGGGGTTTACGTGCCCAGTGGTCAAGTGGTTAAGTCCCCTATGTGATGTTTTTTGGTGACAGGTTCTCTTTATTGAGATATGCAGGGTCTAAATATTTTCATGCGTTGGTGCCATGACGCATGCGTTTACGTTCGTGCACATGTATATGTTGGGTTTGCTGGGGGGGGGGGGGCTCAAAAATTTGGGGAGGATTTTATGTGCTTTGGTGTAACTTTATCCTTTTTGTAAAAACATTGAATGGCTGCGGGGGGAATAGAAATTGTTTGTTGATCCTCTCCCTGTGTTATTGGCTCACGGGAAGAGTTCCGGGATCTTTGGGATGAACACGTGATCCTCTATCACGGTTGGGAATGTTGGCACATTGGGACCTCCTGCACCGCTCCGCAGATCTCACCGGCCAGCGCCGAGTGTGGATGGGAGCCCACGTCTCATTTTCCAGACCTTTTTTGGCATAAACAAAAACTTTCCGAATTCAGCCCACACATTCCGTTCATGTGATTATTTCTGGATGTAACATTTTTTTATTTTTTGTTTCATCAGGACTTCTCACATTGTGTTCAGTAATATCACACTTCGTTACATTGTATCATTTCACATGTTCAGCACATTACCTGCTGGTAACTTTCATCCCTCCATCCCATAGAAAAATGGGAAAACAACGGGCTGCCTCAACGCAGTGCACACTTAGGCTGCATTCACACCTGAGCATTTTGTCGCCTGAAGCGCGACGCTCAAAAACGCTAGAGGGGAAAAAATACATCATTCCCTATGGAGATGGTTCACATCTCCACTCCAAATGCCTGAAGCCGAACGCCTGAAGCTTAAACAAGTTCCGGACCCTTTTTTTGTTGCGCGCAGGCCCATCGCTAAAGGACAGGCAAAACAAACAATTGCTTGGGGCCCCGAGCTGTCCTGGGGCCCCCAACATCCCCTTCCCAGGCTGTAGCGTGGCCGAGCTCCTCTTCCTGCCTCCTGGAGTCCTGTCAGTCTGACCAGGTACTGCGCGTGGTAAGGGAGATTCAGTTTCCTGTCCCCGGCCGGACTGACAGGAAGTGCACACTGAGTGCGCACTTCCTTTCAGTCCGGCCGGGAACACATGAAACTGAATCTCCTGTACCGCACGGTACCCGGCCCGGGCACTATCTGATTGGGAACTGGGGACCCATAATGATAGAACACCGGACTGACAGGAGGAAGAGAAGCTCGGCCACACTACAGCGACAGCCTACAGGGAAGAAGGGGAGGTTAGAATAGAAAAACATAGGGACCGGGGGGGGGCTGAGTAAGAACATGGGTGTAAAAAAATTGTTAATCGCTAACGTAGGCTTTGCGTGTGGGGGGGGGGGTGGGTGATTGGGGGCCCCCATTTTGCTTGGGGCCCCAAATTCATTCAAACGGCCCTGGACGCGCGTATCGGGCAGTTTGGGCGCTTTTGATCGTTTCCATTTCCCATAGAAAGTAATGGAAACGCTCGATTAAAGCGACTAGCGCGACAACGAGTGTTTGCTACGGGTGTTTTGTCGCTTTAATCAATAGAACATTTCACCCAGGCATAAGATAAAAAAAAATCTACCAACATAGCAAGAGTGATGAAAAGATGATAATTTTTCCTATTGGCTAAAATAAAAAACGTCGAAGTACAAAAACGTCGGACGACGCTGTGTGCAAACGCGCAAATAAGCATGAATACGCGCGAACGACCGAACGACCTACGCTCACGTGTGAATGCAGCCTAAAAGCCCATTCACACCTAGGCGTATATATGCCTGAAGCGCGACGCTCTTGCCGCTGGAGGGGCGAATTTACATTGATGTCTATGAGATGGTTCACATCTCACGCCGAACGCCGAAACGCTGTACGCCTGCCGCCTGAAAACAAGTCCCGGACCCTTTTTTTCAGGCGGCTTTCGGCGTTCGGCATATACATCAATGTAAAATGTTTTGTGAAAAAAAAAAAAAAAAAAAGTTTACAAATCGCGGCAAAATACGCAGCGTACGCCGCGTTATAGTGTGAATGCAGCCTAAGGCTCCATGCACACTGAAGCTGATAAACTGCAGTTTATTGGCTTTTTTTTTTTTTAAAGCCCATAAACTGAACTCTATGTTAGCCTATGTGCCCATGCACACCTGGGCGTTTTTTTAGTGTTAATGAGCTTTGGAGTTTATTGGCTTTTTTCTGAACGCCCGAAATTTGCGTTCAAAGTGACGTTTTTTGGCGGAAAAAACATTCAAAAACGCTCAAAAACGCCGGTAATGCAGTGTAATGCTCTGCAGATGTAGAAGGGAAGCGGGCACAGGGCGATGCTCTGCAGATGTAGAAGAGCAGCAGGCACAGTGTAATGCTCTGCAGATGTAGAAGGGAAGCGGGCACAGTGTAATGCTCTGCAGATGTAGAAGGGAAGTGGGTACAGGGTCATGCTCTGCAGATGTAGAAGAGAAGCAGGCACAGTGTGATGCTCTGTAGATGTAGAGGGAAGCAGGCACAGGGTGATGCTCTGCAGATGTAGAAGAGAAGTGGGCACAGGGCGATGCTCTGCAGATGTAGAAGAGAAGCAGACACAGGGTGATGCTCTGCAGATGTAGAAGGGAAGCGGGCACAGAGTGATGCTCTGCAGATGTAGAAGAGAAGCGGCACAGGGTGATGCTCTGCAGATGTAGAAGGAAAGCGGGTACAGGGTCATGCTCTGCAGATGTAAAAAAGAAGCAAGCACAGGGTGATGCTCTGCAGATGTAGAAGAGAAGCAGGCACAGGGTGATGCTCTGCAGATGTAGAAGAGAAGTGGGCACAGGGCGATGCTCTGCAGATGTAATGCTAAGTTTGTAGTAGGAAAAAGGTGGGCACAATGCGACGCTCTGCAGACCTTTCTCTTATAATTAAGGCGGGGGTGGGAGTGGATTAATGTGTAGGATGGAACACTGTGATTGGATAACAGTGTGCAGGTTGTGATGAGCCGTCATTGTTGTCTTGCAGATGGGCGTGCTGGAGATCCAGTCCAATGGGGACAAAGTGTTGGAGGAGAATGTGAAGCGAGCGATCCACGCCTTGGAGGACCCCAATATGAAGGTGTGAGAAGAGAAGGAGGGACCGTCTGGCTGGAGTTCAGCTCGGCATGTAAAGTGATCCGCATTGACACTTTGTAACATTTCTTTCCCAGGAATTTATCCTGCAGTGTCTCTCGACTTCCCCGAATAAACGTCCGTCTGCGCACGACCTTCTCTTCCACCGCGTCTTATTTGAGGTTCATTCGCTGAAGCTCCTAGCAACGCACTGCTTCCTCAACACCCCCTGTAAGTAATGAAGATGACGTTTAATCTGTGCGGCTCTCGCCTTCCCTGAACCCCCTCCCCCCCTTTAATTAACATGCTCATAAAAAATCTTCCCATTCGTATGACATATCTTATTATAGTCATCACTGTCTCTCTGTTCTTCTCTATGCAATAGATGCAGAGGGGCTGTACATAGATTGGTGGGAGGGGCTGTGCATAGCTTAGTGGGAGGGGCCAGCAGAGGGGCTGTGCATAGCTTAGTGGGAGGGGCCAGCAGAGGGGCTGTGCATAGCTTAGTGGGAGGGGCCAGCAGAGGGGCTGTACATAGCTTAGTGGGAGGGGCCAGCAGAGGGGCTGTACATAGCTTGGTGGGAGGGGTAGTACATAACTTGGTGGGAGGGGCCTACATTGGGGCTGTACATAGATTGGTGGGAGGGGCTGTGCATAGCTTGGTGGGAGGGGCCAGCAGAGGGGCTGTGCATAGCTTGGTGGGAGGGGCCGACAGAGGTGCTGTACATAGCTTGGTGGGAGGGGCAATCAGAGGGGCTGTACATAGCTTAGTGGGAGGGGCAAGCAGAGGGGCTGTGCATTGCTTAGTGGGAGGGGCTGTACATAGCTTGGTGGGAGGGGTAGTACATAACTTGGTGGGAGGGGCCTACATTGGGGCTGTACATGGCTTGGTGGGAGGGGCTGTGCATAGCTTGGTGGGAGGGGTCAGCAGAGGGGCTGTACATAGCTTGGTGGGAGGGGTAGTACATAACTTGGTGGGAGGGGCCTGCAGAGGTGGCTGTACATGGCTTGGTGGGAGGGGCTGTGCATAGCTTGGTGGGAGGGGCCAGCAGAGCGGCTGTACATAGCTTGGTTGGAGGGGCCAGCAGAGCGGCTGTACATAGCTTGGTGGGAGGGGAAAGCAGAGCGGCTGTACATAGCTTGGTGGGAGGGGCTGTGCATAGCTTGGTGGGAGGGGCCGACAGAGGTGCTGTACATAGCTTGGTGGGAGGGGCAAGCAGAGGGGCTGTACATAGCTTAGTGGGAGGGGCAAGCAGAGGGGCTGTGCATAGCTTAGTGGGAGGGGCCAGCAGAGGGGCTGTGCATAGCTTAGTGGGAGGGGCCAGCAGAGGGGCTGTACATAGCTTGGTGGGAGGGGTAGTACATAACTTGGTGGGAGAGGCCTGCAGAGGGTCTGTATCTGGCTTGGTGGGAGGGGCTGTGCATAGCTTGGTGGGAGGGGCCAGCAGAGGGTCTGTACATAGCTTGGTTGGAGGGGCAAGCAGAGGGGCTGTACATAGCTTGGTGGGAGGGGCTTCCTGAAAACATCACAGCCCCCGCCCTCTGTACCCTGATGCAAATAGTGGGCTGGCTATTGGGAGGAGTTATGCAAATTTCAATATGCTTTGATGGGTGGATGTCCGTATGGAGGAATGGGCGTTTTCCTAGGAAGGGTTGTATTTGCATGCACACTGCCCTAGGTAACGCCCAAGCTCACAGTGTGCAGTGACATCAGAGTAAACCATTTCCGTCCAGGAGAGGAGCCGGTACAACTGAGCAGATCCCCTGTATAAAAAAATCTCCCAAGCTTTGAACATATCACGGAGCTTCTGTTCAATCCATCATCGGAAAATGGAAAGAGTATGGCACAACTGCAAACCTACCAAGACATGGCCGTCCACCTAAACTGACCGGGCCGGGCAAGGAGAGCATTCATCAGAGAAGCAGCCAAGAGGCCCATGGTAACTCTGGAGGAGCTGCACAGCTCAGGTGGGAGAATCTGTCCACAGGACAACTATTAGTGGTCTCTCCACAAATCTGCCCTTTATGGAAGAGTGACAAGAACAAAGACATTGGAGAAAGAAAGACATAAGAAGTCCTGTTTGCAGTTTGTGAGAATCCATGTGGGGGAGGGGACAAGGGAAACATGTGGAAGAAGGTGCTCTGGTCACATGATACCAAAATGTAACTTTTTGGCCTAAAAGCAAAACGGTATGTGTGGAGGAAAACTAACACTGTCCATCACCCTGAACACACCATCCCCACCGTGAAACATGGTGGTGGCAGCATCATGTGGTGGAGATGCCTTTTCTTCAGCAGGAACAGGGAAGCTGATCAGCGTTGATGGGAAGATGGATGGAGCCAAATACAGGGTAATCTTAGAATCAAACCTGTTAGAGTCTGTAAAAGTCTTGAGGCTGGGGAGGAGGTTCACCTTCCAGCAGGACAACGACCCTAAAGTACAGCCAGAGCTACAATGGAACGGTTTAAATCAAAGCATATTCATGTGTTAGAATGGCCATGTCATGGATATGTAATAGTCTGGCAGCTTACCTGTGTCCACCTGTCCATTAGGAGGCCTGACCCTGTTCTGGTTACCTTCTTATCTCCTCTCCTTCCTGTATGGCCCCAGCCAGGCCATCCCAGGAAGTCTATATTAACTGTTGCACTGCAGGTCTGCAGTGCTGTTCAACAGTGTTGTTTAGTTCCTGTCTGCAGTGTGCTACGATTATCTTCCTGTGTACCGTTTTTGGCTCGTCCCCGACTTCTCCTGTTTGCCTGTGATCTTGACCTTTTGCCTGTCCCTCGGTTACCCCTGTCTGTCTGTTGTCCCGACCTCGGCTTACCCATCACTACTGCTTGCCTGCTTGCTGCTTCGCCTCTCTCCCTGTGGAGCGTGACCTAGGGGATCCCAGGGGTTGCGACCTGGATCCAGCTGCGGCGAAGGCCATCCTCACCACTAGAGGCTCTGGTGAACACAAAGCTGGGTCTTAGACTCCGTGCCCTGGGCGATCTTGGGTTCACACTTCCTCTCTTATCGCAGCAGTCAGTCATAGGTTTCACCACCCTGTGGTGCATCTCTGACCCCAACGGGACGCACTTGTCACCTGGCCACAGGTGACCTGACAGGCCCAGTCACAGTCCAGACTTAAATCGCATTGAGAATCTGTGGCAAGACATGAAAATTGCTGATCACAGACGCTCTCCATCCAATCTGACAGAACTTGAGATATTTTGCAGAGAAGAATGGGCAGAAATGTCCCTCTCTAAATGTGCAAAGCTGGTAGAGACACCCCAAAAAGACCTGCAGAGAAAGGAGGTTCTACAAAGTATTGACTCCAGGGGGCGCCATACAAATGTACCCCCCCCCCCCCCCTCACATATTTATTTGTAAAAAAAAAATGAAAGCCACCTTCCACTTCACAATTATCTGACACTTTGGGCCGGATTCAGATACATTGGCGTATCTGTCCGGCCCGCGTAACGTATCTCCGATACGTTACGCTGCTCTAACTTTGGGAGCAAGCTCTTTATTCACAAAGAACTTGCGCCCTTAGTTAGAGCGGTGTAGCGTACGCGTAAGGCTGCGTAATTCAAATGGGGATGTAGGGGGCGTGTTTTTTATTTAAATTTCCCTTGACCCCGCGGTTTTTACGTTTTACTCGAACGGCGCATGCGCCGTCCGTAAAATCTCCCAGTGTGCATTGCTCTAAATGACGTCGAAAGGACGTCATTGCTTTTGTCGCGAACGTAAATTACGTACATCCGTATTCGCAAACGACTTACGCAAACGACGTAAAAATTTCAAAACTCGGCGCGGGAACGACGGTAATACTTAACATTGGATGCTCTTCATAGACCCAGGGGTAACAATACGTCGGAAAAAGCCGAACACAAACGACGTAAAAAAATACGCCAGGCGGTCGTTCGTTTCTGAATCGGCGTAACTCCTCATTTGCATATTCGTCGCGTATACAAACGGAAGCGCCACCTAGCGGCCAGCGTGAGATTGCAGCCTAAGATCCGACGGTGTAAGTCACTTACAGCTGTCGGATCTTAGGGAGATCTATGCGGAACCTGATTCTATGAATCAGGCGCATAGATCCGACCGACGGAACTCAGAGATACGACGGCGTATCCGGAGATACGCCGTCGTATCTCTATCTGAATCTGGCCCATGGTGTTGGTCTATCACATAAAATCCCAATAAAATAGATTTACGTTTTTGGTTATAAGATGACAAAATGTGGAAAATTTCAAGGGGTATGAATACTTTTTCGAGGGCACAGAAAGCTCGGCGAGGATTTTGCCGCGTTGGTAATGTGTCCAGGTAATAGCCGGCAGCTGGTGCTGATCCAGCCAGTTTACAGCCGCAGGAAAAAACAGACCATTGACCTCAGCAGCCTATTAGGGAGATAAAAAAGGAGCACTAATATCAATTAAAAACCATTTCACAAGCACTAATGTCGTTATCCGGAACAAAACAGCTTGGTAAATGCTGCCTGATACAAGTGCCCCAAGATGCAGCTGCAGCCAGGGCTGTCTTAATGAGAGGTCACACCTGGGTACTGCCCAGGGGCCCCAGCTGCATGGGGGGGCCCCTGTACTTTCCACAAAGCAGCTGGTCCTTGAACCCACGCTGCCCCGAAATGGGAGGCCCCATGATGGCACTGAGAGTGATAGATACACAGGGGAGGCAGTCTGCCTCCTACCTACTCAATGTCTGTTTACCTGCACTGTCATCATTGTAGGGGCCCCAGAGCATTACTATGGCTGCTGGACAACCGGAGGAAAAACATTATTACCATCAAAACTTCTGAAGTGGTGGAGCCCAGTGCTTGAGTATGGGGGACCAAATCAGTGAGGGACATGAAGGAAGGGTCTCAGATCATAAGGGTGGACCAAGACAAGGGGCGGGCAAGAGGGGGGCGCTGCCCTGGGCACTATGTTATTATGTGAGGTGGGGGCAGGGATGGACTGGCCATTGGGACGACAGGGAGTTTCCCGGTGGGCCGATGGCTCAGTGGGCCGGCTTCAGTGACAGCGGACTGCCGCCCCCCTCCGCTCTCTGTCTCTCCCTCCCCGATGCGCTCACCAGGGGGGAACAAAGAAGCAGGGGGAGGGCCAGAAGAGCAGGGGGGACAACAGAGGAGCATGGGGGGAGGGGACAGACAGCTGACTCAACAGCTATGGCCTGGGAGTTTCTCACTTCTGCCTAATCTTGTCCCATAAGGGGGGGCACCGAACTGATTCTTTGCCCCGGGTGAAATAATATCTAGTTTCCCCACTGGTACTGCCTATAAGAGTACCGGTACCAGCTGTTCTACTCTAATAAAGTAGAACGGCTAGTGGCTAGTGAAGGGGAGAGGGGGCTTGGGTGGCCGGGCGGGAGTTGTCTGGCCACCATGGGAGAGACCTGTCAAAGTGGGCCAGTCTGGATGAAGTCCAGGGCCAAATTTCTGTCCCAGTCCAGCCCTGGGTGGGGGGCACCACAAAGAGATTGGGGGGGATGACATTGGTGTTGGGAGTGGGAATTTGGGTGGCAGCAGGAGGTAAGAATTGTTTGAGGAGGGGAAATTTGGAGAGGCGTGCTAGGAGTGGTGGTGATTTGGGCGGGAGATTTGTGTTGAGAAGAGGGATGGGAGAAGGAGATTTGTGCTAGGAGGGGGGATTTAGGGGGTTTGTGCTAGAAAAGGTAATATGGCGGGGGGAGGGGATTTGTGCTAGGAGGGGGATTTTTTGGGGGAAGGGTGATTTGTGCTAGCAGGGATATTTGGGAGGGGGGGGGGGGCATTTGTGTTAGAATGGGAAATTTAGATGGGAGAGTGGATTTTTGCTAGGATGGAGGCTTGAGGGAGGAGATTTTGTGCTCGGGTGGAAAATTTGAGGGGTAGAGGATTTGCGCTAGGAATTTGCACTGGGAGGAGGAGGAGGAATTAATGCTTAGGGGGTAAGCATGCAGATTAGAACTCAATTTTTTTTTAAAAAAAATTGTGGGGGGGGGGGGCTTATTTTTGCTGACATACAATGCTCGTACATCTTGGGGGGGTGGAGCAATTTGACATGTTCAGCCTGGTCTTTTGATTACCTTTTTCCCCAGCAATGACCATAACCTTAGAAAGTAGGCTTTCTGTAAATAATCGGGAGCTCAGTACATGGGGGAGGGGTCTTAGTATATGAAGGAGGGGTCTCAGTACATGAGGGTGGAGTCTCGGGCAATAAGCGTGGACCACTTAAGGGTCGGGTCAAAGTATATTAAAGAGGGAGCTCAGTACATGGCTGAGGGGTCTCAGTACATGGCCGAGAGGACTCCGTACATTAGGATGTGGTCTCAATGCATGAGGGTGGGGTGTCGGTACATAAAGGAAGGGTCTCAGATCATAAGGGTGGACCACAACCCTTGAGGGTCAGGTCAAAGTGTATTAAAAAGGGAGCTCAGTAAATGGCCGAGGGGACTCTGTACATTAGGATGTGGTCTCAATGCATGAGGGTGGGGTCTCAGTACATAAAGGAAGGGTATCAGATTATAAGGGTGGACCAAAACCCCTAAGGGTCAGGTCAAAGTATATTAAAAAGGGAGCTCAGTAAATGGTCAAGAGGACTCCATACATGAGGCTGTGGTCTCGGTGCATGAGGGTGGGGCCTAAGCACATAAAGGAAGGGTCTCGGATCATAAGGGTGGACCACAACCCTTGAGGGTAGGGTTCCTGTACATAAGCGGGAGCTCAGTACATGGGGGAGGGGTCTCAGTATATGAAGGAGGGGTCTCAGTACATGAGGGTGACATCTCGGGCAATAAGCGTGGACCACTTAAGGGTCGGGTCAAAGTATATTAAAGAGGGAGCTCCTTACATGGGGGAGGGGTCTCAGTACATGAACGTAGGGTCTCAGTCAATAAGAGTGGACCACAACCCTTGAGGGTCGAGTCCCAATATAGTAAAGGGGAAGCTCATTACATGGTTGAGGGGTCTCAGTATATGGAGGAGACTCAGTGCATGAGAGTGGGGTCTCAGACCATAAGGGTGGACCACAACCCTTGAGGGTCGAGTCCCAATATATTAAAGAGGGAGCTCATTACATGGTTGAGGGGTCTCAGTATATGGAGGAGACTCAGTACATGAGAGTGGGGTCTCAGACTATAAGGGTGGACCACAATCCTTGAAGGTAGGGAACTTAGTACATGGGAGAAGGGGTTTCGGTATATGAAAGAAGAAACTCGGTACACAGGGAAGGGTCTCAGTCCATGATGGTGGGCTCTCAGCACATGAAAGAGGGGAATCGGCAGGGCTTTTTTTCTCAGAGAATAGGTGCAGGAACTCCCTCCTTCTGTCACCTCTTGTGTCCACCCCCTACCCACCTCCAAGCACCATTCCTTGGTTCCACCCCCTACCCACCTCTGAGTACAGTTCCTTGGTTCCACCCCCTACCCACCCCTGAGCACTATTCCTTGGTTCCACCTCCCAGCACTATTCCTTGGTTCCACCCCCTACCCACCTCTGAGCACCATTCATTGGTTTCACCCCCTACCCACCTCCGAGCACAATTTCTTGGTTCCACCCCCTACCCACATCTGAGCACCATTCATTGGTTTCACCCCCTACCCACCTCTGAGCACCATTCATTGGTTTCACCCCCTACCGACCTCTGAGCACCATTTCTTGGTTCCACCTCGGAGCACCATTCTTTGGTTCCAGCCCTCCCTACCTCCGAACACCATTCCTTGGTTCCACTCCCTACCCATCTCCGAGCACCGTTACTTGATTCCACCACCTACCCACCTCTGAGCACTATTCCTTGGTTCCACCCCCTTCCCACCTCCAAGCACCATTTATTGGTTTCACCCCCTACCCACCCCCCTACCCACCTCTGAGCACCATTCCTTGGTTCCACTCCCTTCCCATCTCCGAGCACTGTTACTTGATTCCACCACCTACCCACCTCTGAGCACTATTCCTTGGTTCCACCCCCTTCCCACCTCCAAGCACCATTTATTGGTTTCACCCCCTACCCACCCCCCTACCCACCTCTGAGCACCATTCCTTGGTTCCACTCCCTACCCATCTCCGAGCACCGTTACTTGATTCCACCACCTACCCACCTCCGAGCACTATTCCTTGGTTCCACCCCCTACCCACCTCCAAGCACCATTTATTGGTTTCACCCCCTGCCCACCTCTGAGCACCATTCCTTGGTTCCACTGCTTACCCACCTCCGAGCACCGTTCCTTGGTTCCACCCTCTAACCACCTCCGAGCACCATTACATACATTCAGATCTGGAGGTGCCGGAACTGCGTTCCCCCGCGTTCCTGCTGAAAAAAAGCCCTGGGAATCCGTATATGGGGTAAAGGTCCCAGACCTCATTCTTCTTTCATCGTCTTCTTTCTTTCTCAGTCTCTTTCTCCTTCACTTCCTCCTATTCTATGATGCTTGGCAATGTTTGCAACTGATACCACGGATTATAATTACACCCAAACACTCATCATCCTTCGGTGGACCTCAAGGGCCAAAGTGGGGACACCCCATTGTGATATCCTTCTGTAATATTGTCTCTGCAGACATCACACAGGATAGCCTGTTGGAAGAGAAGACCAAACTGATCGACCCTCAGGGTATCATGGCTTCTGTGCCACGGAAGGGGCAGTCGGCTGTGCTTTGGAGGTGAGTGTGAAACGTATTGCTGAAAGAGTGGATGGCTGAGGGCAATGCATGGTTGTAAATGGGGGTCAGCTAAGGCCTGAACAATTATACTAGCGAGTCAGCAGACGTGTGCTCTTAAGCCTCGTACACACGATCGAACTTCCATCTGACAAATCCATGGATTTTTCTCTGAAGGGCGCTGTCCGTGAACTTGGTATCCATACACACAGCAGAACATTTTCAGCCAACAAACACAAAACGTAGTGACGTAATAGACGTACTATGTGGTTTTTCAGCTCTTTAGCGCCACCCTTTTGGGCAACTTCTGCTAATGTTGTCTTATGGTTAGCATTGCTTCCGAGTATGCGTGTTTGTACTTTGGATTTTAATCCGATGGACATCTTTTCTGCCATTGGGCATATAACACAAATTCCCAGCTCAACACACCGACCAGCCTGCACACAATTCGAAAAATCTGCCTGACCCAAGATGGCCGCCAGAGACACATGCGGCTCCAGCATCCAACAGGATAGCTGCTCCTGTGACCCAGGAAACCATAGAGCAGGCATGTCCAAAGTCCGTCCCGCGGGCCAATTGCGGCTCGGGTTTCGGTTTAATAAGGCCCCCCTGGTCATTTGGATATATACTTATCATTTGTGACCCCCACAAAATTTATCGGCGCTGCCTTGGAGAGGACAGGGAGGGGGCGAGACAAACGCCATCAGATTACATACAGGAGAATCTCCTGTTTACTCTGTGGTGTATGTAATATGAAGTCCTGTCTCCTGGGCTGCCATTGGACAACTTTTCTGTCTATCATAGGAGGCGGGACTTAGTATCAAATAGGCTGCCGTGTAAACAGGAGATTCTCCTGTATGTAATATGTTGGTGCTCGTCCTGCCCCCCCCCTCCCTGTCCCCTCCAAGGCTGAAGATGGGCATTGATCAGGCTGCATTCATGGTAATGGTGAGGCTGCATTCATGGCAATGGTGAGGCTGCATTCGTGGCAATGGTGAGGCTGCATTCTTGGCAATGGAGAGGCTGCATTCATGGCAATGGAGAGGCTGCATTCATGGCAATGGAGAGGCTGCATTCATAGCAATGGTGAGGCTGCATTCATGGCAATGGTGAGGCTGCATTCATGGCAATGGTGAGGCTGCATTCATGGCAATGGTGAGGCTGCATTCATGGCAATGGTGAGGCTGCATTCATGGCAATGGAGAGGCTGCATTCATGGCAATGGAGAGGCTGCATTCCGGCAATGGAGAGGCTGCATTCATGGCAATGGTGAGGCTGCATTCATGGCAATGGTGAGGGTGAGGCTGCATTCGTGGCAATGGAAAGGCTGCAGATGGGCACAGATTATTTATTTTTTTCCTGAAACTTCCCTCTTAAAGTGCAAGTGCATGTTATATGCCAATAGATACGGTATATCCAAATAGCATGCCCGAGCTCATCCTCATACCTGAGCGGCGCTCAGGGATTCGTTGGGGCCACAAAAGATATATATATATATATATATATATAGCCAGATTCACGTAGGAGAGCGTATCTTTGTGCGGGCGTAGCGTATCCTATTTACGCTACGCCTCCGCAACTTAGACAGGCAAGTGAAGTATTCACAAAGCACTTGCTCCGTAAGTTGCGGCGGTGTAGCGTAAATCGGCCGGCGTAAGCCCACCTAATTCAAATGTGCAAGAGGTGGGCGTGTTTTATTAAAATGAGCCGTGACCCCATGCAAATAAAGCGCCGATCGTACGGCGCATGCGCGCGCATGCTCAGTATCACGTCGAATTTACTCCCTAAGATACGCCGGCTCAATGCCTGTGACATGAACATAACCTACGCCCATCCCCAATTACGTAGGACTTACGTAAACAACGTAAAAAGATACGTTTGTTCTGACGACCATACTTTGCATTGGCTGCGCCTCATATAGCAGGGGTAACTTTACGCCGGACGTAAGCCTAACGTAAACGGCGTAGCGGGCGCAAGTACGTTTGTGAATCGGCGTATCTAGCTAATTTATATATTCAACGCGTAAATCTACAGAAGCGCCCCTAGCGTCCAGCGTAACTATGCACCCAAGATACGACGGCGTACTAAGACTTACATCGGTCGGCTGAAGCCAGATTTCAGGCGTATCTACGTACAAGAATACTGCGCATAGATACGACGGCGCATCTTGTAACTTACGCGGCGTATCAATAGATACGCCGGCGTAAGCTGTACGTGAATCTGGCCCATACTGTATTTATTGGCGTATAACACTCACTTTTTTACCCTGAAAATAGAGGGTAAACTGTGCCTGCGTGCAGGGGCCTGTGGAATTTTTTTTTCCTGAAACTTCCCTCTTAAAGTTAGGGTGGGTGCTATACGCCTGTGCGTGTTATACGCCGATAAATACGGTATATATCTATCCAAATAACACGCCCAATCTCATCTCTTCACCACACACGGCCACAAAGGCAAGAGAATTCTTGTTGGGTCGTGTATTAGTTGCTCGGAGGAACACCCTTAGACCGATTTTTAATGGTTCAATTAATGTCAGGCAAAATGGTCGGCTCCTCACACATGTACACTTCATTAAATCTGGCCCTCTTTGAAAAAAGTTTGGACACCCCTGCCATACGGGAACCAAGTTCCTCTTGACTTCCTCTCCCTCTGCAGTGCCGCTGAGCACCACCTACAGTGAAGAAAGGGGACTGCACCTGCCTACAAGCGAATCAGTCATTAGGACACAGCGGGTGTTTTTGGGCTATTGGGGTTGGTTGTTATAGAAATAATCTCACACTTTCTCCTATGTTTACCAGGTATTCCCAGGTTGGGTCTATGGAGCTGGACAAGTTTCTGGAAGATGTCAGGTGAGAGGACGCTGTGGTCAGCCGTTGACGGTTTTGACTTTCTGGATCTCTCTCTTTTCAGTTTGACATTATCTAACCTTCATGCCGCGGACACACGGCCGTTTTTCGGGTTGTAAAAAAAATGACGATGTTAACCACTTCCGGACCGCCGCATGTACATATACGTCGGCAGAATGGTACGGACAGACACATTGGCATACCTGTACGTCTCTGCCTAGACGTGGGTCGGGGGTCCGATCGGGACCCCCCCCGGTACATGCGGCGGTTCCCGTGGCTTCAGGAGCGATCCGGGACGAGGGTGCGGCTATTCGTTTCTAGCCGCCCCCTCGTGATCGGTCCCCGGAGCTGAAGAACGGGGAGAGCCGTATGTAAACACAGCTTCCCCGTGCTTCACTGTGGCGGCTGCATCGATCGCGTCATCCCCTTTATAGGGAGACTCGATCGATGATGTCACACCTACAGCCACACCCCCCTACAGTTGTAAACACACACTAGGTGAACCCTAACTCCTACAGCACTCCCTGTGGTTAACTCCCAAACTGCAACTGTCATTTTCACAATAAACAATGCAATTTAAATGCACTTTTTGCTGTGAAAATGACAATGGTCCCAAAAATGTGTCAAAATTGTCCGAAGTGTCCGCAGCAATGTCGCAGTCACGAAAAAAATCGCTGATCGCCGCTATTAGTAGTAAAAAAAGAAAAAATAATAAAACTATCCCCTATTTTGTAAACGCTATAAATTTTGCGCAAACCAATCGATAAACGCTTATTGCGATTTTTTTTACCAAAAATAGGTAGAAGAATACGTATCGGCCTAAACTGAGGATTTTTTTTTATTATTTATATATTTTTGGGGGATATTTATTATAGCAAAAAGTAAAAAATATTGAATTTTTTTCAAAATTGTCGCTCTATTTTTGTTTATAGCGCAAAAAATAAAAACCGTAGAGGTGATCAAATACCACCAAAAGAAAGCTCTATTTGTGGGGAGAAAAGGACGCCAATTTTGTTTGGGAGCCACGTCGCACGACCGCGCAATTGTCTGTTAAAGCGACGCAGTGTCGAATTGTAAAAACCCCTTGGCTCATTTAGCAGCATATTGGTCCGGTCCTTAAAGCGGGGGTTCACCCTTAGAGGGCACTTTTCCCCCTTAGATTCCTGCTCGTTATTACTAGGGGAATCGGCTATTTATTTTAAAATATGTGCAGTACTTACCCGTTTACGAGACGCATCCTCTCCGTCGCTTCCGGGTATGGGCTTCGGGAATGGGCGTTCCTTCTTGATTGACAGGCTTCCGAGAGGCTTCCGACGGTCGCATCCATCGCGTCACGATTTTCCGAAAGAAGCCGAACGTCGGTGCGCAGGCGCAGTATAGAGCCGCACCGACGTTCGGCTTCTTTCGGCTACGAGTGACGCGATGGATGCGACCGTCGGAAGCCTCTCGGAAGACTGTCAATCAAGAAGGAACGCCCGCTCCCGAAGACCCATACCCGGAAGCGACGGAAGAAGATGCAGCTCGAAAACGGGTAAGTACTGCTCATATTTTAATATAAATAGCCGATTCCCCTAGACAAAACGAGCAGGAAGCTAAGGGGAGATTTTTTTTTTTTTTTTAAATGGGTGAACTCCCGCTTTAAGTGGTTAATGGTCTAGAAAAAAACAACGTTTTTTTTTTCAATCCGATCGTTAAAACGGTCTTGCCTACACACGATCGTAAAAAAAAAATTCTCTAGCAAAGCGCGGTGACGTACAACACGTACGACGGCACTATAAAGGGGAAGTTCCATGCGGATGGCGCCACCCTTGGGGCTACTTTAGCTGATTTCCGTGTTAGTAAAAGACGATTCGCGCTTTTCAGTCTGTTACAGCGTGATGAATGTGCTTACTCCATTACGAGCGCTAGTTTTACCAGAACGAGCGCTCCCCGTCTCATAACTTGCTTCTGAGCATGCGCGTTTTTTTCACGTCGTTAAAGCCCCCACATGACCATTTTTTACTACGTTAAAAACGTCGCAAAAAATTAGAGCATGTTTGAAATTTTTAATGCCCATTTTTTACATCGTGAAAAATGCTCTGGGGCCCACACACCATCGTTTTTAACCACTTAAGACCCGGACCAATATGCAGGTAAAGGCCCCTTTTTGCGATTCGGCACTGCGTCGCTTTAACTGACAATTGCGCGGCCGTGTGACGTGGCACCCAAACAAAATTGACGTGCTTTTTTCCCCACAAATAGAGCTTTCTTTTGGTGGTATTTGATCACCTCTGTGGTTTTTATTTTTCGCGCTATAAACAAAAAAAGAGCAAACATTTTGAAAAAAAAATGCAATATTTTTTACTTTTTGCTATAATAAATATCCCCCAAAAATATATAAAAAAACATATTTTTTCCTCAGTTTAGGCCGAAACGTATTCCTCTACATATTTTTGGTAAAAAAAAAATCGCAATAAGCGTTTATCGATTGATTTGCGCAAAATTTATATCGCTTACAAAATAGGGGATAGTTTTATTGCATTTTTATTAATAATAATTTTTTTTTATACTACTAATGGCGGCGATCAGCATCTTTATTTTCGTGACTGCGACATTATGGTGGACACTTTTGACACATTTTTGGGACCATTGTCATTTTCACAGCAAAAAGTGCTATAAAAATGCATTGTTTACTGTGAAAATGATAATTGCAGTTTGGGAGTTAACTACTAGGGGGCGCTGAAGGGGTTAAGTGTGACCTCTTATGTGTTTCTAACTGTATGGGGGCGGGGCTGGACGCGTGACGTCATTGATCGCCTTTCCCTATATCAGGGAACAGACGATCAATGACAGTGCCACTGTGAAGAATGGGGAAGGTGTGTTTACACTCAGCTCTCCTCGTTCTTCAGCTCCTGTGACCGATCGTGGGACTCCGGCGGCGATCGTGTCCGCGGGTCCCGCGGCCACAGAGCTTCGGACCGGGTCGCGGGCGCGCGCCCGCGACCCACGGCTGGGCATTTAACAATCACGTACAGGTACGTGATCGTGCCGTTCTGCCGACGTATATCGGCGTTAATGACATTAAAAAAAAACTTAATTTTTTACCACCCCGAAAAACTGTCGTGTGTACGCGGCATCATATTCTCACCTCCTCTCTCACATACTGGCTCTGCTCCAGATCTTCTTGGCCTGTCCCAGTCTAAGTATTGTCTATCTGATTACCTGTGTTATGGAGAATGTCTGTCTATTTTTTATCTCTCTCTCCTTCTCTCTCTCTCTCTCTCTCCTTCTCTCTCTCTCTCTCCTTCTCTCTCTCTCTCTCCTTCTCTCTCTCTCCTTCTCTCTCCTTCTCTCTCTCCTTCTCTCTCTCTCTCCTTCTCTCTCTCTCTCTCCTTCTCTCTCTCTCCTTCTCTCTCTCCTTCTCCCTATCCCTCTCTCCTTCTCTCTCTCTCCTTCTCCCTATCCCTCTCTCTCTCTCCTTCTCTCTCCTTCTCTCTCTCCTTCTCTCTCTCTCTCCTTCTCTCTCTCTCTCCTTCTCTCTCTCTCTCTCCTTCTCTCTCTCTCTCTCTCTCCTTCTCTCTCCTTCTCTCTCTCTCTCTCTCCTTCTCTCTCCTTCTCTCTCTCTCTCTCTCCTTCTCTCTCTCTCTCTCTCTCTCTCTCTCTCTCCTTCTCTCTCCTTCTCTCTCTCTCTCTCCCTCTCTCTCTCTCTCTCCTTCTCTCTCTCTCTCTCTCTCTCTCTCCCCTTCTCTCTCCTTCTCTCTCATTCTCTCTCTCCTTCTCTCTCTCCTTCTCTCTCTCTCTCCTTCTCTCTTTCTCTCTCCTTCTCTCTCTCTCCTTCTCTCTCTCTCCTCTCTCTCTCTCTCTCTCTCTCTCCTTCTCTCTCTCTCTCCTTCTCTCTCTCTCTCTCCTTCTCTCTCTCTCCTCTCTCTCTCTCCTTCTCTCTCTCCTTCTTTCTCTCCTTCTTTCTCTCCTTCTCTCTCTCTCCTTCTCTCTCCTTCTCTCTCTCCTCATTCTCTCTCTCTCTCCTTCTCTCTCTCTCCTCTCTCCTTCTCTCTCTCCTTCTTTCTCTCCTTCTTTCTCTCCTTCTCTCTCTCTCCTTCTCTCTCCTTCTCTCTCTCCTCATTCTCTCTCTCTCTCCTTCTCTCTCTATCTCTCTCTCTCTCTCTCTCCTTCTCTCTCTCTCTCTCTCTCTCCTTCTCTCTCCTTCTCTCTCTCTCTCTCTCTCCTTCTCTCTCTCTCTCTCTCTCTCTCTCCTTCTCTCTCTCTCTCTCTCCTTCTCTCTCTCTCCCTCTCCTTCTCTCTCTCTCTCTCCTTCTCTCTCTCTCTCCTTCTCTCTCTCTCCTTCTCTCTCTCTCTCTCTCTCTCTCTCTCTCTCTCTCTCCCCCTTCTCTCTCTCTCCCCTTCTCTCTCTCTCTCCTTCTCAATTCAATTCAAATTCAATTCAATTCAATTCAAATAAGCTTTATTGGCAGGACCAAATACATGTTAGCATTGCCAAAGCAAGGAAAAGGGGAAGGGGGTAATATAAAGGGGAGGGGGGGGGGTTAATATAAAGGGGAATGGACATAAGTCTGTGAAAGTCCTCAGGTTTTTCATGTCCCTCTCAGTCTGTGACACGCTGTCACATATTGGGCAGCTATCTTCACCATTGGCTCCTCTTCTCCCAGTAGAATTTGGAGTTTCCTCTTCTCTTCTGTAGAGTTGAAGTCCGGGATGAGAGCGGAGAGTCTCTGGAAGTGAGTGTCCCTCACTGATGAGTACTTAGGGCAATGTAGCAGGAAGTGTTCCTCATCCTCCGGGACCCCCTGGTCACATTGCTGGCACAGTCTCCTCTCCCTGGGCTTGTAGGTCTGTCTGTGCCGTCCTAATTCTATTTCCAGGCTGTGGGCGCTCAGTCTGTACAGGCTCATTGTCTGTCTCTCTTTGGGGTCTTGTAGCACCTCCAGGTATGGGGCCAGTTTGTATTCTCTCTGCAGTGACTGGTAAATCAATAGTTTTTTGGAGTTTGTTATTGCGTGTCTCCATTCTCCAACATGTTTTTCTTTGGAGTTATAAGTTATGATTTTTATTTGAGATTTTGTCAGGCCGAATTGTTGAGAGTTTGGGGTAGACAAGGTGTTGATAAGTTGTTGCAGGCCACACGGCTTGGACTGGTTCTTACTGTCCAGTAAGGCTTGATGGTGGTAGGAGTTGGGACTGCTGTTTTGTAGGTGGTCCCAGTATGATAACGCCCTCTTCTGTACTGCAAGAAGTAAGGGAAATCTGCCCAACTCGGACCGGCAAGCACTGTTGGAGGTGCTCCGATGGACTTGGAGGAGGTGCTTGCAAAATTCCAGATGGAATATTTCTGTTGGGCTGGGGTCCCATTTGGATTGGTCTGGGTAGGTGACAGGACCCCAAACTTCGCTGCCATAAAGAAGGATTGGGGCGATGACGCTATCAAATATTCTGAGCCAGACTCTCACGGGTGGTTTTAGGTGGTACAGCCGTCTCCTGATGGCATAGTAGGCTCTGCATGCCTTGTCTTTTAGTGCCTCTATGGCTGGCTTGAAGCTTCCTGATTGGGTAATGTCTACCTTACGTAGACTTACGTTCTCTCTCTCTCCCCCCTTCTCTCTCTCCCCCCTTCTCTCTCTCTCCCCCCTTCTCTCTCTCTCTCCCCTTCTCTCTCTCTCTCTCCTTCTCTCTCTCTCTCTCTCTCTCTCTCTCTCTCTCTCTCTCTCTCTATCTCTCCTTCTCTATCTCTCCTTCTCTCTCTCTCTCTCCTTCTCTCTCTCTCTCTCTCTCTCTCTCTCTCTCTCTCTCCCCTCCCCCTCTCTCTCCCTCTCTCTCTCTCTCTCCCCCCTTCTCTCTCTCTCTCCCCTTCTCTCTCTCTCTCTCTCTCTCTCTCTCTCTCTCTCTCTCTCTCTCTCTCTCTCTCTCTCTCTCTCTATCTCTCCTTCTCTATCTCTCCTTCTCTCTCTTTCTACTTACTCTATCTCCTTCTCTTTCCCATTTCCCCACCTCTCTGGCTTCTTTGAATTTTAATGTTCTTGTGGTTCCCCTAGAAATGGGATTTACCCACTCATGAACTTTGCCGTCTCTCGTCCTCATGTCCTACCACGCGCCCTCTCGCAGTCTCAGGAGGATCTACAGACGGTGAAGACCCCCACTCCGGAGCCGGTGGAGGTGGAGACTCGGAAGGTGGGCCACAGAGAATACCTTGTGATATAAGAGGAGCCGCAGGGGCGGACTGACAACTCATGGGGCCCCCGGGCAATAGAAGATTATGGGGCCCCCCAGACTTACAGATGGCCACCATGCCAGAAGGTAGTGCAGAGGCGGGGCAGCTAAAATCTCAGGATTTTCATATCAGAAGCATGTCGGTTTCGGACAAATCAGGGACAGATGTAAAAAAAACACAGATTTTTACATACTGTCCCTGGTTTTACTGAGCCTGGCAACCCTGATGGGGCCCCCTAGTGGCATGGGGCCCTCGGGCAGTGCCTGAATGCCTCAATGGTCAGTCCGCCCCTGAGAGGAGGTGGTCAGTTATTATAACCAGTTGCCCCCCAATGATTTGTTCTTTTTCTCTTCATTGCAGGTCACCCAAATGCACTGTAGCCTGGAGCGCAGGGAAGACAAGGCCCGCTTACATGTATGTAACACGCGAGTCCATGCTACTAGAATTCCATGTATGACGCTCCTGTGTGACAAAATTCTTCTTATATTCTTCTGCATGTGATGAGGAAAAAAAGTAGACAGGGGGGTGGGATCTCCTCGTTGATGGACGTGAACTGCGTATGGATCGATATCCGTTATTGATTCCATCTTTACTCCTATTGGACAAATCTTTTTAACCACTTGCTTACTGGGCACATATTACCCCCCCCCCCCCCCCCCCACCTCCTGCCCAGGCGAAATTTCAGCTTCCGGCACTGCGTCGCTTTAACTGACAATTGCGCGGTCGTGCGACGTGGCTCCCAAACAAAATTGCCGTCCTTTTTTTTCCACAAATAGAGCTTTCTTTTGGTGGTATTTGATCACCTCTGCCGTTTTTATTTTTTGCGCTATAAACAAAAATAGAGCGACAATTTCGAAAAAAACCCACAATGGCCTAGATTCACGTACGGCCGTTCTACGTTGCGCGGGCGTAGCGTATCGTATTTACGCTACGCCACCGCAACTTAGAGAGGCAAGTGCTGTATTCACAAAGCACTTGCGTCCTAAGTTACGGCGGCGTAGCGTAAATGGGCCGGCGTAAGCGCGCGTAATTCAAAGTAGCTGGGGGGCGTGTTGTATTTAAATGAGGCTTGACCCCATGTAGATGCATGGCCGAACGAACGGCGCATGCGCAGTATCACGTCGTATTTACGCCCAAAGATACGTCGGCTCAATGCCTGTGACGTGAACGTAACTTACGCATAGCCCTATTCGCGTAAGACTTACGCAAAACAACATAAAAACAAACGCTTGTTCCAACGTCCATACTTTGCATGGGCTGCTCCACCTAGAGACCAGCTTTATCTTTACGCCGGCGTATGTCTTACGTAAACGGCGTAACTAATTGCGACAGGCGTACGTACGTTCGTGGATCTGCGTAACTTGCTCATTTACATATTTGACGCGGAAATCAAGGAAGCGCCACCTAGCTGGATACCTGGATACAGCGCCCAGAGGCGATTCAGTTCGCATGTGTTGCGCTTTACAAGTCTCTCTCTCTCTCTCTCTAGCGGCCAGCCTAATTATTGCAACCCAAGATACGACAGCGTAGGAGACTTACGCCGCTCGTATCTTGGCCAAATCAATGCGTAACTGATTCTATGAATCAGGCGCATAGATACGACGGCGGCCATTCGGACTTACGACGGCGTATCTGGAGATACGCCGTCGTAAGTCTTTGTGAATCTGGGCCAATATTTTTTTACTGTTTGTTATAATAAATATGCCAATTTTTTTTTAAAAAATAAAACATTTCTCAGTTTAGGCCGATACGTATTTTTCTACATATTTTTTGTTTAAAGAAATCGCAATAAGCGACTGGTTTGCGCAAAAGTTATAGCGCCTACAAAATAGGGGACAGATTTTTTTTTTTTTTTACTAGTAATGGCGGCGATCTGCGATTTTTATTGGGACTGCGACATTATAGCGGACACGTCGGACACTTTTGACACATTTTTGGCACCATTCACATTTATACAGTGACCAGTGTTATAAATATGCACTAATTACTGTATAAATGTGACTGGCAGGGAAGGGGTTTACACTAGGGGGTGAGGAAGGGGTTAAATGTGTACCCTGCATAGTGTTTCTAACTGTGGGGGGAGGGGGACTGACTGGGGGAGGTGACTGATCTATGTCCCTATGTACAAGGGACACAGATCGGTCTCCTCTCTCCCTGACAGGACGTGGATCTGTGTGTTTACACACACAGATCCACGTCCTTGTCTGTGTAACCGCCGATCGCGGGTAGCCTGGCGGACATCGCGGCCGCCAGGCACGCACATCGGCATCTCAGTGATGCAGCGGGCACCCGCGCGCGCCGCCGGCGCGCTCGTGCGCCCCCCAGTGGCCAGCAGGAGCGGAGGCTGTAAAAACACGGTGAGTTAGAGAATTAGAGCCACCCTGCGGCCGTATAAAGTCGTACGGCCGTCGGGAAGTGGTTAATATCTACCCTTAATCACATTGGGCCATATTCTGAGTAAAGTTACGATGGAGTAACTCAGGATACTCCATCGTAACTCCCTTTTTTGACCCGTGTATCTATGCTCCTGATTCTCAGAATCAGTTTTGCATAGATACACTTAAGATCCGCCATCTGTAAGTCACTTACACTGGCGGATCTTAAATGCAATGACGCCGGCCGCCGCTAGATGGCATTTAAGTGAAGGAGTCATTTGCGTATGCAAATGATCCTTCTACGCCGATTCACGAACGAGTTCGCGTCGCGTAACCGTCGCTAACGTCGTTTGCGTAAGCGGAAACTTACCCCTGCTATATGAGGGGTAAGTTTCCGCAAGTCTCGCGTAGGCCATGTTACGGATGGCGTCGGGTCCCCGTCGTGTTTTTTCGTCGGATACGTCGTTTACGTAAGTCGTTCTTGAATACGACTTTACGTCAATGACGCACACGTCGGCGTCATTGACGTTTTCCGCCGAGAACTGGAGCATGCGCACTGGGCTTTTTGCAGCCCGGCGCATGCCCAGTTCTTTTGTATCGGGGGCGCGCTTCATTTGAATAGAAGCCGCCCCCTTGGAGATCCGCCAGGCTACGCCGGGACACTTACACTCCGCTGTCCCAACTTATGGAGCAAGTGTTTGAGGAATACAACACCTGCTCCAGTAAGTTGGGACAGCGGAGTGTAAGTGCCCTAAGCGAAGCTGGCGGAGAGATACTCAGAATATGGCCCATTGCTCTTTGCCCGGCGTACTTGTTTGTAGCCTAAATGCTGAAATCTGCACCTAAAAATGTAATTTAGTAACTTTTGTGAAATGCCAGTAAAAACGTGGCTGTGCCAGTAAATGTCGGGTGTCGTGCCAGTAAATTTCAATCTGGTAGGTTGGCAACACTGTCCCTGCTGCACATTGTTGCTCTCTATACAAGCCGTCATGATTATTGTCCATTTCTACATTGGCGCTCCCTGTACCTTCTTCTGTGTCATGGGTCTGTCTTTTCACAGCTCACCCTCTACCTGAAGCTGGAGGACAAGCTGCACCGACACCTGAGCTGTGACCTGCTGCCCAGTAAGTACAATTGCACCCTCTATGTTTTCCTATAAATAAAAAAGTGAATAATCATTTCACCACAACGTGACACACATGAAGAAGCTCTGCAGACCAGGCAAGGAAATTCAAAACTCAAGGATTTGTTATTGTGTTTTAGCAGTTCCGGCCCAAGACATTGCGCTGCCTGGGACCAAGAATAAAATGCTGCCCCCCCCCCCAGAAAAAAAATCACGCCAACCAAAAGGCCCCCACATTCATTATTTTATATCATGATAACTAAAGGGGACCCGTCATTGCTCTATACATGTATAAAGGAGTATAAAGAGGACCTGTCATTGCTCTATACATGTATAAAGGAGTATAAAGAGGACCTGTCATTGCTCTATACATGTATAAAGGAGTATAAAGAGGACCTGTCATTGCTCTATACATGTATAAAGGAGTATAAAGAGGACCTGTCATGGCTCTATACATGTATAGAAGTATAAAGAGGACCTGTCATTGCTCTATACATGTAAAGGAGTATAAAGAGGACCTGTCATTACTCTTTACATGTAAAGGAATATCAAGAGGACCTGTCATGGCTCTATAAATGTATATAGGACTATAAAGAGTACTTGACATGGCTCTATACATGTATAAAGGAGTATAATGAGAGCCTGTCATGGCTCTATACATGTATAAAGGAGTATAACGAGAGCCTGTCATGGCTCTATACATGTATAAAGGAGTATAACAAGAGCCTGTCATGGCTCTATACATGTATAAAGGAGTATAACGAGGACCTGTCATGGCTCTATACATGTATATAGAGGACCTGTCATTACTCTTTACATGTAAAGGAATATAAAGAGAACCTGACATGGCTCTATAAATCTATATAGGAATATAAAGAGGACCTGTCATGGCTCTATACATGTATAAAGGCGTATAAAGGGGGCCTGTCATGGCTCTATAGATGTATAACGAGGACCTGCCATGGCTCTATAAATGTATATAGGAGTATAAAGAGGACCTGTCATGGCTCTATAGATGTATAAAGAGGGTCTGTCATGGCTCTATACACGCATATAGGCGTATAAAAAGACCTGCCATGGCTCTATACATGTATCCAGGAGTATAAAGGGACCTGTGAATTGCCGGCGGCCACAATGTCTTTTGTGCAAACTAATCAATGTACGCTAATTGTGTGTTTTTTTTTGTACCAAAAATATGTAGAAGAATACATATTGGCCTAAACTGAATAAAATTGTTTATTTTTCTAAATTTTGGGGATATTTATTATAGCAAAAAGTTAAAAAATATATAGATTTATAGCACAAAAAATAAAAACCGCAGAGGTGATCAAATATCACCAAAAGAAATCTCTATTTGTGGGAAAAAAAGGACATCAATTTTATTTGGGTAGCGGAACGGGCTGGTGGACATCAGTATGCTGCCCCCCTAAAAGTGCTGCCTGGTACCCATGATACCACCCGGTCCCATCATAGGGCCGGCCCTGTGTTTTAGACAGTTTTGTGATTCAGGAAAACCCTAAGACGCACAGGACAGTCAGGTCAATAGCTTCACTGTCCTCCCAGTACAGCTAGGCAATATGGCTTGGTCACCTCTCTGCCCACAGCCTGCTGATTGGACAGTAAAGAAGCATTGCCACTCTGCTCACTTAGTTCTCTCCCTCTGTAGGCAAGCTTTCAGCGTTAAAAATCAAAGGAAGAAGTATATGGACAGCCGCACACCAAAATAATCCCTGAAAGGTAGCCTTTATTGGTGCAAAATAGGGTGACCACGTGTCCCGGATTGCCCGGGACAGTCCCGCATTTTGCAGGTCTGTCCCGGGCACATTCATTCCAGGACAATACAGTGTCCCGGAATAAAACTGACACAGCCACCCCCCAGGGCCAATCTGATGCCCCCAAAAAAGGCCGCCACATCACCGCTTTACTCACTGACAATTCTTGCCCTGGCCGGGAATGCCTGGAGGAGCACAATCCCCGCCCCCTGCTTGTGATTGGAGAAATCATAAATCCCGCCTCTTGTGTCCAATCACTGTGCTGTGATTCGTTACAGCACAGGCTGATTTTTGGGAAGGGGGGTGTCCCTGAATGGTAGTTTGGAAATGTGGTCACCCTAGTGCAAAAGGATAAAAGCACTACAAAACACAGCACAGCAAGCAGTGGGATATAAAAAAACTGATGCGTTTCGCACAGAGGTCTAGTGCTTAGTCATAGCTAGTCCCAGCGTCGGACTGACTGCACTGTACAAAGCAATAGAGGCCTAATAGGATCTCCGTGCTGGCCCGTTCTCTCTCAGTGCCACTAAGCAGAGGATTACATAAAGGTCAAATAAAGACAGAGGGCCAGATTATCATAGAATTACGCCGGCGTATCAGCAGATACTCAGACGTAAGTCCGAATCTAAGCCCGTCGTATGTTTAAGTGTATTCTCAAACTGAGATACACTTAAAAATGCGTAAGATACGACGGCCTGCGCCGGTTGTATCTTAGGCTGCAATATCTACGCTGACCGCTAGGTGGCGCTTTCATTGCGGTCGGCGTAGAATATGCAAATGACTAGTTCCGACGATTCACGAACGTACGCTTGCCCGTCGTAGTGATTTTACGTTGTTTCCGTAAGATATACGCGGCGTAAAGATAAACATGCCCCCTAGGTGGCGTACTCAATGTTAGGTATGGCCGTCATTCCCGCGTCGCAATTTGAAAATTTTACGTTGTTTGCGTAAGTCGTCCGTGAATGGCGCTGGACGCCACTTACGTTAACGCCAAAACCAATGACGTACTTGCGACGTCATTTTGCGCAATGCACGGCGGGAACATTTGAGACGGAGCATGCGTAGTACGATCGGCACGGGAACGCGCCTAATTTAAATGATCCACGACCCCTACATGGATCATTTGAATTAGGCGTGCTTGCGCCGGTGGACTTTACGCTACGCCGCCGCAAGTTTACAGGCAAGTGCTTTGTGAATCAAGCACTTGCCCATAAAACTTGCGGCGGTGTAACGTAAAGTAGATACGTTACGCTGCCGCAGTTCTACGAGAATCTGGCCCAGAATTCAGGTGCCTATACCTGTCTACTCTCCCCTGTCACAGCCTCTGAGCTCATCACTAGACAAGTGCATAGCTCCCAACTGTCCCGGATTTCGAGGGACTGTTCCCGGATTTCGAGGGACTGGTTCTCGGATTTCGAGGGACTGGTTCCCGGATTTCGAGGGACTGGTTCCCGGATTTCGAGGGACTGGTTCCCGGATTTTGAGGGACTGGTTCCCGGATTTTGAGGGACTGTTCCCGGATTTCGAGGGACTGTTCCCGGATTTCGAGGGACTGTACCGGATTTCGAGGGACTGTTCCCGGATTTCGGGGGACTGTTCCCGGATTTCGAGGGACTGTACCGGATTTCGAGGGACTGTTCCCGGATTTCGAGGGACTGTTCCCGGATTTCGTGGGACTGTTCCCGGATTTCATGGGACTGTATCAGATTTGGAGCAATGTCATACTTCCCAACATTTTGAGATGGGAATGAGGGACACCTACTAGCAAATGTATGTAGGCATAGGACACACCCCTTGCCACGCCCCCTTAAAGGAGAATTAACAAAAAAAAAAGGTTAATTAAATCCACAAGAGAATTTTTTTTACCACTACTATTGCTTTATATTGGCTTTCAAAATTTACAAATGCAGCAATTTTTACGTGCTATACGCCGAAGCGCGTAATAGGGAGATAAATACGGTACATGCTTTTCTGCAGCTTCTCCGTTGAAGTATATGGAACCAAAAAAACAAAATGGCACCGTTTTGCAATAAAAAAAATAAAAAGTCCTCGCCCTTTCCAAATACACAGCAGCTGAAAAAATCATGGATGTGAAACCATGTAAAATGAACTGTAGTGTGTTTCTGCAAAAAGCACAGAGGTGTGACCCGGCCTGA
This sequence comes from Rana temporaria, assembly GCF_905171775.1. Classification (NCBI taxonomy): domain Eukaryota; kingdom Metazoa; phylum Chordata; class Amphibia; order Anura; family Ranidae; genus Rana; species Rana temporaria. Next base: position 412,874,390 of record NC_053493.1, on the reverse strand, counting down.
GATGTTTAGTAACATAATGGGGGTTAAAAAATCAAAAATTAGTACAAAAAGAGAAAATAATCGCTACTGTAAGGGGGTCATTTTTTACTGTGGGACAGTGGAAGTACCGTACTTATTGAGGTAATGCGCGCTCCCGCGTATAGCGCGCACCCCTAAAGTTGCCCCGAAATTCCTGTGGAAAAAAGATTTTTGTACTTACAGTTTTGGTGTCTTGCGCGGCGTCCATCGGCGGCCTCGTCGTGTCCGGCGTCCTTCTGCGGCTTCGGGTGTCCTCTTCGTCGGGTCCGGCGTCCTTCTGCGGCGTCCTCCCCGCTCGTTTCCCGCGCCGAGTTTGAATACTGCGCCGGCATATACCGAGCGCAGTACACTCGTGTATAGTCGGGCCGGCTCAGCTACTCTCGCGCTCACGTCCTGTACGTCCAGGACGTGAGCGCGAGAGGAGCCAAGACTGCCCGACTATACACGAGTGTACTGCGCTCGGTATATGCCGGCGCAGTATTCAAACTCGGCGCAGGTATCGGCGTATATCGCGCACCCACGATTTTGCCCTGATTTTCAGGGCAAAAAAGTGCGCGGTATACGCCGATAAATACAGTAATATTTACAGTAGATTTGCTCTTTTTGTACTATAAAGGGCTAAATTTTTTTTTTTTTTTAACCCCATTATGTTACTGGCCAATTAATCGATTATGAAAATGGTAATCGATTAATTTCATAATCGATTAGTTTTTGATTAATCGATTAGTTGTTTCGGCCCTAGCCCGGTCATTGGGCAGCCAATTCCTCCGGGGGCTGAAGTGGTTAATTTCAGATTTATTCACTTCAAAAGAACATATACATATACAAATTGGCGGCGGTTTTGGGCATTGTGCCTTTCATCAGGCCAAATAGCAGGTCTGAATACATTTTAATAATAACCTGCTCTATGAATAGCGATTAGACAGGAAATAGCGCGATACGTGTATGAGTCATCACATTGATACAAAGCAGCAACTGCAGAGAATAAACAGTAATAATAATGAGAGACGCCAGTGGCCTTTCTCCGACATTCAAAAGACAAACATCAAAGGCAGGGAACTTCAAATTTACAACTGGAAATCAGTTGGCACTAAGCGACTCAGGCTGGGTTCACACCATCGCCGCTTGCGGCTCCCAGCAGGGGTCCAGCGTGTCCCCGTTTTTTACAATTTCAGGCCCAATTTCAGCCTGAATTCGGACCAAAAGACGCCCAGGACTCCTGTGAAAATTCTCACCTGAGCTGCAGCGGAGATGTGTGAACCGGCTCCATAGAGAGCCGGTCAAAATCTCCTGCTATTGCGAATTGGATGCGGATACCCACCTAGATGGGATCAAGCAGAAGTGTTGTCGAGGAATAAGCTAAAAGGTCAGTAATGAGTGGTAGCAGAGATACGGACAGCAGCAGAAGTGACAAGAGCGAAATATTGGGTGGAAAGAGCATACTAATCTGGCAAACAGGAAGTGCAAGGGCATTGCTTTAATAGGAAGTTAATAGGAGGAGCAAAGGGTTCAAAGTTCAAGAGCGAGAAGACAAAAGGTTATTTTAAGAGCTCCGAGAGGTAGCCTGTCCAGCATCTCAGGTGGCTCAGCAAAAAGTTACCGCCAGACACAGAAGACGTCCTGGGTTCAGATCCAGGTTCTGACAATGTGTCACTGCCATCTTTGAGGAACAACAGTAAAGTGCAGAAACTATAACTTTGTATGGGTATTCCTTTTTTGTGAATATATATAGGCTAATGGTCAGAGATGACATGGGGAAAACCTATGGCAAGGGGAAGGTTACAATATACCTCCCAACTGTCCCTGATTTGGAGCAATGTCCCTCTGTCCCTCATTCTCCTCATTTGTACCTCATTTTGGTCTGATTTATACAGATGTATATAAAATGCACTTTTTATCTATCAAAAAGTGTTTCCCAGTGTTAAACCTTTCATCTGATTTCTAAATTGCTGCATTTGTAAATTCCAAAAGCCAATATAAAGAAATAGTAGTGGTAAAAAAAGCACTTGTGGGTTTAACCAATCTTATTTTTTTGTACAATTCTCCTTTAAGGGGGCGTGGCAAGGGGTGTGTCTTATGCCTACATACTTTTGCTGATAGGTGTCCCTCATTCCCATCTCAGAATGTTGGGAGGTATGGGTTACAATATGGCAGAGGCATTGGGCTATAGCAGTGGGCTGTTCTCCTATCCAAGAAGAAACAAGGTGGGTGTGTGAAGGATTTGGCGCCAACAACTGGCCAACCAGAAGTCCCCTTAAGCCGCGTACACACGATCAGTCCATCCGATGAGAATGGTCTGATGGACCATTTTCATGGGTTAACCGATGAAGCTGACTGATGGTCCATCGTGCCTACACACCATCGGTTAAAAAAACGATCGTGTCAGAACGCGGTGACGTAAAACACAACGAGGTGCTGAAAAAAACGAAGTTCAATGCTTCCAAGCATGCGTCGACTTGATTCTGAGCATGCGTGGATTTTTAACCGATGGTTGTGCCTACTAACGATCGGTTTTGACCTATAGTTTAGGAATCCATCGGTTAAATTTAAAGCAAGTTGGCTTTTTTTTAACTGATGGTTAAATAACCTATGGGGCCCACACGCGATCGGTTTTGACCAATGAAAACGGTCCATCAGACCGTTGTCCTCTGTTTAACCTATCGTGTGTACGAGGCCTTATAAGTATACAATAAAGATCGACCACAAATCACTAAGCTTCTGTTATAGCTGGTCCACAATTTCTGTAGCAAACAGGATTGCAGGAAAATAGGTTCTTGATCTTGGCAGCCTCTCTGTTGTAGTGTGGCTTCTTGTGTTGTTCCTTGGCTGAATCCTCCTCTTAGCTTAGTACCATAAATGTCATAGGTCAGATATGTTAAAGATCAGGCTATTGTTGATTCTTATTTACAAAACTACAAATAAACTTGGGCCCAACATTTCCTCTTAACCAATGGGAATAGCAACAAACATGTACGTTCTTGGCTAATAGTTTATATCACGACTGACCGACCGTCCTCCCGTGTGTGGGGGGAGGGTGCCACTGGGGGGGGGGGGGTGTTCCACCACTGGGTACAATTGTTTTTTAATTCATTCCACCCACCCTACTGAGTGCAACTCACCAGCTTAAATACCTACCTTCCTCCCCACGCTAGTAATATGGCCTTGCCAAATGCCGCACAACCTTTACAGTGAAAATGTCCCCATCTTCTTCTTAGTGCGTATGCATATCCTGTATATTGCATATATACACACTATATATATATATATATATATATATATAAAATCTATCTCTGCCCTTCATATAGTGGGGAAATACAGTAGATACTATTGCGATATAGGTGGGTGATATAAACTATTAGCCAAGAACGTACATGTTTGTTGCTATTCCCTTTGGTTAGACCCGGTTCACACTGGCGCGACTCGTCAGGCGACGCAGCAGCCTGACAAGTCGTGTCCCATTCTAGTGAATAGAACCGTTCTAATAGGAGCGACGCAAGTCACTCCGACTTAGAAAAAGGTTCTTGTACGACTTTGGGGGTGACTCGGGGCGATTTGCATTGACTTCTATACAGAAGTCATTTTGCAAGTCGCCTTGGAAGTCGTCTTCAGGTCGCCTGGCCGAGTCGCCCCCGAAGTCGTGCCGCCCCTGTGTGAACCGGCTCTTAAGAGGAAATGTTGGGTCCAAGTTTATTTGTAGTTCTGTAAATAGGAATCAACAATAGCCTGATCTTTAACATATCTGACCTATGACATTTATGGTACTAAGCTAAGAGGAGGATTCAGCCAAGGAACAACACATGAAGCCACACTACAACAGAGAGGCTGCCAAGATCAAGAACCTATTTTCCTGCAGTCCTGTTTGCTACAGATATTGTGGACCAGCTATAGCAGAAGCTTAGTGATTTGTGGTCAATCTTTATTGTATAAGGGGACTTCTGGTTGGCCAGTTGTTGAGGCCAAATCCCTTACACTCCCACCTCGTTTTTCTTCTTGGATAGGAGAACAGCCCACTGCTATAGCCCAATGCCTCTGCCATATTGTGACCAACTCCTTGCCATAGACTTTCTCATGACATCTCTGACCATTAACCTATATATTCCCAAAAAGGTATATTAATACAAAGTTATAATTTCTGCACTTTACTGTTGTTCCTTAAAGATGGCAGTGACACATTGTCAGAACCTAGATCTGAACCCAGGACCTCTTCTGTTTCTGGTAGTAGTTTTTTTTTTGCTGAGCCACCTGAGATGCTAGACAGCTACCTCTCTGAGCTCTTAAAATAACCTTTTGTCTTTTCGCTCTTGAACCTTGAAGCCTTTGCTTCTCCTATTAACTTCCTATTAAAGCAATGCCTTTGCACTTCCTGTTTGCCAGATTATTATGCTCTCTCCCGGCAATATTTCGCTTTTGTCTTTTCGCTCTTGAACCTTGAAGCCTTTGCTTCTCCTATTAACTTCCTATTAAAGCAATGCCTTTGCACTTCCTGTTTGCCAGATTATTATGCTCTCTCCCGGCAATATTTCGCTTTTGTCACTCCTGCTGCTGTCCGTATCTCTGCTACCACTCGTTACTGACCTTCAGCTTATTCCTCGACAACGCTTCTGCTTGATCCCAACCTGCAACCACTTGTTACTGACCTTTTAGCTTGTATATTGACTATGCTTCACCTAGATCCCTACCTGCTATATCTGCTATTGGACCTCGGCTTGCTTACCACATAGTAGGGCGATCTTGAGAACTGCAACCTGGTACTAACATGCGGCAAAACCCATCTCCAATATAAGGAGCTCTGGTAAATACCAGTTAGTACTTAGACCTGTACCTTGGGTTGAGCCCCCGTCATCCACCAAGCTGCTTGAATACCTATCCAGCTGGTCCGTAGGGGTTTCTTCACTGCTATATCTACTGGTCTCCGCGTCTGACCATGGACCATGACAGACATACTAACCAGTGTATCTTGGCAAATTTCTCCACTCACATATAATGGACGGTCTGCAGCACTCAAATGTGCTGCACATTGCACATCACTGTTAACCCATCTTCCCTTAATGTCCTTCTCCTCTCCTTGGGAGTACGACTGTTGGAGCCCATCTCTGTAATGTCTTAAAGGAAGACTTAAAGGCTAATGTTCAGCTGCTCCCCCTCCCCCCCTGTTTCTTCCCATCCACTGTGCCTGGTGCAGAGCACGCAGTGGTTTTGTGGCAGAACAATGGGCAGTCTGTTGTCCACAGAGGGTACCAGTCTCCAAGGCCTCCAAACCATGTGTCCAATAACTGACCAATTCCTCTCCTCCTTCCTACAGATGAAAGCTCTCAGACGCTGGCCTCTGAACTCGTCCATCACGGCTTTATCAGCGAGGTAAGGTTTCCGAGAATCCATTGCACAGATACGCCTTGTCATTGTATGTTATTTCTACTTATATTCTCTGTGTTGGAGAACCACAGGCCTTTATTCATGACTACCCAATGCCCAGCATGCCCTATCTGCCAGCATGACCAATATAGTTCTTTAAGGTAACAGTGTGGTGGTTCAGGGCAATTTTATATTAATTAATTGGCTTGTAGCAGGGCTGGACTGGGACAAAAATTTGGCCCTGGACTTCATCCAGACTGGCCCACTTTGACAGGTCTCTCCCTATGGCGGCCGGACAACTCCCGCACCCCCCCCCCCCGGCCACCCAAGCCCCCTCTCCCCCTTCACTAGCCACTAGCTGTTCTACTTTATTAGAGTAGAACGGCTGGTACTGGTACTCTTATAGGCAGTACCAGTGGGGAAGCTAGACATTATTTCACCCGGGGCAAAGAATCAGTTCGGTGCCCCCCCCCCTTTTATGGGACAAGATTAGGCAGAAGTGAGAAACTCCCAGGCCATAGCTGTTGAGTCAGCTGTCTGTCCCCTCCCCCATGCTCCTCTGTCGTCCCCCCTGCTCCTCTGGTCCTCCCCCTGCTTCTTTGTTCCCCCCAGGTGAGCACTGCGGGAAGGGAGAGACAGAGGAGTGGAGGGGGGCGGCGGTCCGCTGTCACTGAAGCCGGCCCACTGAGCCATCGGCCCACCGGGAAACTCCCTGTAGTCCCAATGGCCAGTCCATCCCTGGCTTGTAGTATTTAGACACATTGAACTGGATGTCCTTAATGTTGAAGATGTTTCCCCAATCATCCAAGTAGCCTCATCAAATCAAATGATTGACAACAACATACCTTAACCACTTCTATACCAGGCACTTTCCTTCCCTCCTGGCCACGACAATTTTCACTGATAGGGCACCGTTTAACACTTTGGGCACTGATTGGCACTGTTGTGGGCACTTTTTTGGGCACTGATTGGCACTTTGATGGGGCACTCACAGGCATTACTGATAGTGATTGGCACTGTTGTGGGCACTTTTTTGGGCACTGATTGGCACTGTTGTAGGCACTGACAGGCTTTTTTTAGGGGACAGGCTGCCAGGTGTAGGGCACTGATTGGCACCTTTTTGATGGGGGCTGTGCTGATTATCAGCACAGACACCCCCCCCCCCCCCCTCTCACAGGGAGAGACGCCAATCAGCTCTCCCTGTCAGCGTGAACCGAGGAAAGATGTTTACTGGCAATTCCTGGTTCACGCGATGATCAGCTGTGATTGGTCACAGCTGATCACATTGTAAGAAGCCTCTGTCAGAGAGGCCATACCACGATCAGAGTTGCTGTGTGTCAGACTGACACACAGCACCTCCAATCACCCCGCCGCGCGCCCCCACGGGCTGTGTTATCCTGATCACGTCATATGACGGGCGGCAAGTGGTTAACCTTTATACTAGGTCCAGCTAAACAATGCTGTATAATTATTTCTAGACTGTAAGCTCTAACGAGCAGGGCCCTCTGATCCCTCCTGTATTGATTTGTATTGTGCCTGTACTGTCATCCCTGATGTAAAGCGCTGAGCAAACTGTTGGCGCTTTATAAATCCTTTATAATAATAATAATTACTACTACCCAGGGCTTTTTTCTCAGAGAATAAGTGCAGGAACTCCTCCTCCCTTCACTATTGTCACTATTTGTCATCATTTGTCTCCACCCCTTACCCACCTCTGAGCATCGTTCCTTGATTCCACCCCTTACCCACCTCTGAGCATCGTTCCTTGATTCCACCCCTTACCCACCTCCCAGTAGCGCGCCCCCTTTAACCACTTAAGGACCGCCTCCTGCACATATACGTCATCAGAATGGCACGGCTGGGCACAAGCACGTACCTATACGTCCTCTTTAAGTGCCCAGCTGTGGGTAGCGGGCGAGCGCCCGCGACCTGGTCCGAAGCTCAGTGACCGCGGGACCCGCGGACCCGATCGCCGCTGGAGTCCCGCGATCGGTCCCCGGAGCTGAAGAACGAGGAGAGCTGTGTGTAAACACAGATTCCCCGTTCTTCACTGTGGCGCCGTCATCGATCGTGTGTTCCCTGATATAGGGAAACACGATCAATGACGTCACACGTCCACCCCCGCCCCCCTACAGTTAGAAACGCATATGAGGTCACACTTAACCCCTTCAGCGCCCCCTAGTGGTTAACTCCCAAACTGCAATTGTCATTTTCACAGTAAACAATGCATTTTTAATGCATTTTTTGCTGTGAAAATGACAATGGTCCCAAAAATGTGTCAAAATTGTCCGATGTGTCCGCCATAATGTCGCAGTACCGAAAAAAAAATCACTGATCGCCGCCATTACTAGTAAAAAAAAAAAAAAAATTATAAAAATGCAATAAAACTATCCCCTATTTTGTAAACACTTTGGGCCAGATTCACAGAAAAAGTACGCCGGAGTATCTGCTGATACTCTGGGGTACTTTCAAATTTGCCGCGTCGTATCTTTATTTGTAATTCACAAACAAAGATACGACGGCTTTTGGCTAAGATCCGACAGGCGTACGGCTTCGTATGCCTTCGGCTCTTAGGATGCAATACTTTGGCGACCGCTGGGTGGAGTTTGCGTAGTTTTCCGCGTCGGGTATGCAAATTAGCTGTTTACAGCGATCCACAAAGGTACGCGCGTTCGTTGCATTCTCTTACGTCGTCACTTTTTCATGTTCATGTTCACGTTTCATGGCTTAGATTTAGACCAGCCATGTTAAAGTATGGCCGTCGTTCCCGCGTCGAATTTAAAAAAAAATTTTTTTGCGTAAGACGTCCGGGAATACTAAAGGACGTAACGCACGTCGCCGTTCAAAAAACACGTCGAGCGCCGTAATTTCGCGCATAGCACGGTGGGAAATTTCCTAACGGAGCATGCGCAGAATGTTCGGCGCGGAAACGCGCCTAATTTAAATGGTACACGCCCCATTTGAATTAGGCGGGCTTGCGCCGGACGGCTTTACGCTACGCCGCCTCAAGTTTACACGCAAGTGCTTTGTGAATCAAGCACTTACGACGAAAACTTGCGGCGGAGTAACGTAAAGGGGATACGTTACGCCGCCGTAATTATTAGTGAATCTGGCCCTATACATTTTGCGCAAACCAATCGATAAACACTTATTGGGATTTTTTTTTTTTACCAAAAATATGTAGAAGAATACGTATCGGCCTAAACTGAGGGAAAAAAATGTTTTTATATATTTTTTTTTTTTTTAACATGAACAGAATGTTCTTTTATTGAAAAAAATTATAAAAGTTACAGAGAAAGACAGGCAGTACAGAATAATGTTCAGATCATAGAGGTCAAAACAGTCACATGTAGGGAGTCTGGCAACAGCATCTAAGACATACATATCTTTATATAAGTGCATCAAAAAGGAAAAAAAAGAAAAGGGGAGAGAAAAAAAAAAGAAAGGGAAAAAAACACACACAAAAAAAGGGGGAGAAGTTTTTATATATTTTTGGGGATATTTATTATAGCAAAAAGTAAATAACATTACATTTTTTTCAAAATTGTCGCTTTATTTTTGTTTATAGCGCAAAAAATAAAAAGCGCAGAGGTGATCAAATACCACCAAAATAAAGCTCTATTTGTGGGGAAAAAGGACGCCAATTTTGTTTGGGAGCCATGTCGCACGATCGCGCAATTGTCAGTTAAAGCGACGCAGTGCCGAATCGCAAAAAGTGCTCTGGTTTTTGGACAGCAATATGGTCCGGGGGTTAAGTGGTTAAAGTAACACAGTGCCAAAAAAAAAAAAAAAAAAAATGCCTGGTCATGGAGGTGGGGGGTAAATCTTCGGGAGGGCAAGTGGTTAAATAAAATAGAAGTGAGTATTCCTTTGAACGCTCTACAGGCTACTGGAGCCTGGATATAAACAGAGGAAAAGATACACAAATACCTAACCTAAGAGACTTGCTGTGCTAGATAAATAAAGCATAGCAGAAGGGAGTGTAGCGCAGACCCCTGATGGGCCCCCGAAGATTGGCCCCCGGTTCTATTCCCAAGTGAGTACACAATAACCAAGCAGTGAATGTCTTTTTAGGCTTTATTGCTAGTTAAATGTGGATGGGGTGCAGGCACCCCCCCCCCCTCACGCCACTTACCCCATCGGTTGAAGGCGGGCGGGCTCCTACGGGTGGCGGGCAGTGGCCAGGTTGCAGGCTCCTACAGGCGGGTTGCAGGTTCCTACGGGCAGCGGGTTGCGGGCTCCTACGGGCGACAGGTAGTGGCTCCTTTGTCCTCTGTGCATCACAGCAGCTTCTGCCGTGCGGCTCCTCCCTCCTCCTCCTAGGCGTCCAATAGGATCGCCTGTCCTTTCAGCCAATTGGGTGACCGGTGTCAAAACCCGCTTCCTGATTGGCCGGGAGGAGGATCAGTGTTATATCAGCGAATATTGATTGGCTGTTGTAACACACCCGGGTGGCACTCTCTGCCACCCGGGTGCAGGTGAGCCATCCATGGTCACAATGGCGGCTGGTGGGTCGGATCATGCTCTCCTCCTCCCCCTCCCTCCTCCTAGGCATCCAATAGGATCACCTGTCATTTTGGCCTATTGGGAAACGGGTCTCATGATCCACTTCCTGATTGGCAAGGAGGAGATTTGATATGAAAATGGTGAATATTAATTCGCTATTGTCACACAACTGGGTGGGCTCGGAGCGCAGTGCTCTGCGCCCCAAGACCACAATATTTTTAAAGCTCTAATAGAGCCCCTGGCTCCAATCACATGCTTCAAAAAAAAAAAACACCCCCTCCATTGGAATCCATGCATCCAGTGCCCTGTAAGTAGATCAGGGGGCCGTGCCTGTGCGCCCCTAAGGCCGGGTACTAACGAGCAAACATGTACGATGAAACCGGTCCGTCGGACCGTTTTCACCGTACATGACTGCCAGAGGGCTTCTGTACGATGGTTGTACTAACCATCGTACAGAAGTCCGCGCGTAAACAATACGCGGGGCATGTCTGCGTCGTCGCCGCGACGATAACGCGGCGATGTGGGCGGGCCTGCCATTTAAAGGCTTCCACGCATGCGTCGAAGTCATTCGACGCATGTGAGGGACGGCGGGCGCTCGGACATGTACAGTAGGTCTGTACTGACGACCGTACATGTCTGAGCGGGCAGGATTCCAGCGGACGGTTTTAAAACACGTCCAGGAATATTTGTCTGCTGGGAAAAGGCCCGGCGGGCAAATGTTTGCTGGAATTCGGCCCGCTCGCGCCTACACACGACCAAACATGTATGCTGAAACTGGTCCGCGGACCAGTTTCAGCATACATGTTTGGTCGTGTGTACGGGGCCTAAGGGACGGGCCGCCATTGCTAGGATCCCACTTCCAGGCCTCTACTTACTGTGTCTCCAGATACTTGATCCTGTTCAATATTAGCTAGACACTTTACCCTGTATCTCCAGGCCGGATCCTCAACGCACCCCTTTGACTTGACTCTGAACTGCTTCCAGGAACATAGGCCCCGCAGCTCCCCCTGAGCTGGGACCTTGATGAACTCTCTGTAGATTTAAGCCGCCTTACCCTGAAGGGCAGCAGCCCTTCCAGGCTGGGACCTCCTTCTTCGGGACAAGAACCCCGCTGCTCCAGGCCTCAGACTATTTATGGGCTCTCTCTCCATCTTCTGGGCACACCTACCTGGGGAGTCCCATAAATATTCAAGGTCAGGGTCTGGCTCTTCCAGCCCACTACATTCTAGAACCTACGAGAAGGCAGGGAGAAGTAGTTGAGCCTGGAGCCTGTGAGACCCAGAACAGGCCAAAACAATCACTCTGCTGCCCCGGCTACGGAGGAGCTAAAAAGACAACATTTATCTTAACTTCACTAGCAACCTAACCTAGGAGGGTGCTACAGGAGAAATTACCCTTCCTGGAGAAAATGCTGTCCTAGCTTCCTCCAGTGATGCTCGCATAACAAACCTAGGAATTTGGTCATGTGAGCTTACGGGGAGGAGGATCAGCATTCCAACTGGCTGATCTTCCACTTCATTGATGCCACACGGGAAATCTGCTGTTTAACCACTTGCCGGTGACTTGTCCTCAATGTTCCCCTAACGGGGAAGTTCCTTCACTGACTGCGCAGGCGCAAACTTCCCGACGGAAATCTCCGAACCTCGCCCGGCATCCAGGCTCATTCTTTAACATCCCCGTGGATTGGAGGATGTTAAAAAAAGAGCCAGGAGGCCGAGCGAGCGGAGCGACTGGCCACTTACCTCGAAATCCACGTCGCCCTGGATGCCGGCCGCGGTTCGGGGATTTCCGTCAGCAAGTTTGCGCCTGCGCAGTCCTTGAAGGAACTTTCCCGATAGCTGGAACCATCTCAGCACATCAGCTTGCGCATGCGCTGGAACTTCCACGATAGCTGGAACCAGCACGGCAGATCACCGGCTTAAATTGCCAGGAGAACGTCAATAGACGTCCTCCTGTTCTCACGCTTCCGTGAGACTCGGCTGGTCATAGATCGGGTAAAAGGACAATCACAGCAGGTCCTTTACTACGTGATCAGCTGTCAGCCAATGACAGCTAATCACTGAAATAAACAGATGCTGGTTATCGTTTTTTTTTTTGTTTGTTTTTTCACGCTTATAGCGTGAAGGACAAAAAGCCGCGGCTTCCGGTCCCCTTAGCGTCTGCATGTGCTGTTGATCAGTGCCACCTATCAGCACCCACCAGTGCCACCTATCAGTGCCCACCACCACTTGGCCATGTAAGCTTACGGGGAGGAGGATCAGCATTCCAACTGGCTGATCTTCCACTTCATTGATGCCACATGGGAAATCTGCTGTTTACCGATCAGGGCCACCTATCAGTGCCCACCGGTGTCGCATATCAGCGTCCATTAGTGCCCACCACCAGTACCACCTATCAGTGCCCACCACCACTTGGCCATGTGAGCTTACGGGAATGAGGATCAACATTCCAACTGATCTTCCACTTCATTGATGTTACATGGAAAATCTACTGTTTACCTATCAGTCCCCATCAGTGCTGCCTACTAGTGCCACCTATCAGTCCCCATCAGTGCTGCCTACTAGTGCCACCTATCAGTACCCATCAGTGCTGCCAATCAGTGCCTCATCATCACAGTGGTGCAGTGAGTAGCACTTTCGCCTAGCAGCAAAAGGTTCGCTGGTTCGAATCCCAACCACGACACCATCTGCCTGGAGTTTGCATGTTCTCCCTGTGTCTGCGTGGGTTTCCTCCGGGTACTCCGGTTTCCTCCCACACTCCAAAGACATGCTGGTAGGTAAATTGGATCTCGTCCAAATTGGCCCAGTATATATGTGTGTCCCTAGCGTGTCATGATCCTACGGGGTAAAAATGACCGCACCAGCCAAGCAGATACTGGCTGGAAAAAGCGCCCAGAGGCGATTCAGTTCGCATGCGTTGCGCTATACAAGTCATTCATTCATTGATTCAGTGCCGTTTACCAGTGCCTATTAGTGCCGCCTAATAGTGCCACCCATCAGTGCTGCCAAACAGTGCCTCATCAGTGCTGCCTATCAGTGCCGCCTAATAGTGCCACCTATCAGTGCCCATCAGTGCCACCTCTCCGTGCCACCTATCAGTTTCCATCAGTGCCACCTATCACTCATCAGTGCAGCCTCATCCGTTTCCCTGATCAGTGCCCACCAGTGCTGCCTCATCAGTGCCACCTCTTAGTGCCCATCAGTGCATCCTTATCAGTGCACATCAGTGAAGGAAAAACATTACCTGTTTGCAAAATGTTATTTGTATGAAAACAATTATAAAAATGTTGTTTGGGTACAGTACTGCACGGCCGCGCAATTGTCAAAGTGTGACAGCGCTGAAAGCTAAAAATTGGCCTGGGCAGGAAGGGGGGTATAAGTGCCCAGTAAGCGAGTGGTTAAGATGAATCAATCCATAACTTGCTAAGGAAGAAAATTTGAATTCCTGCACATGTACCTGGCAGTTACAGGCATGGCATAACAGAAAGCCGAAGTTCTTTTGAACTGGGAATGGGATTGTGACGTAGTTTAGCCGAGTTGTTCTTTAACCACTTGACCACTGGGCACTTAAACCCCCTTAATAACCAGACCAATTTTCAGCTTTCGGTGCTCTCACAATTTGAATGACAATTACTCAGTCATACAACACTGTACCCAAATGAAATTTCCGTCCTTTTTTTCATGCAAATAGAGCTTTCTTTTGGTGGTATTTAACCACCGTTGGGTTTTTTTTTTTTTGCGCTATAAGAGAAAAAAACTAAATTCTGTAAAAAATTATGAATTTTTCTTTGTTTCTGTTAAATTTTTTTGAAAATGTTGTATTTTTTCTTCATTCTTTTGCATAAATGTGAAAGATGAAGTTACGCCGAGTAAATAGATACCCAACATGTCACCCTTCAAAATTGCACACGCTCGTGGAATGGCGCCAAACTTTGCTACTTAAAAATCCCCATAGGCGACGTTGCAGGGTATTGTGGGGTATTGCAGAGTATTGTGGGGTATTGCAGAGTAGTGTGGGGTATTGCAGAGTAGTGTGGGGTATTGCAGAGTAGTGTGGGGTATTGCAGAGTATTGTGGGGTATTGCAGAGTAGTGTGGGGTATTGCAGAGTAGTGTGGGGTATTGCAGAGTAGTGTGGGGTATTGCAGAGTAGTGTGGGGTATTGCAGAGTAGTGTGGGGTATTGCAGAGTAGTGTGGGGTATTGCAGAGTAGTGTAGGGTATTGCAGAGTAGTGTGGGGTATTGCAGAGTAGTGTGGGGTATTGCAGAGTATTGTGGGGTATTGCAGAGTAGTGTGAGGTATTGCAGAGTAGTGAGGGGTATTGCAGAGTAGTGAGGGGTATTGCAGAGTAGTGAGGGGTATTGCAGAGTAGTGTGGGGTATTGCAGAGTAGTGTGGGGTATTGCAGAGTAGTGTGGGGTATTGCAGAGTATTGTGGGGTATTGCAGAGTAGTGTGGGGTATTGCAGAGTAGTGTGGGGTATTGCAGAGTAGTGTGGGGTATTGCAGAGTAGTGTGGGGTATTGCAGAGTATTGTAGGGTATTGCAGAGTATTGTGGGGTATTGCAGAGTATTGTGGGGTATTGCACAGTATGGGGCAGGGATGGCTTATCAGGGATGGATGGCTTGCTGGATCTGTGACTGCATGTGTCACAGATCCAGCCCACAGCAGCTGCTGCTGCATCCGCTCTCCCCCCCCCCTCTCCTCTCACACTGTACCGTTCGGTACAGAGAGGGGAGGGAGGAACCGGCATCATCACATGACGCCGGTTTGTTTACAAGTGATCGCTCCGTCATTGGACGGAGCGATCACGTGGTAAACCGCCGCTATGAGCGGCGATTTACCGTGATCCGTGATCCCCCGGGCGGTCCCGGCGGTCACGGACATTCCCGTGTGCGCGATTCTGGGAGGACGTCCATGGACGTCCTCCCAGAGTTAAGCAACCGCCTTGTAGACGTATATCGTCTATAGGGCGGTTGTTAACTGGTTAAATGTGGTCACCCGTTTCGTCCCTAACATCTCTATCTTGTATGTTTCCTCAGGACGACTGTCAGAAAATGGCCAACTTTCTGGAAGAGGCTCTCATCAAACAGCGCTCCCCTCTGAACTGACCGCAGCGCCAGAGTGGATCGTCTCTGGAATACGGAAGCAGGAGGCTTGTGAGCGGGACGGGGGTGTGACACAGAGTTACTGCCCCAAGGGGTGTGGCCTGGGGGTGGCTGTTTGTGACATCCGGCCCCTGCGGGGAGAGGCGGCACTGGGAAAATATGGAAGAAACGCCAGCCGAAGTCAACAAAAGACGATGCAAACTTACTGTTGGGACAAGGCAAGCTCGATGCATCTCCTTGGTGGTCAATGGATTGATTGTATGGCAGACATTCAGCTTTTTGTGAATAGCGATTCATCAGTAGACCCCGCTGATCGGGGCGGGGGTCCCTTGTGCTATTTTTCTGTTACTGCTACAAGTATTAGTGACTGTACAGTCCTCAGAAGGTGAAGAAACTTGTTTGTGATCCTGCTGAGCTGGTTGAACTGCTTCAAACATCTGAAGAAAAGCATGTTTCCGAATCGTTTTATTAATTGCACGGCCAGCTGGGTAAATCCCGATTCTATATGAGGAAGCGAGACTCCTTTTTTGTGAGCCTGAAATAATTTCCATTTTTATGTATAATTTGCTTCTTTGTGCTGCCATAACACCCTAATACCTGAAACGTGTGACTGCCAGGGCTGGTGGGTACGAAACAACTGGAAATTGCATAAAGGGGGCGTTTTTTTTTTTTGGTTTGTCACATGGGGCAGTGCGGTTCTTCCATTGTTGAGTTGATTTGAAATTTCAGCTGGTGTAAAGGAAATTGATGGAACATTAATATGAAGATTAGTCCTTTTATTTCTGTGAATATGTGTCTGAGCGAAATAGAGGATTTGGATGGAGATGTTTAACATTTGTAGATATCTACAGAAGGGTCTATGAGCTGATGATGCGACGGACCTATCTCTAATGAGCGGTGTAATAAAGATGGGGCCGTACCCGCGGTAGAACTTCAAAGACCCGGGTCCCCCGGTTCAAGAGATCAAGCAGGGCCCCTGAGCTTTGCTTCCTCTCCACCTCAACACCCCCCCAATCATCCCTCACGGCACACCATGCATAGTATATCCCCCCTCCAGGAGAAGAGAAGGGGGCGCACATATTTTTGAGGTGATGTTGATGAAGAGGGTATTTGGATGTGGCTAGAGAAGGCCCTATGGGCCTTCCAGGAGAAGGGCCTATGGGCCTCCCAGGAGAAGGGCCCTATGGGCCTCCCAGGAGAAGGGCCTATGGGGCCTCCCAGGAGAAGGGCCTTTGGGCCTCCCAGGAGAAGGAGCCGTGGGTCTCCCAGGAGAAGGAGCCATGGGCCTCCCAGGAGAAGGAGCCGTGGGCCTCCCAAGAGTAGGAGCCATGGGCCTCCCAGGAGAAGCTCCTATGGGCCTCCCAGAAGAGGGGCCTCCCTGGAGATGGGCCCATGGGACCTCCCAGGAGAAGGGCCTATGGGGCCTCCCAGGAGAAGGGCCTTTGGGCCTCCCAGGAGAAGGAGCTATGGGCCTCCCAGGAGAAGGAGCCGTGGGCCTCCCAGGAGAAGGGCCTCCCTGGAGAAGGGCCTATGGGCCTCCCAGGAGAAGGAGCCGTGGGCCTCCCAGGAGAAGGAGCCGTGGGCCTCCCAGGAGAAAGGGGGTCTGGCGACAACCACAGCTACCGTTACCCCCCCGATCTTACCCCTTTCCTGGTCCAGCACTCTGTCCCCTCCACATAATCCACATATAAATCAGAGAGCAGACCGCATACAGTGTCATACTGCAGAGAGAAGAGAATTATTTTATTCCAGATTCTGTGTAACGCTTACTGTGATATAATATATAATATAATTATTCTGCCCCAGGGTCATACTGCCTCTCCACTTAACCACATTTGGCAAAGAGACGCTGTACATGGAGCATGGGCCATAGTGGGACAGCGAGGAGGAGTGAGGGCAATGCTAGGCCAAGAGAGGGGAGGAAGAAAGGTATTGCTGTGCCAATAAGGAGGAGGAGTAAGGACAGCAAGGAGGAGTAAGGGCAATGCTCTGACAATAATGAGGAGGAGTCAGAGCAATGCTGTGCCAATATGGAGGAGCAAAGGCAATGCTGTGCAAATATGGAGGAGCAAAGGCAACGTTGTGCCAATATGGAGGGGTAAAGGCAATGCTGTGCCAATATGGAGGAGTAAAGGCAATGCTGTGCCAATATGGAGGAGCAAAGGCAATGTTGTGCCAATATGGAGGAGTAAAGGCAACGCTGTGCAAATATGGAGGAGCAAAGGCAACGCTGTGCCAATATGGAGGAGCAAAGGCAACGCTGTGCCAATATGGAGGAGTAAAGGCAACTCTGTGCCAATATGGAGGAGCAAAAGCAAAGCTGTGCCAATATGGAGGAGTAAAGGCAATGCTATACTAATAAGAAGGAGTGAGGGCAATGCTGTATTAATGAGGAGGAGTAAGAGCAATGCTGTGCCAATAATGAGAAGTGAGGGCAACGCTGTGCCAATAAGGAGGAGGTGTAAGGGCGATATTAGACCAAAAAGGGGCGGAGTGAGGGCAAAGCTGTTCCAATAAGGAGGAGGAGTGAAGGCAATGCTGTGCCCATAAGGAGGGGGGAGTGAGGGCAATGCTGTGCCCATAAGGAGGGGGGAGAGAGAGCAATGCTGTGCCCATAAGGAGGGGGGAGTGAGAGCAATGCTGTGCCATTAAGGAGGAGAAGTGAGGGTCGCAGTGGGACAGCGAAGCGGTGTAATGGCAATGCTGTACCAATAATAAGATGTGAGGGAAATGCTTTACCAAAGAGGAGAAGGTGTAAAGGCAATAAAAGGGTTATGTCTGATAAAGGGTTGAACACCAAGTAAAGTTGGCACCACATCCCAAAAAGGTAATATTTCAAATGGGAAGAAAAAAAGGCAATTCTTTACAAATAAGGATGAGGAGTAGGGTCAATGCTGTGCCAATAAGGAGTGAGGGCAATGCTGTGCCAATAGGGAGGAGTGATGGCAATACTAGACCAATAATGAGGGGAAGTGAGGGCAAGGCTGTGCCAATAAGGAGGAGTGAGGGTAATACTGTGCCAATAAGGAGAAGTGAGGGTAGGGGCGGGGCAGTGAGAAGTAGTTGGGGCAGTGTATTGCCAATAAAAAGGAGGAGGAGGGGCAATGTGTGGGCCAATAAGGGGAGGGGTAGGGCAATGCTGGGCCAATAATAAGGAGAAGTATGGGCAATGCTGGGCCAATAAGGGGAGGGGTAGGGGCAATGCTGGGCCAATAAGGGGAGGGTTAGGGGCAATGCTAGGCCAATAATGAGGAGTAGGGGCAATGCTGGGCCAATAAGGGGAGGGGTAGGGGCAATGCTGGGCCAATAAGGGGAGGGTTAGGGGCAATGCTAGGCCAATAATGAGGAGTAGGGGCAATGCTGGGCCAATAAGGGGAGGGGTAGGGCAATGCTGGGCCAATAATAAGGAGGAGTATGGGCAATGCTGGGCCAATACGGAGTAAGAGTAGCAGTGGGACAATAGGTTAGAGGAATGCTGTGCCAATGAGGAAGAGTGAAAGCAATACTATGCCAATGAGGAAAAGGAGTAAGGACAATGCTAGGCCAATAAGGACAAGGAGTAAGGGCCGAAGTTGGACAGTGAAAAGGGGGAGTGAGGACAATGTTGGGCCAATGATAAGAGGAGGAGTTGGGGCAATGCTGGGCCAATGTGGAGGAGAAGTGAGGGCAGAAGTGGGACAGTGAGGAGGAGAAAAAAACATCCTGGGAAAATTTATAAGGAAAGAGGGCAAGGAAGAGGAGTACGGGCAGCAGGAAACGGTGAGGGGGGCATAATGGCTGCATTGGAACAGTGAGGTGAAGCTGTAAGGGCAGTGCAGGGGCAGTGGAATGGAGCAGTAAGGGCAGCGCTGGGGCAATGGAATGGAGCAGTAAGGGCAGTGCTGGGGCAATATAATGGAGCAGTAAGGGCAGTGCTGGGGCAATATAATGGAGCAGTAAGGGCAGTGCTGGGGCAATATAATGGAGCAGTAAGGGCAGTGCTGGGGCAATGGAATGGAGCATTTCCATACATGACTCCTTTTGCCACTGGGACAGAATAATTTTTCATTGTTCTGGTGATTTTATAACACAGTATCATTTTTTTGCCTCTGCTATTTCATCTTTTTTTCATAAGAAATGTTATAAATGTCATGTCAATAGTCGAAATGTTTTTCTTTGAAGGCCGAGCTTACTGTAGAACAGTGGTCTCCAAACTGCGGCAAGATACGGCCCAATTTGCTTGCCTCTATCCAGCCCTTGTGACACTATTCCTGCAACTGACATTAATGATGAGGCTCCATTCCTCCAACTGACACCATTAATGGGGCACTCTTCTTCTCCCTGACACCAATGATGGAGCAATATTCCTCCCACTAAGACCAATGACGGGGACACTATTCCTCCCACTAAGACCAATGATGGGACACTATTCCTCCCACTAAGACCAATGATGGGGCCACTATTTCTCCTACTAAGACCGATGATGGGGTCACTATTTCTCCCACTAAGACCAATGACGTGGCCACTATTCCTCCCACTAAGACCAATGATGGGGCCACTATTCCTCCCACTAAGACCAATGACGGGGTCACTATTCCTCCCACTAAGACCAATGATGTGGCCACTATTCCTCCCACTAAGACCAATGATGGGGCCACTATTCCTCCCACTAAGACCAATGATGGGGCCACTATTCCTCCCACTAAGACCAATGATGGGGCCACTATTCCTCCCACTAAGACCAATGATGGGGCCACTATTTCTCCCACTAAGACCAATGATGGGGCCACTATTCCTCCCACTAAGACCAATGACGGGCCACCATTTCTCCCACTAAGACCAATGATGGGGCAATTTTCCTCCCACCAAGACCAATGATGGGGCCACTATTCCTCCCACTAAGACCAATGATGGGGCCACTATTTCTCCCACTAAGAGCAATGATGGGGCCACTATTCCTCCCACTAAGACCAATGACGTGCCATTATTTCTCCAACTAAGACCAATGATGGGGCAATATTCCTCCCACTAAGACCAATGATGGGGCCACTATTTCTCCAACTAAGAGCAATGATGGGGCCACTATTCCTCCCACTAAGACCAATGACGTGCCATTATTTCTCCAACTAAGACCAATGATGGGGCAATATTCCTCCCACTAAGACCAATGATGGGGCCACTATTTCTCCAACTAAGACCAATGATAGGGCAATATTCCTCCCACTAAGACCAATGATGGGACACTATTCCTCCCACTGACACTGTCCATGGGCCACTATTCCTTCTGCTAAGCTCAACAAAAGGGCACTATTGCTTCTGTGAAAACCAATGATGGGTCACAATTTACTCCCACTGATGCCAGGACATTTTCTACTGACACTGGCCACAGGATGCCCCCCCCCAAGCCAGACGGACCATAAACTGGCCCTTTGTTTAAAACGTTTGGAGACCCCTGCTGTAGAATACAGAGAAGTGACATGGATGTCTTGGTATATACATACTGGGAACACAGCTGACCCCTCGGCGGTGTAATAATCTGCATCCTGTCACTGATCTGTAACCCTCTGCAGAGCTGAGATCCATCCATCGCTCATATCACATTTGTGACAACATTGTATCAATAAAAATGACATCTTGATTTAAAATCGTATGTTTCTGTGTCATTTTTATTATTTTTTTTTCCGTTAAAGCTGTACTCTAGGCAGATATAAAAATAAAAATCAATGCAAATAAAAATACAACGCATCAAAGTATATCTAAAGCCAATAATTGATTCTATTTTGGATAGAGCAGGGGAGGAGAGAACAAAGCTGGTATTGCCAGCAAAATGTTAGGACTAATAATTCTATGCATAAAGCCAGGGGTCAAGTCTTGGGGAAAACGTGTGGGAACTCCCACCCAAGATCCACTCCCCCACCAAAAAAAAAATTATGGGTGGTGGGTGGTATGTAGATGAGAGGGGTGCGGAGTGTATGGGGTGGGTAGTATCAAATACACCACTGGGGTAATAAACACTGGCACTGGTGGTGTCACTAATGCAGCATAAAGGGGTTAATAAACTGCCAGTCACGGAGCGGCAGAACGGGGAGAGGCCAGTGTAAACAAGGCATTTCCCTGTTCTGCCTAATGACAGGACACTGATCGTCTGCTCCCTGTCATCGGGAGCAGTGATCACTGTTGTGTCACTCGTAGCCCCCCCCCCCCCCCCCACAGTTAGAATCCCTCCCTAGGACACACTTAACCCCTTTCTCGCCCCCTAGTGGTTAACTCCTTCCCTGCCAATCACATTTATACAGTAATCAGTGCATTTTTATAGCACTGATCGCTGTATAAATGTAAATGATCCCAAAATAGCATCAAAAGCGTCCGATGTGTCCACCATAATGTCGCAGTCATGATAAAAATCGCTGATCGCCGCCATTACTAATAAAAAAATATATAAATAAAAATGCCATAAAACGATCCCCTATTTTGTAGACACTATGGCCCAGATTCACAGAGAGCAAGGCGCACATTACGCCGCCGTAGAGCAAACACCGTATGCCACGCCAACGTAGGGCGGAGAGGCAAGCATAGCATTCAGCAAGCCAGTGCTTCCAACGCTGCGCCAGAGTGGCTTAGGTTTCGAAGGCGCGCGCTGGCGTAGGTGGAAGTGGGCGTGACCCCATGCAAATGATGGGCCGAGCGCCAGACAGGTACGTATCACGAACTGCCTATGCACCGTGACGTGGACGCATACACAGCACCCCCCTGCGCCTGCTCACAACCACGCCAGCACACCTGCCTAAGCTACGCCGGATTACTGCGTACGCCGTGAACATAATGTACGCCCAGCCAGACACACGTCCAACGCACAATACGCCGGCTTGTGTTTCCTGGTGCAGACCTGTGCATGTCTGCTGCTGGGTTGCACCTCCTTTATGGGGAATAACTTTACACCGGACGTACAACTTACGCGCATCTTGCGTACCATGCGTCGGGCACACGCACATTCGTGAATCGGCGTATTTCCCTCATTTGCATGTTTGAATGGCTAATCGATGGGAGCGGCACCATGCGCCCAGCCCATATGTGCGCCCACCCTACGCCGGCGTGTGCAAGATACAGGTCCCCGTTAAAAGGGGACCTGTCACTACATTTGGCACCCTGAGGTTCCTGCACATATAGGAAATATGCTGTATTGTGGGTGGCTGGGGGAGCACCATTGCTTAGACTCGGTGGCAGTGCTTCCATAAGGGGCGCATGGGCGCCACCCCCTCTCTTCTGGCACCCCTCTTTTACCATTCATCTATCTATGGTCGCCGCTGACATCCCCTATTCAGATGTCCGGCCCCTTTTCAGGCACCTGAATTACAGCGGCGGGGTATTTTTTGGACGCACCTGATTAGAGCCGTAGGCTCCAATAGGCGCCCAAAAAAGGTGAACAGTGGGCGCCATGCTGGGCGCTCGCTGGTCACTCAGCGTTGTGTTAGCAAAGCAAAGAAATTCGCTTTGCTAACACGGAACCGCCTCTCAGCCAATTAGGTGCTCGGGTCTGTTACCTGTCACCTGATTGGCTGAAACGTCAGGCGCTGCGATTGGACGCCTGATAAAGAGGACGGAAGAAGACATCGAGGAGCGTGCAGGACACTGCTGCTGACCCTCTGCGAGACGGAAAAGTGTCGGGCGATGCACACTGGCAGCATTTGATTGGGCACAGTAGCAGCAATTGATGGGCACAATGGCAGCAATTTATGGGTACAGTGGCTGCGTTTGATGACACAGTAGTTGCGTTTGATGGGCAAGGTAGCAGCAATTGATGGGCACAGTGGCAGCAATTGATGGGCACAGTGGCAGTAATTGATGGGCACAGTGGCAGCAATTGATGGGTACAGTGGCAGCAATTGATGGGGCACAGTAGCGGCAATTGATGGGGCACACTGGCCACAATTGATGGGGCACAGTAGCGTCAATTGATGGGCACACTTTGGGCAATTGATGGGTACCGTAGCTGCGTTTGATGGCACAGTGGCAGCAATTTATGGGTACAGTGGCTGCGTTTGATGACAGTAGCTGCGTTTGATGGGCACAGTAGCAGCAATTGATGGGTACAGTGGCAGCAATTGATGGGTACAGTGGCTGCGTTTGATGACACAGTCGCTGCGTTTGATGGGCACAGTAGCAGCAATTGATGGGCACAGTGGCAGAAATTGATGGGTACAGTAGCAGCAATTTATGGGTACAGTAGCTGCGTTTGATGGCACAGTGGCAGCAATTTATGGGTACAGTAGCTGCGTTTGATGGGCACAGTAGCAATTGATGGGCACAGTAGCAGCAATTGATGGATACAGTGCCAGCAATTGATGGGTACAGTGGCTGCGTTTGATGGGCACAGTAGCAGCAATTGATGGGCACAGTAGCAGCAATTGATGGGCACAGTGGCAGCAATTGATGGGTACAGTAGCTGCGTTGGGCACAGTGGCTGCAATTGATGTTTTTAATTTTTTTTTCCAGTTTGTTTGCGCCCCCCAAAAGATCTGAGCACCAGCCGCCACTCCCCGTCTGTATTCTCTTGGCATGTGGGTTTAGAAAACAAAGTTACATGCGGAAATCTTGTTGATGTGATCCTACGAACATACTTGGTGACAGGTTCTCTTTAGGCGTTCTCATTTTACCTGGCAGCCCCACCCCGGTGCAATGGGTTGATGTGTACCCGCGGGCCGCACTTATTCCCCACACCGGCACACCGTGTGTCAGCAGAGCTTTCCTGTGGGAAGATTATTTCTGTGTAAACATGTCTTCCCCGGAGATTTGTTATTCAGAAATAGAAGTAAATGGCGTAGAGACTCAGATCCTGGAACATTCCGGATTTTATTTCCTGTACGCAAATTCCCCGCTGACAGTGAGCAGCTGCGGGTACTCAGCCTGTGCCATTTCCTCCAACCAAGGATACATAGAAAGAAAGATTCTAGATAGATAGATCCAGTGGGCCGGATTCAGATACGAGTTACGACAGCGTATCTCCGGATTCGCCGTCGTAACTCTGAGTTGCGGCGTCGTATCTATGCGACTGATTCAGAGAATTAGCTACGCATAGATTTCCCTAAGATCCGACCGGCGTAAGTGTCTTACACCGTCGTATCTTAGGCTGCATATTTACGCTGGCCGCTAGGTGGCGCTTCCGTATATTTAGGCGAGGAATATGCAAATTAGGTAGATACACCGATTCAGAAACATACGTCCGCCCGGCGCATTTTTTTACGTCAGGCTTTTTCCGGCGTAAAGTTACCCCTGCTATATTAGACGTATCCTATGTTAGGTATGGACGTCGTTCCCGCGTCGAATTTTACGTCGTTTGCGTAAGTCGTTCGCGAATAGGGTTGTACGTAAGTTACGTTCACGTCTAAAGCATTGACGATTTGCGGCGTAATTTCGAGCATGCGCACTGGGATTCTTTCACGAACGGCGCATGCGCCGTTAGTAAAAAACGTCAAATACGTGGGGTCACACTAAATTTGAATAAAACACGCCCACATCATCCACATTTGAATTAGGCGGGCTTACGCCGGACCACATACGTTACGCCGCCGTAACGTAGGGCGCAAGTTCTTTCTGAATACGAACTTGCGCCCTAATTTACGGCGGCGTAACGTATCTGAGATACGTTACGCCCGCCGCTAAGATACACCAATGTATCTGAATCCGGGCCATTGGTGTATCTTAGCGGCGGGCGTAACGTATCTCAGATACATTACGTCGCCTTAAATTAGGGCGCAAGTTCCGTTTTCAGAAAGAACTTGTGCCCTTAGTTACGGCGGCATAACGTATGAGGTCCGGCGTAAGCCCGCCTAATTCAAATGTGGATGATGTGGGCGTGTTTTATTTAAATTCACTGTGACCCAACGTATTTGACGTATTTTACGACCGGCGTGAAAAAAATCCCAGTGCGCATGCTCGAAATTTCGCCGCAAATCGTCATTGCTTTAGACGTGAACGTAACCTACGTACACTACAAAGAGGTGGTGATGTCTGCGCTGTGAGATGCTGCTTCTGAAAATAAGCAGTTAAGAGGGGGGAGGGGCCAAGGGGGGGGGCGGGTGGACTTACGTACAGCCCTATTCGCAAACGACTTACGCAAACGACGTAACATTTTCAAAATTCGACACGGGAACGACGTCCATACTTAACATAGGGTACCCCTCATATAGCAGGGGTAACTTTACGCCGGAAAAAGCCTAACGTAAACGATGTAAAAAAATGCGCCAGGGGGACGTACGTTTCTGAATCGGCGTAAATACCTAATTTGCATATTCCTCGCGGAAATATACGGAAGCGCCACCTAGCGGCCAGCGTAAATATGCAGCCTAAGATACGATTACGCCGGACGGATCTTGGGGAAATTCTGGCGTATCTAGCTTTCTGAATACAGAAAGAAGATACGCCGGCGCTTAGTAGCACTTACGCGGCGTATCAATAGATACGCCGGCGTAAAGGCTATCTGAATCCGGGCCTCTATCTCACAAAAGTAAGTACACCCCTTCACATTTTTGTAAATATTTTCTTCTATCTTTTCATGTGACAACACTGAAGAAATGACACTTTGGCCCAGATTCTCAAAGGACTTACCAAGGGCGCAACGCCATTTGCGCAGTCGTAAGTCCTAATCTGGGCCGTCGTATCTATGCGACTGATTTTTAGAATCAGTTACGCATAGATATCCATTAGATCTGACAGGCGTAAGGCTCTTACGCTGTCAGATCTTAAATGCATTTTTTTTTTCGCCGCTAGGTGTCGCCTACGTCGTTTTCCCCGTCGTCTATGCAAATCAGCTATTTACGCGAAATTCCCAAACGTACGCGCGGTCGACGCAGTGAAGTTACGACGTTTCCGTATCTTTTGCGACGCGTAAAGTTGCCCCTGCTATATGAGGGGCAACCAATGTTAAGTATGGCCGTCGTTCCCGCGTCGAAATTTAAAAATGTACGTCGTTTGCGTAAGTCGTCCGTGAATGGCGCTGGACGCCATTTACGTTAACGCCGAAAGCAATGACGTCCTTGCGACGTCATTTAGCGCAATGCACGTCAGGAAATTTAAGGAACGGCGCATGCGCAGTACGATCGGCTCGGGAACGCGCCTAATTTAAATGATCCACGCCCCCTACCCGGTTCATTTGAATTAGGTGGGCTTGCGCCGGAGGATTTACGCTACGCCGCCGCAACTTTACAGGCAAGTGCTTTGTGAATCAAGCACTTGCCCGTAAAACTTGCGGCGGCGTAACGTAAACGAGATACGTTACGCCCGCATAGTTTTACGGCCAGATACGAGAATCTGGCCCTTTGTATCTACAATGTTGTGTAGTGAGTGTACAGCTTGTATAACAGAGTAAATTTGCTGTCCCCTCAAAATAACTCAACACCCAGCCATTAATGTCTAAACCGCAGGCAACAAAAGTGAGTACACCCCTAAGGGAAAATGTCCAAATTGGGCCCAATTAGCCATTTTCCCTCCCCGATGTCATGTGACTCGTTAGTGTTACAAAGTCTCAGGTGTGAATGGGGAGCAGGTGTGTTAAATTTGGTGTTATCGCTCTCACTCTCTCATACTGGTCACTGGAAGTTCAACATGGCGCCTCATGGCAAAGAAAAAAAAAAAGAATGGTTGCTCTACATAAAGATGGCCGAGGCTATAAGAAGATTGCAAGACCCTGAAACTGCTCTGCAGCACGGTGGCCAAGACCATCCAGCGGTATAACAGGACGGGTTCCCCTCAGAACAGACCTCGCCATGGTCCACCAAAGAAGTTGAGGTCACATGATCAGCGTCATATCCAGAGGTTGTCTTTGGGAAATAGACGTATGAGTGCTGCCACCATTGCTGCAGAGGGTGAAGGGGTGGGGGGGTCAGCTTGTCAGTGCTCAGACCATACTCCACACACTGCATCAAATTGGTCTGCATGGCTGTCATTCCAGAATGAAGCCTCTTCTAAAGATGATGCACAAGAAAGACCACAAACAGTTTGCTGAAGACAAGCAGACTAAGGACATGAATTACTCGAACCTGTCCTGTGGACCAAGATAAAGGTATTTGGTGTCAGATGGTGTCAGGCGTGTGTGGCGGCAACCAGGTGAGGAGGACAAAGACAAGTGTGTCTTGCCTACAGTCAGGCATGGTGGTGGGAGTGTCATGATCTGGGGCTGCATGAGTGCTGCCGGTGTCTTGTCGATATGGTTCCCCTATCGAGATGGTTCCGTGACGCAGGCGCGGACGAAGCCCACGGAAATCTCCGAACCTCGGGCGGCATCCAGGCTCATTCCTTAACATCCCCGTGGATTGGAGGATGTTAAAAAAAGAGCCAGGAGGCCGAGCGAGCGTAGCGAGCCATCCGAGCGAAGCCACTGGCCACTTACCTCAAATTCCACGTCGCCCTGGAGGGTCGGGGATTTCTGTCGGCAAGGATTGCGCCTGCGCAGCCAAGACAGGAACCATCTCGATGGGAGGAACCATATCGTCAGATCACCGGCACTGGGGAGCTACAGATCACTGAGGGAACCATGAATGCCAACATGTACTGTGACATACTGAAGCAGAGCATGATCCCCTCCCTTCAGAGACTGGACCGCAGGGCAGTATTCCAACATGATAACGACCCCAAACACACCTCCAAGACGACCACTGCCTTGCTAAAGAAGCTGAGGGTAAGGTGATGGACTGGCCAAGCATGTCTCCAGACCTAAACCCTATTGATCATCTGTGGGACATCCTCAAGGAGCTCAAGTAGCCAGATTCAGGTAGAGTTACGCTACGCGTATCAGTAGATACGCCGTCGTAACTCTGAATATGCGCCGTCGTATATTTAAAGCGGTTCTCCACCCTAAAGTGGAGTCCCGCTGATCGGAACCCTCCCCCCCTCCGGTGTCACATTTGACACCTTTCACCCACTTCCGGCCACACGCTACGGGCAAAAGACGGGTTTTTCTGACTTCCCGTCTGTCGCCCATTGTGTGCTGGGAACACTCGGCTCTCAGCACACAGCGTGTGAGCCAATCTGCGGGCGCAGCGCGACTCGCGCATGCGCCGTAGGGAACCGGGCAGTGAAGCCGCAGCGCTTCACTTCCTGGTTCCCTCAGCGTGGATGGAGGGGGGAGCAGCAGAGAGACGAGCGATCGCTCGTGCTCTGTTGCGATCGGCGCTGGACTCCCTGGACAGGTAAGTGTCCTAATATTAAAAGTCAGCAGCTGCAGTATTTGTAGCTGCTGGCTTTTAATATTTTTTCCCCGTGGCACATCCGCTTTAAGTGTATTCTCAAATTGAGATACACTTAAATCTAGCTAAGATACGACCGCTGGCGTCATCGTATCTTAGCTGTTTATTTACGCCGGCCGCTAGGGGCGTGTACGCTGATTTACGCCTAGAATGCGTAAATCAGCGAGATACGCCTATTCACGAACGTACGCTTGCCCGTCGCAGTAAAGATACGCCGTTTACGTAAAGCGTTTTCAGGCCTAAAGATATTCCACCAAAAAGATGGCGCAGCCAATGTTAAGTATGGACGTCGTAAACCGCGCCGAATTTTGAAATTTTTACGTCGTCTGCGTAAGTCGTCCGTGAATGGGGCTGGGCGTAATTTACGTACACGTCGAAACCAATACGTCTTTGCGGCGTAATTTGGAGCATGCGCACTGGGATATGTCCACGGACGGTGCATGCGCTGTTCGTTCAATTCGTCAATCACGTCGGGTCACGATCCATTAGCATAAAACACGTTCACCTCTTCACAATTTGAATTAGGCGCGCTTAGGCCGGCACATTTACGCTACGCCGCCGTAACTTAGGAGGCAAGTGCTTTGTGAATACAGCACTTGCCTCTCTAACTTACGGCGGCGTAGCGTATATGAGATACGCTACGCCTGCCTAACGTTAGGCACGGATACCTGAATCCAGCTAAAGGTCTCTAACATCCACCAGCTCTGTGATGTCATCATGGAGGAGGGGAAGAGGACTCCAGTGACAACCTGTGAAGCTCTGGTGACCTCCATGCCCAAGAGGGTTAAGGCAGTGCTAGAAAATAATGGCGGCCAGAAAACATATTGACACTTCAAGCCCAATTTGGACATTTTCTCTTAGGGGTGTACTCACTTTTGTTCCCAGCGGTTTAGACATTAATGGCTGTGTGTTGAGTTATTTTGAGGGGACGGCAAATGTACACTGTTATACAAGCTGTACACTCACTACACAACATTGTAGATACAAAGGGCCAAATCTTCAAAAGAGATACGCAGGCGGAACTGCTGTTCAGCCTGCGTATCCCTGTGCCTATCTTTGGAAACGATCCTCAGAAGGATTTTTCCAAAGATAGGCAGAAGATCTGACATCTGTAATAGACTTACACTGTCGGATCTTAGGATGCAGTACCGCATCCGCCGCTGGGGGCATTTCGAGTCGAAATGCCGCTTTGCGTATGCAAATGAGTACTTAGGCAGATCCACAAAGCTTTTTAGCTTTGTGTTTTCTGCGTAAGTTACGTTTTGCATGCGTAAAATTAGGGATGCTTTTACAAGGCCTAAACTGTTTAGACCTTGTAAAAACAAACCTTTTTTTCGATCGCCGCGTTTTTTTTTAAATTTCGAATTTTTTTTCCCGGCGCGTATTTTTTTTTTTTACCCGACGCAACTTTATTGTCCCGTCGCGATCCACAAAGCCGGGCGTAAAGTACGTTCGCGCGATGCACGTCGGGAAAAATTATGTCACACGCATGCGCCGAACGTCCGGCGCGGGAGCGCGCCTCATTTGAATAGGAATCGCCCCCCTCGAGCAGACGACCGCCTTGCGACGGAGGCACTTAGGTTACACGGCGTGTGATTTCTAGGTAAGTGCTTTGTGGATCGGGCACTAGAAATTTAACGCCTGTGTAATTTAACTGCTGAAAGTTAAGTTAGGCAGCTTTTTTGAGAATTTGGCCCAAAGTGTCATTTCTTCAGTGTTGTCACATGAAAAGATAGAAGAAAATATTTATAAAAATGTGAGTGGTGGATAGATAAATAGATTCTGGATAGATACATACACTGAGCAAAATTATAAACGCAACAATTTTGTGTTTGCCCCTATTCATCTTCAGGGCCGCCATCAGGAATTATGGGGCCCCTTACACAGCTTCAGGCATGGGCCCCAAATTGAGGTCGGGGGGGGCTTTGGGTGCTGATGAACCAAAAAAAAAGAAGAGAGGGCTGACCTGGGGACCTCTGGGCCCCTTAAAAAAAAAAAACTTTCTATAAAAAAAAGTGGGGGCCCTGGGGACCTCTGTGCCCTTTAACCACTTAAGGACCGCCTAACGCCGATATACGTCGGCAGAATGGCACGGCTGGGCACAAACACATACCTGTACGTGATTGTATAATGCCCAGCCGTGAGCCGCGGGCGCGAGCCCGCGACCCGGTCCAAAGTTTCGTGACCGTGGCCGCGGGACTCGCGGACCCGATCGCCGCTGGAGTCCCACGATCGGTCCCCGGAGCTGAAGAACAGGGAGAGCTGTGTGTAAACACAGCTTCCCCGTTCTTCACTGTGGCGCCGTCATTGATCGTCTGTTCCCTTTTATAGGGAATCACAATCGATGACGTCACACCTACAGCCCCGCCCCCTACAGTTAGAAACACAGATGAGGTCATACATAACCCCTTCAGCGCCCCCTTGTGGTTAACTCCCAAACTGCACTTGTCATTTTCACAGTAAACAATGCATTTTTAATGCATTTTTTGCTGTGAAAATGACAATGGTCCCAAAAATGTGTCAAAATTGTCCGAAGTGTCCACCAAAATGTCGCAGTCACGAAAAAAATCGATGATCGTCGCCATTAGTAGTAAAAAAAAACAATTTATAAAAATGCAATAAAACTATCCCCTATTTTGTAAACGCTATAAATTTGGCGCAAACCATTCGATAAACGCTTATTGCGATTTTTTTTTATCAAAAATATGTAGAAGAATACGTATCGGCCTAAACTGAGGAAAAAAATTTTTTTTTTTATATATTTTTGGGGGATATTTATTAAAGCAACAAGTAAAAAATATTTAATTTTTTTTCAAAATTGTCGCTCTATTTTTGTTTATAGCGCAAAAAATAAAAATCGCAAATGTGATCAAATACCACCAAAAGAAAGCTCTATTTGTGGGAAAAAAAAGGACTCCAATTTTGTTTGGGAGCCACGTCGCACGACCGCGCAATTGTCAGTTAAAGCGACTCAGTGCCGAATCGCAAAAAGTGCTCTGGTCCACATAAGTAGTTAAAGTTCATGTGTGGTACATTGGGAAAGGCATATTTTTGGATTACCTGTTTTCAGGGCCGCCATCAGGAATTATGGGGCCCCTTACACAGCTTCAGGCATGGGCCCCCTGGAGCAGAGAACCAGGGGGGGTGCTGTCGCCTCAAATTGAGAAGCGGGGGGTACCGCGTGCCGCCGCTAATTGAGAGAATTGAAAAGCGGGGGGTGTGAATATTGAGAAGCGGGGGGGGTGCTGTCGCCGCAAATTGAGGTCGGGGGGTTTTGGGTGCTGACGAACAACAACAAAAAAAAAAAAGAGAGGGCTGACCTGGAGACCTCTGGGCCCCTTAAAAAAATTATAAAAAAAAGGGGGGGGGATTGCCACCCAGGGCCCTGGGGACCTCTGTGCCCTTTAATAAATATACAAAAATATATAAAAAAAATGTAAAAAAATATATATATATATTAGGGCTGTGCGATAAACGCGATATTACCGGCGTTAACGCAAACCCATGTTAACGCGTCAATATTTTTATCGCGCGATTAACGCGGGAGCGCTCGGGGTGGACGTGCAGAGTGTGCAGCGGCGCGGCGCGGCTTACCTTCTCGCTGGATTCACAGGCAAGTTACTCACCTTGTCCCTGGATCCAGCGATGCCACCCCGCTGTGTGATCGGCGATGCCACCCCGCTGTGTGATCGAGCGGGTCCTCCTCACTTGGCGGGTCCTCCTCGCTCGGCGGGTCCTCCTCGCTCTATTCACAGTGTCTGTGTGCCGCCGATCTCCGTTCCCTGCGACGTTACGACGCACGGGAGCGGAGAACGGCGCCAAATTCAAAAAAGTAAACAAACACATTGCATACAGTATACTGTAATCTTATAGATTACAGTACTGTATGTAAAAAATACACACCCCCCTTGTCCCTAGTGGTCTGCCCAGTACCCTACATGTACTTTTATATAATAAAAACTGTTATTTCTGCCTGCAAACTGTAGATTGTCCAAAAGTGTCCCTTTATGTCAAAAATGGTTTTAGATCAGCTAGAAAACAGCGATAATAAATTATAATCACTTGCAGAATTGTGCGATATTTGAGGGGAAATTCGTCATAAATTAGAGCGATTAATTCGAGATTTTCCTAGCTTGTGACGGAAAATATTGATTATATGAAGACAGGAGGCGAGTATCTTATGCATTATCTTTCTTTAATAATGCCCATAGCAGAAATACAGTAAACATTTATTGTAACTTAAAAGAAAAAATTCAAAGAACTACCCTTCCCAGCAGTCCCTGGGCCAGCGTAGCCCCTCCCAGACCGTAGTCTATATAAGGGACTGTCTGAGGTAACCTATTCCTCTTTCTTCATGCGAATTAGTGTAAACAGGAACCGAAAGTCCAATTAGACATCTCCGCGGCTGCCGGGAACCTTCCGACCGGAACACAACATCTGAATCTGGAGGAAACGAAAGGACAAGGCCAACACGGACCAACTTCATCCGGACCAACTTCATCCCAACGGGGACTATAGGAAAGCCAAAAACCATTCGGAGCCGACCGGTTAGTCGTCTTCAGGAACATGGACCAACGGATTCAGTCAACGGCATCCCGACTCCGGATCTGGAACGTAGTAGGAGCCTCCATCTGTGGTGAACTAAACCCATGGGTCGAAACGGAACAGCAATCCCGACGGGGTTAGTGAAAACGAACTGCCGGGGCGTGCCAGCCTCCGACTTGCAGGGTGTGTGGTTCAACAGTCTAGAACGAGAGAGAGACAACCTCGTGACAGGGTTGGGTCGGGAGGGAAGATACTCGCCTCCTGTCTTCATATAATCAATATTTTCCGTCACAAGCTAGGAAAATCTCGAATTATACCTCAGACAGGAGGCTCATATCTTATGCAAGTTCAAAGCTATAACAATGCATATATAGATGATAACAAATGAAACAACTACAAAATTGCTATAGATATGTGTTCCTCCGATCCAAGCAGAATTGGCGGAAAGCAATCGTGGTTACCAGTCCGCCGCTAGCCGTAAATCCTATAGGGAGCCGCCCGGGGTGATGACCTAGGAGCCACCGCTCCTCTGGAGGGGTGGGCGCCCAACGGGGTTACGTAAGACCCTGCCATTTCCATGATTGATCGTACCCCTCTGGCTAGCGTAGCTGAGGAAACCGGAAACTGAGGTTTAGCGTAGGAATGAGGAGTAGGAAGAGATGCGAAGATCGCAGTGGGACCGTGAAGGACTAAGAAATCCGTAGACAACGGAGTACGATGTGCGGGGAAGAACGGGTAGAAAAAACCGATGAAGTCCCGCCGCTGTCCTACGCACGACGGAAAAACCCCGACTCTCCGAGGCGGGAGCCGACGCCTGGAATGGCCAACGTCGTGACACCCGATACGCGTCTGACGGAATCAGACACGAGGGGGCAGTAGCTCAAACGACAATAACCTCCGACAGAGTGAGATTGTCCCCCCAGTCCTGGCGCGTGGTCAGGACCACTGATCACCTCCCAAGAGCGTTGATACCCTGGGTGTGATGGGCGTTGAAACTTAACGCTTACTAAGTCGGTACACCATAGGTGTTATCCCACCGGTAGTAAGTCTACAAGGGAGCGGTAGTCCGAGTTCGCAGCGCGGAAGGCGCAGGGGAGCTATAGGACCTCCCGGACTCAAACGAGTCCACCAGGTAGTTGGTCATCTCAGACGAACGCCTTCATGAGGTTAACTTGTCGTTGATCACCAACTAACCCAGAGTCCTCCGGATGATCGAAATGTATATCTAGTCCCAAGGCCTAGATCAAGGCAAGTGGAACCCCCGTTATAAAAGAAAAGGTCGCTGTCCGTGACCGACACCCCGAAAACCCTACCATGCGAAGAGAAGTAGGACGTGCGTCGTGAATAGAGGGTGCAGATCCCCGTACAGACTGGGGAGAGAAAGGATCCCATAAGGGAGCAAGGGCCAGGAACACTGACCGGTGCAGTCGTCAGTCGATGGAATTGGGCGGGTAACGAGAATTCCAATCTAACACCATAGCGGAAGTGCCTGGGGTACATTTCGCAGCTGGAACGATGTCGCGTTCCAGGCAGAAATGTCAGAGATCTTGCTAGATCCGTTAGGATTTTGGGTCAAGGACCCCCCAAGCGAAGGTCGTACTGGACCGCGGATACGGTGTCCATACGCAAGAACACACCGTAGGTGGACGTGTGTGGCATTAGAGTCCTGATGGCAAGGCGGTCGTCAGGATTTCCACGTGTGAACGTGCAGCAGAGACTCCGCTGTGGGCCACGCCCCTCCTGTGGACGAGGGACCGCATCAAGTACCCCAACCGAGGTGGTTGGCAACCTATTCCAAGATGAATCCGTCGTGGAGTTGCAGGTGGACCTGCCGTGCCGTCTGTCGACCTGACGTAGCCACCACCGTAGTTCAATTATGGCTTCCGTGTCCAGAGTGACGACGTCTGCACAGTGAAGCCCCTGGCAAAGACGTAGGGACTGAGACTCTGAAGGTCTCGATAGTGAAAAGAAGCTGGACAAATGGCCTGGATTAACGCCAGAAACAGGCCGACCAGGCGAGCCAGTCCGCGTAAGGATACCCGTCGTTAGCCCAGCACGATACTGACCTCGTGCAGATGGCGGCCAAGTGGTCATGGGTAGCCGAAGGAGCACTAGGTTGGTGTCCACCAAGAACCCTAAAACTCTACCTCCTGAGATGGGGAGAGGATAGACTCCCCGTGATCTATGGGGGACTGTCCCGGAGGCGTGTTTGTTCGCCAGGCGAGGGGTACGAGCCATTAAGAGTAGGTCGTCCAAGTAGATAATCAACCTCACCCTTTGTGTCGCAGAATGTCGTCACTGTATACGGTAATTACGAGAGATTTCTCAAGTTACTACCGGGCGATAACCGCCCTCCTTTCCTGACCAGGAAGATGTTGTTGGGGAAACCCGGGGAGAGCGGGTCCGTCTCCACTATCGTTTGGGTGAACCAGAGGCCCTGCAATTCGTTGTCTATTAGGGCGGTGTTCAGGTCTGAAGACCGAGGAAAGAGGGACTAGGTCCATCTCCGGTCCTATAATCCTGATAGACCGGCACTGTACCGCGTTAGACTTTGATGACGTTTGGGCTCATCCGGGATGGAATAGAGCCCTACCGTCTTGGAATATCTTAATCAGCGTGATCCCGACTAGCCTGCCCTCGGTGGTCGGACCGGGGTCTGATTCGGCTAGGTGAGACAGCTGGGGAACAAGCCACGTTAAGATTCGAGCGGCGGTGTCCAGTCGGACCCGTAGTGTCCACGCATCCCAGGAGGCGACCGCCCGTTGGGCCCAGCCCCGATTTGGGACAGGTCAGTCGGCTGTTCAGCGGCGTGGCCTGCTCACTAAGGTGTGGGATGATGGTGATAGGTCCCAAAGATCCAAGGCCCTGGTCTGTATGATCCGAAGGACCTCTCTATTCCCAGCTTGGGGGATTTCCCGTGTATGGTGGGATACCCCCAGGGTATGGGGTTCACCTCGGGAGTGTGCACAGCCATAAATGGTAAAGGAAGGGGGTTACGCCCTGAAAATGATTCGGTGAGTTTTTCGACCGATCTCCGGGGTCCATTATGTGATGTATTGGATCACCTCGGGCGGAGGTGCCCCGTCATCGGAGTGTGGATGGCATATCGCCCCCGGATCTATAATGGCTCTCTACGAGAATCCATAGAGTGTCACCCTGGGAACAGGGTTGGCGTTGTCATAGAGCGCCATGTGCCCACTGCCCTAACACTCATCATCATTCTCATCATCTACAACCTCAGACTCAAGGTGTTAGCCGCCTCAGACTCCGCGGACAACTCTGGAAGAGTCCACGAATGGGTCTGGCTTAGTCCGTCTAACGGATCGCTGCCTCTGCATGTGCATCTCCCCGAGGCTCGGGGGTCGGTCGGAGTCTGGGAGGGCAGTGGGTCGGCAGTCCGGGTAGGGTACTGCCTGGGACATATTATTTACTTCCCCTGTCGGGGAGTCAAGGGCCACAGAAACGTGGCAGCGTTTTGGAACGCCCAGCCCTTCTCAGGGGCGGTAGACCGTTGCCGGATGGTCCGGGCATATGGTGTGCAGGCGGGGGTAACCGACGCCATGGTCGTAAAGATTGGTCTACCGATCAGTTTTGGCAACTGGGTAACACTGTTGAGATTTGGCCTCCTAGGACTGTGTCCACCCTATCCGGGGTACCGGCATGAACAATGCCATGATATTCATTAAATTGTAGAATCTTTGTACAATTCAATAC
This sequence comes from Rana temporaria, assembly GCF_905171775.1. Taxonomy (NCBI): domain Eukaryota; kingdom Metazoa; phylum Chordata; class Amphibia; order Anura; family Ranidae; genus Rana; species Rana temporaria. The sequence continues at coordinate 412,837,929 of NC_053493.1, read as the reverse complement.
AATTTTTTATACATATTTGTATAATTTATTTATATAATGAATATATAATTTGTATAATCCATCTATAATTTATTATTTGTAAAATTGAATAATGGATTTAGTTATATATTATAAGTAATAATATATATTAATAATAATATCATTAATAATAAATGTATTTATTCATTCAATCAATCCTTAGATAGTTATTTAATACATTTATTAGGAGTATGTTGTAGGGAATAAATTCCCCGGAGATAAACATGCTATAATTTCTTTATTTAATTTATTGATTTATTGATCTATCTACATATTGATTATTTATTTATTAGGATAAATAAGGTATATGTTCTAAGGAATAAATTCCCCAGAAATATAATTTGGGTATATATTGAATTATTTATTGTAGATTCGGTTATTTAAATTATTTAATTTATTTATTTATTTATTTATTTATTAGATATTGATTCATTGGAATGAAATATATATATTTATATATATATATCTGAAAAGATGTACTGCCATCTAGTGGTTGAAAGCATGGTGAAACAGCAGCAGGTTCCTGGCTACGACACCGCTGGGAAGGACATCCTGCGGTGTGAGGGGAGCCTGACGAGATTCTAACTCCAGAGGCAAAGTCTCGCGAGACTACGGCCTCTGGAGTTCTTATTGGCCCGAGGTTGTGAGGTACGGAACGGTCGATGAGAACCGTTCTCCCCCGTCTCGCTCTCGATACCGAGAGAGGCACCGAAAGAGAGGAGAGGAGGAGAGGAGCGGCCGCGGCGGAGACCCCGCCCCCCACCTGAGCGCGCGAAGGGGAGCGTGGGGAGGGAGGGGGGGTTTGACAGTTGCCCAGGCATGGCGCCCGCCGAGGGAGCGAATGAAAAACAGCGCGGATCCCGCACGGACGCCGCAGTGCTCCGGCGTCAAAGAAAGGGAAAAAACCCGAGCAAAGAATCAAAGAATTGGATACAAACAAACGTGGCCTCTCAAACATATCTGCCTGACACCGCTCCGGTGTCAGGCAGACAGAAATAAAGCGCAGAAACGGGGGATAGCAGGGAGAACCCCCAGTATTCCACATCTTCCAAAAACTACAGAACAATCAATTCCGACAAAATACCTGACACCGGGGCATTCGGTATCAGGGAGGAATTCCAGGGAAACTCCCCATGTTCCACAATACCTCAAACATATCAGTCAAGACTGAACAAAATGACCCGACACCGGGGCACTCGGTATCAGAGACCATATATACAATCAAACAATAAAGGTACATGAAACACCTATCTTGTAAATAATAAAGATACAAGAAGTACCTATCCTGTAAATAATAAAGGTACATGAAATACCTATCTTGTAAATAATAAAGGTACATGAAATACTTATCTTGTGTGCTCTGCCATGAGCAGAAAGAAAGAGGAATAGGTTACCTCAGACAGTCCCTTATATAGACTACGGTCTGGGAGGGGCTACGCTGGCCCAGGGACTGCTGGGAAGGGTAGTTCTTTGAATTTTTTCTTTTAAGTTACAATAAATGTTTACTGTATTTCTGCTATGGGCATTATTAAAGAAAGATAATGCATAAGATATGAGCCTCCTGTCTGAGGTATAATCGTGAGTTAACTATGACATTAATGCGATTAATCGCGATTAAAAATTGTAATCGTTTGACAGCACTAATATATATATATAAAAAAAATTATAAAAAAAAGGGGGGGGGGCCCTGGGGACCTCTGGGCCCTTTTATAAAGAAATAAATAAAAAAAAAGGGGGGTTGCCATCCGGGGCCCTGCTTATGCTACTTGTACTCCAAATGCCTCTGCATATGGCTATTTGTTCAACAAAAATACAATGGCCCAGATTCACGTAGATAGGCGTAAAAATAAGCGGGCGTAGCGTATCGTAGTTACGCTACGCCGCCACAACTTAGAGAGGCAAGTGCTGTATTCACAAAGCACTTGCGTCTAAAGTTACGGCGGCGTAGCGTAAATGTGCCGGCGTAAGCACGCCTAAATCAAATGAGGAACAGGGGGGCGTTTTTTATGTAAACTAAGCATGACCCCACGTAAATGACGCTTTTTTCGAACGGCGCATGCGTGCGCATGCTCAGTATCACGCTGAATTTTCAAATTAAATTACGCACGCTCAATGCCTAGACGACGTGAACGTAACTTACGCAAAGCCCTATTCGCGAACGTTTTACGCAAACAACGGAAAATTTGACGCTGTCCCGACGTCCATACTTAACATTGCGTACGCTTCACTATAGCAGGGGTAACTTTACGCCGGTCCGACGCCTTACGCAAACGACGCATATAGATACGCCGGGCACACGTACGTTCGTGAATCGGCGTATCTACCTAATTTGCATATTCTGCGGGTAAATCTACGGAAGCGCCACCTAGCGGCCAGCGTAAATATGCAACTAAGATACAATGCCGTAAGAGACTTACGTCAGTCGTATCTAAGCAAGAATCCGGCGTATCTTGCTTTCTGGATACAGAAAAAAGATACGCCGGCGCATCCTAGAATTTACGCGGCGTATCAATAGATACGCCAACGTAACTTCTTTGTGGATCTGGCCCAAACTTTTTCAAAAAAATAAATGAAAGGCCTTGTGCGTGTAAGGGTAGGTGTCCCAATACTTTTGGCAATATCGTGTATCTAAACCTCCCAGCAGGTCGACGTTCCGCCATAGTTCAGCCTGTTCATTGGGTCAGAAATATTTCATTATAACTATAATTAGGAGGTGGTGAAATCTGCAGTATAATGGCTCCATCCTCGTCCGCCATCTGTGTCCCCACACACAACATTTCTCCTTCTCTCCGCAGTCACCGCATGAGGTCGAACGCGAGTAGGGCGTTGTTCCAAAATACACACCGCGGCCTCAGCAAGGTCGCTGCAAAAATAGAATTTGTTACAACATAACGCTGGCTGGAATTCAGCGGAGAAGGAAAACAGAAGAGTAATAGAGAAGCTGCCTGGACTTCCAGGACCCCCTCCATTGCCGGCTGCTCCAGAACTATCTGTTCATACCTCCCAGGGGCCCCAGACACATACATTCACTTGCAGTAGGCTGTATTTTAAGCATGCAGGTGCTAAATATATACAATAAAGGGTATTTATCACGCCATATAAAGGAAGGTATATGTCGCACGCTGCATGGTGTGATATTTGGGGGTCGGGATCACTAGCATGTACCCATGTATGGTTAACCACTTGCCGACCGCGACGGTCCAGCACATATACGTCGGCAGAATGGTACACCTGTCTTATAAGTTGCTTTGAATTTTGGGCCGCACGAGCTCCGTGACCGCGGGACCCGTGGAGTCGATGTCCGCCGGTCTCCCGCGATTGTGTCACGGAGCTGCAGAACGGGGGGATGCCTGTGTAAACAAGGCATCTCCCTGTTCTGCCTAGTGACAGGACACTAATCACCTGCTCCCTGTCATCGGGAGCAGTGATCACTGCCGTGTCACAGTAAGCCACGCCCCCACACAGTTAGAATCACTCCCTAGATCATACGTAAAGGGGTTGTAAAGGTAAATGTTTTTTTCCTATACATTAAGGTGAAAAAACATCCGACGGTACCGGCACAAACCCCCGTTTTACTTACCTGACCACTCTAAAGTCCCGCGCGCGTCCACGTGATCCTCTTCGGTTCCCAGCCTGGCCGTTGATTGGCTAGGCTAGACGGATTGATAGCAGCGCAGCCATTGGATGGCGCTGCTGTCAATCACAGCAGATGATGCAGCGCGCCCGGGGGCGGGGCCGAGTGATACAGTGAGCGGCTATGCCCGCCGCTGTATGACGGGAGCGCGCTCGCAAAAGCTTTCCACCATGCTCGCTCGCTCGCATGAAGGTGGAAAGCTTTTGCGAGGAGGAGCCGAGACAGCTGCCGAGGGACCCCAGAAGACCGGATTCGGGGACACTCTGTGCAAAACGAGCTGCACAGCGGAGGTAAGTATAACCTTTAGTGTTCCTTTAACCCCTTGCTCGCCCCTACTGGTTAACCCCTTCCTTGCCAGTGTCATTTACACTGTAATCAGTGCATTTGTATAAATGACAATGGTCCCAAAATAGTGTCAAAAGTGTCCGCCATAATGTCGCAGTCACGATAAAAATCGCTGATCGCTGCCATTACTACAAAAAAAAAAAAAACATATTCATAAAAATGCCATAAAACTATCCCCTATTTTGTAGCAAATATTGCGCAAACCAATCAATATACGCTTAATGCGATTTTTTTTTTTACCAAAAAGATGTAGAAGAATACGTATCGGCCAAAACTGAGGGGAAAATTCATTTTTTATATATTTTTGGGGGTATTTATTATAGCAAAAAGTAAAAAAATATATATATATTTTTTTTTTAAATGACGCTCTTCTTTTGTTTATAGCGGAAAAAAAAACCCGCAGAGGTGATCAAATACCACCAATAGAAAGCTCTATTTGTGGGGAAAAAATGGTTAAAATTTAATTTGGGTGAAGTGTAGCATGACCACGCAGTTGTCATTCAAAGTATATCAGCGATGAAAGCTGAAAAATGGCCTGGGCAGGAAGGGGGTGAAAGTGCCTGGTATTGAGGTGGTTAAAGTGGTTGTAAACCCTGTACAGCCCATTTTTTATTCTTAGTAAAGGACTTTCTCCACAGTGTGTGTTTTTATTTTTTTACAATTCCTTACACTTTTTTTGTGAAATGGTAGAGTTACAATGTACCCCATTACCAATTCACATAGGGGGGGCCGGGATCTGGGGGTCCCCTTTGTTAAAGGGGTCTTCCAGATTCCGATAAGCCCCCCACCCGCAGACCCCCACAACCACCGGGCAAAGGTTGTGGGGATGAGGCCCTTGTCCCCATCAACATGGGGACATGGTGCTTTGAGGGGTCACAGACCCCCAAAGCATCCTCCCAATGTTGAGGGCATGTGGCCTGGTACAGTTCAGGAGGGGGGGCGCTCTCTCATCCCCCCCTCTTTTCCTGCGGCCGGCCAGGTTGCATGCTCGGATAAGGGGTCTGGTGTGGATTTTTTAAATTTGGGGTGGAGTTCCACTTAATATCCATACCAGACCTGAAGGGTATGTCATTTTTTTTTTTTATTTGACGTGGGGTTTCCCTTAATATTCATACCAGACCTGAAGGGCTTGGTAATTGAATTTGGGGGGACCCCCACGCTTTTTTTTTTATATGAATGACTTTTCTCTGTATTGCCGGGAGCCGACAATTCATTATAGCCGCGAGTGATTTTTAAATTACTTTTTTTACTTCAGAAATTAAACTTTGTCCAGAGACAGTTCTATGCACGGGAAACATGCGCTATTTCACAGGCATACTATACACCTCCCCTAGGTACGAAATATAAAGTAATATTTCACTTTTATTGTTTCACTTTAAGCATTATTCAATTCAAACTGACGTTTTTAAAAAAAAAAATTGCATTGATACATGTCCCCTGGGGCAGGACCCAGGTCCCCAAACACTTTTTAGGACAATGACTTGCATATTAGCCTTTAAAGGAGTTGTAAAGGATTTTTTTTGTTCACCTTAATGCAATGCAATGCAAAGAATAGTGTAAAAAAATAAAATAAAAAGATAAAATAAATAAGAAAAAAAAGTGCCGTCCTGACGAGCTCATGTGCAAAAGCGAACGCATACGTGAGCAGCACCCGCAAATGAAAACGGTGTTCAAACCACACAAGTGAGGTATCGCCGCGATCGTTAGAGCGAGAGCAATAATTCTAGCTCTAGACCTCCTCTGTAACTCAAAACATGCAACCTGTAAAAAAATTTAAACGTCGCCTATGGAGATTTTTAAGGGTAAATGTTTGTCGCCATTCCACGAGCCGTGCGCAATTTTGAAGCGTGACACGTTGGGTATCAATTTACTCGGCTTAACATCATCTTTCACAATATAAAAAATAATTGGGCTAACTTTACTGATGTCTTATTTTTTTAATTCAAATTTTTATATTTCCAAAAATTTCCGCAAATACGGTGTGACAGAAAGTATTGCGATGACCGCCATTTTATTCTCTAGGGTATAGAGGACAGAGGAACAGGGGTATGGGGTATAAAGGACAGAGAAACAGGGGTATGGGGTATTGAGAAGTTTAGGATATGGAGGATGGAATAGGGGTCTTGCGGGTATAGAGGACAGAGGGATGGGAGTCTGGAGTATAAAGGACAGAGGAGCAGGGGTATTGAGAAGTTTGGTATATGGAGGACAGAAGAATAGGGGTCTGGCGGGTATAGAGGACAGAGGAACAGGGGTCTGGAGTATAAAGGACAGAGGAGCAGGGATATGGGGTATTGAGAATTTTAGGATATGGAGGATGGAATAGGGGTCTTGCGGGTATAGAGGACAGAGGGACGGGGGTCTGGAGTATAAAAGACAGAGGAGCAGGGGTATGGGGTATTGAGAAGTTTGGGATATGGAGGACAGAAGAATAGGGGTCTGGCGGGTATAGAGGACAGAGGGACGGGGGTCTGAGGAAACAATGGGGTAGATTCAGTAAGCAATTGCGTCTGCGTATCCATAGTTACGCAGCGCAATTGCTTAGTTGCGCCGGTGTATCGACTTTTCTGTATTTAGAAAGCTCGATACGCCGACTGCAGCCTAAGATATGACTGGCATAAGGCTCTTATGCCGTCGTATCGTAGGCTGCATTCTTACGATGGCCGCTAGGTGGCGTTCCCGTAGTGGTCAGCGTAGAGTATGCAAATTGCATACTCACGCCGATTCACAACCGTACGTGCGCCCTGCGTTCGCATTTTACGTCGTTTGCGTTCGTCGGTTTCTGCGTAAGGCTGCTCCTGCTATTAGCAGGGGCAGCCAATGCGAAGTATACCCGTCGTTCCCGCGTCGCGATTTTTAAAAATTAAGTTGTTTGCGTAAGTGAATCGTGAATGGCGCTGGATGCCATTTACGTTCACGTTGAAGCAAATGACGTCCTTGCGACGTCATTTACCACAATGCACGTCGTGAAAATTTCCCGACGGAGCATGCGCACTACGTTCGGCGCGGGAACGCGCCTAATTTAAATGATCCACGCCCCCTACGGGATCATTTAAATTATGCGCGCTTACGCCGGGCAGTTTTCCGGAGCGCACACGCAAATTACGAAGCTACTGCTTTGTGAATGAAGCGTAGCGCAGATAATTTACGGAGGCGTAGCGTAAAAACGGTACTCTGCGCCTCCGTAGTAGCGCGCGCCCCTACCTGAATCCACCCCAATGTTGCAGTGTTTGGGGCAGACTGGGGCACATAGAAGAGTTTGTATCGGAAGGGTTAACACCAAGCTCTCTGGCAGTGTAAGAAGATTATTTCTGTGAGTTTGCACACAGACATCAAAGTTTAATGCATGGCGTAGGAATGGAGAACACTGCAGTACAGAGGGACCTCTAGTGGTGGAATTGGACATTACCATCTTATGGAGAACACTGCAATAGTTAGGCTTATAAGACTTTCCTTGTTCCGGGTTGTATTTGCAGAACCCTCGGCTCCGGCTCTGAGAGCTCGTTAGAAGGACTATTTGTTTCTTATCAATGCACAGTGAAGCCTTTGTCTACCTCCATAGTGCTCTGTACTGCCATCATTCTCCCCACACTGTGATCTCTGCTGATCCCTGTCCATCAAACCCGGGGGCCATCGAAGGCTCTTCTAGATGTACTTGATAGAGCTGAACAGGCACCAGAATGTACACTATTGTGTCTTCTTTGCGCCAGCATCTCAGTCCTGGAAGTAGTTGGTGATTCTAGGTGAAGCCTATGGTGCAGGGCCAGGGAGGGGGCAGGAGGGGAAGTTGCCCCTGATGCATCCCCCATTATGGGGAGGGGGGGCACAGAGCCGGCCCTATGATGGGACCGGGTGGTACCATGGGTACCAGGCGGCACTTTTAGGGGGGCAGCATACTGACACCTGCCAGCCAGCCCGTTCCGCCTGCTCCGCTGCATGTGAGGAGCGCGGCGCTGGGCTGCCTGTGAAGACACTCGCAGAGGGGGGGGGGAGCAGTCAGCGAGTGAGCCGGCAAGCACCACTGCCTGTGAGGAGCCCGGCGCCGCTGCTGTTAGTGGTGACAAGAGCGGGCAGGCAGAACATTTCTATATACATGTGTAGAGCCATGGCAGGTCCTCTTTATACTCCTATACATGTATAGAGCCATGACAGGTCCTCTTTATACTCCTATACATGTATAGAGCCATGGCAGGTCCTCTTTATACTCCTATACATGTATAGAGCCATGGCAGGTCCTCTTTATACTCCTATACATGTATAGAGCCATGATGGGTCCACTTTATACTCCTATACATGTATAGAGCCATGATGGGTCCTCTTTATACTCCCATACATGTATAGAGCCATGACAGGTCCTATTTATACACCTATATACATGTATAGAGCCATGACAGGTCCTCTTTATACTCCTATATACATGTATAGAGCCATGATAGGTCCTCTTTATACTCCTATACATGTATAGAGCCATGATAGGTCCTCTTTATACTCCTATACATGTATAGAGCCATGACAGGTCATCTTTATACTCCTATACATGTATAGAGCCATGACAGGTCCTCTTTATACTCCTATATACATGTATAGAGCCATGATGGGTCCTCTTTATACTCCTATACATGTATAGAGCCATGATGGGTCCTCTTTATACTCCCATACATGTATAGAGCCATGATAGGTCCTCTTTATACTCCTATACATGTATAGAGCCATGACAGGTCATCTTTATACTCCTATACATGTATAGAGCCATGACAGGTCCTCTTTATACTCCTATATACATGTATAGAGCCATGATAGGTCCTCTTTATACTCCTATACATGTATAGAGCCATGATAGGTCCTCTTTATACTCCTATACATGTATAGAGCCATGACAGGTCATCTTTATACTCCTATATACATGTATAGAGCCATGATAGGTCCTCTTTATACTCCTATACATGTATAGAGCCATGATAGGTCCTCTTTATACTCCTATATACATGTATAGAGCCATGATAGGTCCTCTTTATACTCCTATATACATGTATAGAGCCATGATAGGTCCTCTTTATACTCCTATATACATGTATAGAGCCATGATAGGTCCTCTTTATACTCCTATATACATGTATAGAGCCATGATAGGTCCTCTTTATACTCCTTTATACATGTATAGAGCCATGACGGGTCCCCTTTAGTTATCATAATATAAAATAATGAATGTGGGGGCCTTTTGGTGGGCGTGATTTTTTTTGGGGGGGGGGGCAGCATTTCATTCTTGGTCCCAGGCAGCACAATGTCTTGGGCCGGCACTGGGGGGGCACCACTTGCAAGCTCCAGATCACTTTTCTCTGGCAGGTACAGACCATGCTCCAACATGCCTACTCTCCTCCAACCACAACCAACACGAGAAACACGCTGCGTATGCCCAACCAGCCCATTTAAACAAGTGAATAGCCTTGCATGCGCAGTGAAACCACAATTACAACCATGGGCAGCCACAGCATGAGGGGGGGGGGTGTACAGCAGATGCACCAGAGCACACAGATATGCCCAACCTACAGCATGCATTGGCAATGGTGGGTGGTGGGGTAGTAGGAAGTTTCATATCCTCACTCTGTGTGCTGTATGTCCCCTTCCCAGCACTTCTGGGCTCTGTCCATCTAGAGCACAGGTGTCAAACACAAGGCCCGCGGGCCGAATCCGGCCCTCCAGGCCATTTCATGTGGCCCTCGCACCATTCCTGCAGCTGCAGGAGAGCTCCAGCCCTCCTCTGGTCCTCCTCCAGACCCCTTGATTATTTCCCAGCTTGACTACTGCAACTCGAGTCCTTAAAGTGGGGGTTCACCCGTACATAACTATTTTTCCCCTTAGATTCCTGCTCGTTTAGTCTAGGGGAATCTGCTAGTTGTTTTAAAATATGAGCAGTACTTACCGTTTACGAGATGCATCCTCTCCGCCGCTTCCGGGTATGGGCTGCGGGACTGGGCGTTCCTTCTTGATTGACAGTCTTCCGAGAGGCTTCCGACGGTCGCATCCATCGCGTCACGATTTTCCGAAAGAAGCCGAACGTCGGTGCGCAGGCGCAGTATAGAGCCGCACCGACGTTCGGCTTCTTTCGGCTATGAGTGACGCGATGGATGCGACCGTCGGAAGCCTCTCGGAAGACTGTCAATCAAGAAGGAACGCCCATTCCCGCAGCCCATACCCGGAAGCGACGGAGAAGATGCAGCTCGAAAACGGGTAAGTACGGCTCATATTTTAAAACAAATAGCCGATTCCCCTAGACAAAACGAGCAGGAATCTAAGGGGAAAAGAGAAAAAAAAAACATCATTGGGTGAACTCCCGCTTTAATGGCCTACCCTTACACAGGCTCCTCCCCCCTTCAGTCTATTATGAATTTTGCTGCTAGTAGAGCTGCACGATTCTGGCAAAAATGAGAATCACAATTTTTTTGCTTAGAAGATAGATCACGATTCTCACGGTGTAACATATTTTACATTAAAACAAACAAAAAAAATAATTGGGCTAACTTTACTGTTTTTTTTTTATATTAATTGAAGTGTATTTTTTCCCAAAAATTGCATTTGAAAGACCGCTGGACAAATTCAGTGTGACATAAAATATTGCAACAATTACCATTTTATTCCCTAGGGTCTCTGCTAAAATATATATATAGGGCCATATTCAGGTAGATCCGTGTAACTTTGCCCGGGCGTAATGTATCCGATTTACGTTACGCCTCCGCAACTTAGACGGGCAAGTGCTGTATTCTCAAAGCACTTCTTCCGTAAGTTGCGGCGGCGTAGCGTAAATTGGCCGGCGTAAGCCCGCCTAATTCAAATGTTGAACAGGGGGGCGTGTTTTATGAAAATGTGCTGTGACCCGACGTGATTGATATTTTGCACTTATGGCACATGCGCCATCCGTGGAATATCCCAGTGTGCTTTGCGGCAAATGACGTCCAGCCCCATTCACGGATGACTTACGCAAACGACGTAAAAATTTCAAATTTTGACGCGGGAACGACGGCCATACTTAACATTGTTATGCCGCACTTACGCCACCATATAGCAGGGGTAACTATACGCCGGGAAAAGCCTAACGGAAACGGCGTAACTTTACTGCATCGGCCGGGCGTACGTTTTCGGAATTCGCGTATCTAGCTAATTTACATATTTCGATGCGTTATCAGCTTGCACGCCCCTAGCGGCCAGCGTAAAAATGCACTTAAGCTCTGACGGCGTAAGACACTTACGCCGGTCGGATAGAATAGAAATCTATGTGTAACTGATTCTAAGAATCAGGCGCATAGATACGACGGCTCGGATTCGGACTTACGCCGGCGTACATGGCGCTACGCCGTCGTAAGTCCTCTGAGAATCCGGACTATAATGTTTGGGGGTTTCAAGTAATTTTCTAGCAAAAAATATTGATTTTAACTTAAAGCGGGGGTTCCGCGGCCAAACTTTTTTTTTATTTTTCCGCATTCAATGGGGTTTACCAATATTAAGGTACACTCACTTGGTTAGTCCCTGCAAGTATCCGCTGTCCGTTTTCCTCGTAAAGAAGGAGTTTAAAAATCCATTCCCGGGAGTTTCCATTTTGCTTGTGGGCATTGTGAAACCCACAAGCAATCATTTCCTGGAAGCGGTGAATGCTCAGCTCCCAGCATTCACCGCTTATTCTCGCGCCTGCGCATAGCGACGTAAACTAAAAGGTTGCCATCACAACGGGCGACGTCATTGAAAGTTCACGCCCCGTTGTGATGGTATGCACAAATCTAAATACACATGACACGGCTCAGTACGGGGATAGAGCTGCAGCACTGTGCTCCCAAAAGTCCCACATTGCATTGCGGCGGAAAGACTACTCCCGTGGGAGGGGAATCTCGGAAGTCACTGTATGAAAGGCAAATATAAGGTAATTACATATGGAAAAAAAAAATTGTGCCTTTTGATTATGTACATTATGCAGCGGTTGTGTTACAATATAGTTGTGATTTTGGGTGAACCTCCGCTTTAAGAAACAAGTGTCAGAAAAAGATTTGGGGCCAGATTCAGAGAGATCCGAGCATCTTTAGATAGGCGTAGCGCATCTCATATGCGCTACGCCGCCGTAACATTGAGAGGCAAGTACAGTATTCACAAAGCACTTGCTCCCATATGTAAGCCGGCATAACGTAAATAGGCCGGCGTAAGCCCGCCTAATTCAAAGTAGCAAGGCAGTGGGTGTGTTGTATTATAATGAAGCGTGACCCCCATGTAAATGCATGGCCGAACGGCGCATGCTCAGAATCACGTCGAATTTATTCCCTAAGATACGCCAGTTCTATTCATACGACATGAACGTAACCTACGCCCAGCCCCATTCATGTACGACTTATGCAAATGACGTAAAATACGACGGCTGTTTCAACGTTTCCGACGTCCATACCTTAACATGACTTACCCCTGGTTTATGAGGGGTAAACTTACGCCGGAAGTACGCCTTACGTAAACGGTGTAGCTTACTGCGACGGGCGCAAGTACGTTCGTGAATTGGCGTATCTAGCTCATTTACATATTTGACGCGTAAATCAACGGTAGCGCCCCTAGCGGCCAGCGTAAATATTCAGGCGTATCTTGTTTCCTGAATACAGCGCATAGATACGACCGCGCATCCTTGAACTTACGCCGCATATCAACAGATACTTCGGCGTATGTTGTCTGTGAATCTGGCCCTTGGACTTTAAGTGGTTAAACTTCCTGCATTTACACACAGAAGTTTTCTCTAAGAAGGAAGTTAGTTACAATGTTTCATGTTGTTAAAAACTTGGCGGACTGCCCGGATTTTTTCTTTACACACAGAAGAAGTTTATCCCTTTGATCCACGAAGGAAGCATTAGTTACAATGTTTCCTGTTAAGAACTTGGCAGACCGACCAAATATTTTCTTTTGACAGCTGAGTGAGCAGATAAAGTCTGTCCAATTGTTATATGAAAGAATCTGCAAACTCTGCATTGGAGATCGTCACTAACCGATCCGTGACTGCTGCTCCTCTCTGACAATCCCTTCACTGGCTTCCCCTACCCCACCGTGTAAAATTCTAAATGCTAACCATAACATATAAGGCCATTCACAACTAGGGATGAGCCGAACAACCCCCCCCCCCCCCGTTCGGTTCACACCAGAACCTTCGAACCGACCAAACGTTTGCGCGAACATTTAGAACCCCATTGAAGTCTATGGGACTCGAACGTTTGAATTCAAAAGTGCCCATTTTAAAGCCTAATATGCAAGTTATTGTCGTAAAACCTCTTTGAGGACCCGGGTCTTGCCCCAGGGAACATGTATCAATGGAAAAAAAACGTTTTAAAAATGGTTGTTTTTTTCAGGACCCCATGAAAAAAGACCCGGGTTCTCAAAGACGTTTTCACAGGCATAATATAGACACCCAGCAGGTACAATATTTAAAGGAATTATTTTTTTATTTTTTTATTTAAGCATCATTAAAATCACTGCTCCTGAATCTTTAGGTGCAAACTACAGAGCACATGGCCAGTACACACCAAGTAGCTTTATGGTGCACACTGCAGAGGACACAGACAATAAACCACGTAAGAATACTAAAGTACTGTAGTGTAAAAAAGGCCTATAATACACTGCTTAGCGCCACTTGGATGAATACTGCAGCTAGCACAATCACCTGCCTGACAGTAAATTAGGAAGAACTGATCTAGCTAAACTATACAGTGTATAAATATATGTACAACACCTGGGATGTATATATATCCTCTACACACTGTGGGCCGGATTCAGAAAAGAGATACGACGGCGTATCTCTGAGTGCGGTCGGTCGTATCTATGCGCCTGATTCAGAGAATCAGTTACGCATAGATATCCCTAAGGCCCCGTACACACGAGGGGATCTCTGCTGGAAACGGTCCGCCGTACCGTTTCCAGCGGAGATTCCTCCTCCGGATTTGATGATGATGACGCGGCGACGTGCGCGACGCTAGAAGGTAAGTACTTCCACGCATGCGTCGAATCATTATGACGCATGCGAGGGAGGGGAGCAGACGGATTGATCCGGTGAGTCTGTACAGACCACCGGATCAATCCGCTGGACCCGATTCAAGCGGATAGATTTCTTAGCATGCTAAGAAATTTATATCCGCTTGAAATTGATCGGGCCGAGAAATGTCCGCGGATAAATATCCGCTAGGCCGTACAGACGACCGGATTTATCCGCTGGAACTGATCCCCGGATCAATTCCAGCGGATAGATCCGGTGGTGTGTACGAGGCCTAAGATCCGACAGGTGTAAGTGTCTTACACCGTCGTATCTGAGGCTGAATTTTCTGGCTGGCCGCTAGGTGGCGCTTCCGTATTTTTACGCGAGGAATATGCAAATTAGTATTTACGCCGATTCAGAAACGAACGACCGCCCGGCGTTTTTTTTTTACGTTGTTTGCGTTCGGCTTTTTCCAGCGTAAAGTTACCCCTGCTATATGAGGGGTATGTGCGGCGAATCCTATGTTAAGTATGGCCGTCGTTCCCGCGCCGAGTTTTAAAATTTCTACGTCGTTTGCGTAAGTCGTTCACGAATAGGGCTGGACGTAATTTCCGCTCACGTCGAAAGCATGCCGATTTGCCGACGTAATTTGGAGCATGCGCACTGGGATAAGTCCACGGACGGCGCATGCGCCGTTCGTTAAAAACGTCAAAAACGTAGGGTCACTACTATTTTACATAGTACACGCCCCCAACCACCCTTTTTTGAATTAGGCGGGCTTACGCCGACCCAGTTACACTGCGCCGCCGTAAGTTTCAGCGCAAGTTCTATGTGAATACACAACTTGCTGCTCAAACTTACGGCGGCGTAGTGTATCTGAGATACGCTACGCTCGCCTAAAGATAGGCGAAGCTCTCTGAATCTGGCCCACTAACATTAACTGACTAGCCTGCCTGCCTGCTCTATCTACCTGCAAAAAATTACACTCTCTCTGTCTCTCTCAACCACCGCAACACACTACACAAAGCCGACCTGCAGGCGGCCTTTTATAGTGTGGGGCGTGTATTAAACCCCCTGAGCCATAATTGGCCAAAGCCACCCTGGCTTTGGCCAATTATGGCTCTCCGTTTTTTGCAAGCTGTGATTGGCCAAGCATGCGGGTCATAGTGCATGCTTGGCCAATCATCAGCCAGCGATGCCGCAGTGAATTATGGTCTGTGAAACGTAACTCGAATTTGGCGATAACGACCCGTTTTGTTCGTATTTTGACCAACGATTGAACATACGATGTTCGATTCGAACATGAGTTTGACTCGAATACAAAGCTCATCCCTATTCACAACATCGCCCCCATCTGTATCACCAACCTCATCTGCAGATATCACCCAAATCATCCCCTTCGCTCCTCCCAGGACCTCCTGCTCTCTAGCTCCCCTGTTGCCTCCTCCCACGCTCGCCTTCAGGACTTCTCCAGAGCCTCTCCTATCCTCTGGAACTCCCTTCCCCAGTATGTCCGATCACCCCCTAACCTCTCTGTAACAGGAGTGCCTTTTGGGCACAGATTGAGCCAGGAAAAAAAGGGACATATGTTGGATTGTTTTAACATGGACAGTAATCCACCATACATTCCTTAACCACTTAAGGACCGGACCAATATGCTGCTAAATGACCCAAGGGGTCTTTACAATTCGGCACTGCGTCGCTTTAACAGACAATTGCCCGGTCGTGCGACGTGGCTCCCAAACAAAATTGGCGTCCTTTTTTCCCCACAAATAGAGCTTTCTTTTGGTGGTATTTGATCACCTCTGCGGTTTTTATTTTTTGCGCTATAAACAAAAATAGAGCGACAATTTTGAAAAAAATGCAATATTTTTACTTTTTGCTATAATAAATATCCCCCAAAAACATATCTAAAACATTTTTTTTCCTCAGTTTAGGCCGATACATTTTTTTGGTAAAAAAAATCACAATAAGCGTTTATCGATTGGTTTGCGCAAAATGTATAGCGTTTACAAAATAGGGATAGTTTTATTGCATTTTTATAAAAAAAAATTTTAACTACTAATGGCGGCGAACAGCGATTTTTTTCGTGACTGCGACATTATGGCAGACACTTCGGACAATTTTGACACATTTTTGGGACCATTGTCATTTTCACAGCAAAAAATGCATTTAAATTGCATTGTTTATTGTGAAAATGACAGTTGCAGTTTGGGAGTTAACCACAGGTGGCGCTGTAGGAGTTAGTGTTCACTTAGTGTGTGTTTACAACTGTAGGGGGGTGTGGCTGTAGGACTGACGTCATCGATCGAGTCTTCCCTATAAAAGGAATCACTCGATCGATGCGCCGCCATAGTGAAGCACGGGAAAGCCGTGTTTATATACAGCTCTCCCCGTTCTTCAGCTCTGGGGAGCGATCGCAACGGGGGCGGCTATAAACGAATAGCCGCGCCGCCGTCCCGGATCGCTCCCCGAGGGAATCCGACCGCCGCAAGTACCGGGGGGGGGGTCCCGATCGGACCCCCGAACCACGTCTAGGCAGGCACGTACAGGTACGTTGATGTGCCTGTCCGTGCCATTCTGCCGACGTAAATGTACATGCGGCGGTCGGGAAGTGGTTAATGTCTGCAAAGAATATTCTGACCCGACCGGTCAATAATGACTCATTCAATGCTTAGCCCAGGCTAGTGAGTTGTTAAATGAGGCTGGCTCCTGAAAGGCCTTTCATTGTGTGATAACACTGTTTAAAGCCTATTGATGCTCAGGTGTGAATACCTTTCTGTCGGAGACAGGCCGTCTGTCTAAAGATGTGGATTGAGGGGAAATCATTGTGTGATAGTGTTTTGTTTGAATTCTGTTAATGAAGGAATGTGACTTCTCAGGTGGAGTGATTAGGTCATGTTAATTATAGACCGGCGCTGGAATGTTTAGCAATTAGCCCATCTGAAGGTGTATTGAAGCCCCCCCAGGGTGTGATGTGTGGGTGGAGAGTTTGATTGTTCCTTTCATACTTGAACTGTATATAAACTTGAGAGCTAACCATTAAAGATGTCTTTTATTTGAAACCAGAACCCAGAGCTGTGTGTCTCGGTTATTTTGGGAAATGGGATGTCTGATGTCTGTTGGATGGTTGGAGTGTCAGATAAGCTGTCATGGTTGATGGATGGGATATCGTAAACGGTGGTGACCGTTACACTCTCCACCTTTAGGCGATCCCTGAAAACTCATTTATTCAGGGAAGCCTATCCCACCCCCCCCCCCTAACAACTGTCCCAGAGCCACCCCCATCAAATCATTCTCCACAGCTATTACCTTTTGTACCACCCCCCTCCCTTTAGAATGTAAGCCCTACGAGCCGGGCCCTCCTGTTCCTTCTGTATTGAACTGTACTGTAATTGTGCTGTCCCCCTCTACATTGTAAAGCGCTGCGTAAACTGTTGGCGCTATATAAATCGTGTATAATAATAATAATAATAATCAGATGGGTGAAGGCACCGGACCCGAAAGGAAGACCGGGCGAAGATGGAAGTGTTGGGGGCCCAGCGGATCGATCCCACTGCAGCTCTAGAGGACCCCATATGACAAGTACCGTAATTATCGGGGTATAGCGCGCTTCCGCGTATAGCGCGCACCCCTAAACTTGCCCCGAATTCATGTGAAAAAAATGATTTTTTGTACTTAGTTTTGGTGTCTTGCGCGGCGTCCATCGGCGGCCTCGTCGGGTCCGGCGTCCTTCTGCGGCATCCTCTTCGCTCCAAGTTTGAATACTGCGCCGATATATACCGAGCGCAGTACACTCGTGTATCGTCGGGCAGGCTCGGCTACTCTCGCGCTGACGTCCTGTACGTCCAGGACGTCAGCACGAGAGGCGCCAAAACTGCCCGAAGATACACGAGTGTACTGCGCTCGGTATATGCCGGCGCAGTATTCAAATTCAGCGCGGGAAAGCGGGTATCGGCGTATACCACGCACCCACGATTTTGCCCTGACTTTCAGGGCAAAATAGTGCGCGGTATACGCCGATAAATACGGTAAGTCTGCCATAAAATGCTAATATGCTGTTCTGTACCCCTACATATCTCTTATTTATTACTTATACTTACAGAGAATTTTGGCAACATACTCCTGATGGGTGGACATGAGCCACGAAACGCGTAGACTTACTATACGTCAAGACAGTCTGATCTTTACGATTTATATCCATCATGCATTTGTCTATTCTATTTTTTTTTATGATTTTTTTTAATAATCATGTGCCATGTGTCAGCTCTGAATTATGTTCATCAATCAATTTTTATTCTGTACCTTGTATTTCGCTAAACATACAATTTGCTTCTACTATGAACTTTTGAATAAACTTTTCTAGTTTTGTAATTTTATTTTTGATGTGCCTCATTTAAAGTCCCATGACCAGTACTTTTGTTTGTATGAGCACATTATGGCATAACCCACCTGGGGGGCCCTAGGAAAAAAACTTTACTTCCACTTTAACTGTGCTGCAATAAGACTCGAAAGAGACAAAAGTGACTGGTACCTTCTTTCTTAGTCTGCCCCTTTTATCCCTGGGGTAAAATGCTAACCCACCCCCTGCCTCTGGAGGTGCCACCCTGCCTTTGGGGTGTCAAGTGGGTGCTACAAATGTACAGGCACCTAGCTCCATTGACAGGGAGGAAGTATGACCTTTGTAATGAGCAGATATGGCTGTTCACCTGTATGTGTATAGTGAAATGCACATACAGTAAATCCTTGGATTGCAAGCATAATTTGTGTGGAGGACAGGGGTCTGGAGTGTGGAGGACAGAGGGACAGAGGTCTGGAGGACAAAGGGCCCGGGGTCCGGAGTATGGAGGACAGAGGGACAGGGGTGTGGAGGACAGGGGTCTGGAGTATGGAGGACAGAGGGACAGGGGTCTGGAGGACAGAGGGACAGGGATCTGGAGTACGGAGGACAGAGAGAAAGGGGTCTGGGGTGTGGAGGACAGAGGGACAGGGGTCTGGGGTGTGGAGGACAGAGGGACAGGGGTCTGGGGTGTGGAGGACAGAAGGACAGGGGTCTGGGGTGTGGAGGACAGAGGGACAGGGGTCTGGGGTGTGGAGGACAGAAGGACAGGGGTCTGGGGTGTGGAGGACAGAAGGACAGGGGTCTGGGGTATGGAGGACAGGGGTCTGGGGTGTGGAGGACAGAGGGACAGGGGTCTGGGGTGTGGAGGACAGAGGGACAGGGGTCTGGGGTGTGGAGGACAGTGGTCTGGGGTGTGGAGGACAGAGGGACAGAGGTCTGGGGTGTGGAGGACAGAGGGGCAGGGGTCTGGGGTGTAGTCTGGAGGACAGAGGGACAGGGGTCTGGGGTGTGGAGGACAGAGGGACAGGGGTCTGGGGTGTGGAGGACAGGGTTCTGGGGTGTGGAGGACAGAGGGACAGGGGTGTGGAGGACAGAAGAAGGGTGAAGGTGTTTTAATGTCATGTGACCTCCTTTCCATCATCTATTATTAATAGGGACACTTTTGCCGCCATGAACTGTTGTCGGCTTTCTCTGTACTCAGTAAAGTTTTGTCAAAGGAAAAAAAAAAGAAAAAAAGAAAGATCTCGAATCGCGGCCTTTCCTCGCGAGTATTCCGCCTCGCCAGCGCGAAATCTCGCGAGACGCCCCATTGTCTGCCATAGACCCCCCTCTTCAAGTCTCGCGAGATTTGCCCGTCGTGAGGAGACAGAGGAGCCGGAGGAGCTGATGGCGACTGCAATCATGTTGGTGAGTGGGAGCGGAGGAGCGGGCACGGGTGTGATATGTCCGGGGGACGGTGTGAGGGGGGATATGTTTTCTGTGTGGACCTCCTTGTAGGGCTCATAGCGCCTACATGGGCTGTAATGACGTTTCTACACAGAGAGAGGCGATCATATGGTGGGGGGATGGGAGGAGAGTGTCGGTGTGCCATACACTGAGCAGAGGAGCTTACACTCTAATGTCTCCCCCCCACAGGAGTCGCACACTATTATTATATATCTCTGACATATACCGCAGTGCAGTACAGAGAGTCTATTATATACATAGAGGGCACATCTAGTAATGCTTTCCGGTCCCTGGGATAGGACCTTTATATTATCTGCCAGTCTCCTCACTTCAGCCAATCAGAGGAAGCCTTGTACTCCTTCATAAAAAGAAGCCTTCCTCTGATTGGCTGAGCAGCACTCGTCCCGTCCTTGATTCGGGGGGGGGGTCACTGCGTCGCTTTAACTGACAATTGCGCGGTCCTGCGTGACAAAATTTGTGTCCTTTTCCTCCCACAAATAGAGCTTTCTTTTGGCGGTATTTGATCACCTCTGCGTTTTTTTTTTTGTTTTTTTTTGCGCTATAACCGCTTCCTGCCCGGCCTATAGCAGAATGACGGCCGGGCGGTGGTTCAGTTATCCTGACTGGGCGTCAGATGACGTCCAACAGGATAACAAGCTTTCTTTTGGTGGTCTATTTGTGGGATTTCTTTTTTTTTTTACAGGTTGCATGTTTTGAGTTAGAGGAGATCCAGGGCTAGAATTATCGCTCTCGCTCTAACGTTCGCAGCGACACCTCACATGTGTGGTCTGAACGCCGGTTTCATATGTGGGCGGGACTTGCGTGTCCGTTCGCTTCTGTGTGCGAGCTACCGGGGACAGGGGCACTTTAAAATATATATATATATATATATATATATATATATATATATATATATATATATATATATATATATATATATATAATTTTTTTTTTTTTTTTTTATTGTTAATTTTACTTTAACCACTTAAGACCCGGACCAAAATGCAGCTAAGGGACCAGGCCCCTTTTTGCGATTTGGCACTGCGTCGCTTTAACTGACAATTGCGCGGCCGTGCGACGTGGCCCCCAAACAAAATTTACATATTTTTTTTCCCCCACAAATCGAGCTTTCTTTTGGTGGTATTTGATCACCTCTGCGGTTTTTATTTTTTTGCGCTATAAACAAAAAAAGAGCGACAATTTTGAAAAAAAATCAATAGTTTTTACTTTTTGCTATAATAAATATCCCCCAAAAATATATATAAAAAAATTTTTCCCCTCAGTTTAGGCCGATACGTATTCTTCTACCTATTTTTGTAAAAAAAAAATTGCAATAAGCGTTTATCGATTGGTTTGCACAAAATGTATAGCAAAATAGGGGATAGTTTCATTGCATTTTTATTATTTTTTTTTTTTTTTTACTACTAATGGCGGCGATCTGCGACTTTTTTCGTGACTGCGACATTATGGCGGACAATTTTGACACATTTTTGGGACCATTGTCATTTTCACAGCAAAAAATGCATTTAAAATGCACTGATTACTGTGAAAATGACAATTGCAGTTTGGGAGTTAACCACAAGGGGGCACTGAAGGGGTTAAGTGTGACCTCATATGTGTTTCTAACTGTAGGGGGGCGGGGCTGGACGTGTGACATCATTGATTGTGATTCACTATATCAGGGAACACACGATCAATGACGGCGCCACAGTGAAGAACGGGGAAGCCGTGTTTACACACTGCTCTCCCCGTTCTTCAGCTCCGGGGACCGATCGCGGGACTCCAGCGGCGATCGGGTCCCGCGGTCACGGAGCCTCGGACCCACGGCTGGGCACTTAAAGAGGACGTACAGGTACGTGCTTGTGCCCAGCCGTGCCATTCTGCCGACGTATATGTGCAGGAGGCGGTCCTCAAAGCGGGGGTTCACCCTAAAAAAAAAAAAATTCTTTATCTACCATCCCATTCAGCATACTATCGTCAGCTACAGTATGCCTTTATTTTTTATTTTTTGCGCTGTACTTACCGTTTAATCTGTCACTTTCGTTTCAGACTCCGGCGGGGAAATAGGCGTTCCTATGAAGCGGGGAACATGTTTGACGTCCGGCTATGGCGCGTCACGCGTTCTGAAAATAGCCGAAATAGGACTCGGATATATACGGCGCCTGCGCAGTCAGCTCCTAGTCTGTGCGCAGGCGCCGTATAGCGCCGTGAAGAGCCAAGTCCTACTCCGGCTATTTTCGTGACGCGCCATAGCCGGACGTCAATCATGTTCCCCTCTTCATAGGAACGCCCATTTCCCCGCCGGAGTCTGAAACGAAACTGAAGGATTAAACGGTAAGTACAGCGCAAAAAAAAAAAAAGCATACTGTAGCGGACGCTAGTATGCTGGATGGGATGGTACATAGTTGTTTTTTAGGGTGAACCTCCGCTTTAAGCGGTTAAAAAATATATATGTTTTTTATTGTTTTACTTTAAACTTTTTACTTTAACACTTTAAAAAAAAAAAATAATAATAATTTGATCACTTTTATTCCTATTACAAGGAATTTAAACATCCCTTGTAATAGGAATATAGCATGACAGGTCCTCTTTGCAGTGAGATATGGGGGTCAATAAGACCTCGCATCTCACCTCTAGGCTGGGAAGCCTGAAAAAAAAAAACGATCACCACTTCTCAGCCTAAGCGTCGCCGTTTTTTTTTTTTTTAATGCAGAGGCCGGGTGTGACATCATAACTTTGCGCCCGGCCTCAGAACGTTCATAGAGACTCCGGCGACCATCTGGTCCGCCGGAAATATCTATGGTGGGCATCCGGGGGCCTGCGGATCTGTTCTCTGACTCACTGATCGCAGTGGTGAGTCAGTTGAAGCATCAGAGGGAGGGGGGCGTCCCGTCTTGCCACCCATAAGAATGATCAAGCGGCGGTTCTCACGGTGCACAGAATTTCCGGCTCTAAAAGATGATATCTGAAATTAAGCGTCGCCTATGGGGATTTTTAAGTACTGAAGTTTGGCGCCATTCCATGAGTGTGCGCAATTTTTAAAGCGTGACCAACAGGTCACGCTTTAAAAATTGCGCACACTCATGGAATGGCGCCAAACTTCAGTACTTAAAAATCTCCATAGGCGACGCTTAATTTTTACTCCATAGGCAACGGTATCTATTTACTCGGCGTAACTTCATCTATCACATTATACAAAAAAATTGGGCTAACTTTACTGTTTTGTTTTTTTAATTCATAAAACCCCCCCTTCCCCCCCCCCCCCAAAAAAAAAGCGTTTGAAAAATTGATTGCGCAAATACCGTGCGAGATAAAAAGTTGCAATGACCGGCATTTAATTCCTTAGGGTGTCTGCTAAAAAAAACATATATAGTGTTCGGGGGTTCTGAGTAATTTTCTAGCAAAAAAACTATGAAGTGCCAAAATAGGCCAGGTATGGAAGTGGCTTTTAATAAACATACACTCACCTGCTCCACGTTCCAGCGACGCGC
Source organism: Rana temporaria (assembly GCF_905171775.1). Taxonomy (NCBI): domain Eukaryota; kingdom Metazoa; phylum Chordata; class Amphibia; order Anura; family Ranidae; genus Rana; species Rana temporaria. The sequence goes on along the minus strand of NC_053493.1, from coordinate 412,814,671 downwards.
CGGCCGGGGCTCCACTCCCACCCCCCCCCCCCTCTCCGGCCGGCGTCTTCATTCTAAGTGTGGGCACCCGGCCGTGACAGCTTTCGGCTTCACGGCCGGGCACCCACTGCGCATGCGCGAGCGGCAAGCCATCCGATTGGACAGGTGATCGCCTGGGACCTGTCACGTGTCCCAGGCGATCGCCTACAGGGAGGGGCTGCCAAAAGGCGATTTAGATTATTCGCCTTTGCAGCCCCTCGGCGGAAGGAGGAGGTGGAACAGGAAGTCCCACTCCTCCTGAAGCCCCCACTTCCCCCCCAAAAAAATGACATGCCAAATGTGGCATGTAAAGGGGCGAGGAGTGGATTAAGCCGAAGTTCCACTTTTGGGTGGAACTCCGCTTTAAGAAACAAGTGTCCAGAAAAAGATTTAGACTCTAAGTGGTTAAACTTCCTGCATTTACACACAGAAGTTTGATCTAAGAAGGAAGTGTTGGTTACAATGTTTCATGTTGTTACAAACTTGGCGGACTTCCCAGATTTTTTCTTTACACGCAGAAGTTTATCCCTTTTGATCTAAGAAGGAGCGTTAGTTACAATGTTTCCTGTTTAAAAACTTGGCAGACTGCCCCAATATTTTCTTTTGACAGCTGAAAGTCTCTCCACTTGTTAGTGCCTGAAGTCGGAGCGTCTTCAGTAGCGTACGGCTCTCATTCACTTCCTCATGTCGCACGACTTGGGGCAACACAAGTCGCTGTAGTGTGAACCGTCACTTGGAAAGAATCAGCAAACTCTGCTTCGGAGATCGTCGGGGGGGGGGGGGGTTGAATTGAGATCGTGATTTTTTTTTTTTTTTTAGCGATTAATTGTGCAGCTCTACTAGGTACGTGATTCGGCACAGGAGATCCACTTTGCCGCCATATGACGTCGGCAAGTGGTTAACCACTTAAGCCCCGGACCTTTATGCAGCTAAATGCCCAGGCCAGGTTTTGCAATTCGGCACTGCGTCGCTTTAACAGACAATTGCGCGGTCGTGCGACGTGGCTCCCAAACAAAATTTGCGTCCTTTTCTTCCCACAAATAGAGCTTTCTTTTGATGGTATTTGATCGCCTCTGCGATTTTTTATTTTTTGCGCTATATACAAAAATAGAGCGACATTTTTGAAAAAAAATCTATATTTTTTACTTTTTGTTATAAGAAAAACCAAATAAACTACATTTTAGTCAAACATTTAGGCCAAAATTTATTCAGCCACATGTCTTTAGTAAAAAAAAAAAATCGCAATAAAAAAAAAATAGCTACCTAGCGGGAACAGCGACACTAATACAGCGATCAGAAAAATGATCGCTTAGTGACACTGGCAATAGGGAGTAAAAGGGTTAACTAGGGCGGTGATCAATGGGTTAAAACTTTATTAGGGGGGGGTACGGGGGCAAACCTTGAACCTAACACAAACTGGCTGTCACACTGACACTAAATGCAGTGGTCAGTACATATATGATCACTGCATTCAGTGACACTGTGACAGGGGGGTGATCGTAAGGGGTTAATGTGCCTATGTGTAGTTGGGTGTGTAGACGTGAACCGCCGCATGTACCGGGGGGGGGGGGGGGTCCCGATCCGATCGGACCCCAGACCCACATCTAGGCAGGGATGTATGTACAGGTACGCCAATGTGCCTGTCCGTGCCATTCTGCCAACGTAAATGTACATGCGGCGGTCCGGAAGTGGTTAATTGTGCAGCAATTAACAAGCAATCTACTAGGTACGTGATTCGGCACAGGAGATCCACTTTGCCGCCATATAACGTTGGCAAGTGGTTAAAGTGGAAGTCCATGCAAAAACTAAAATCCCTGCATCTATAGACGGCGCCGATCCAACACTAGCCTTGTAAAGAAAAAAATGAGTATACGTACCTTTTTACAAAGCCGCTCCGACCCGATCGGTTCCCACGCTGAGCTGTCAGCCGCGGCTTCTCTTGTGTAGGCGGGTGCAGAGGACAACGGAAGCCCCATACTAAGTCTATGGGGGTGACGTCTCTTCCTATTCATTTCACAGCCATTGTGAGCTGTGTATTCTCTGCAGCGCTTCCGCCGCTGGAGATCGGGATCAAAAAGGTATGTATACTTTTTTTTTTTTTTTTTTCTTTACAGGGCTAGCTAAGTTCGTGTTCGATCGGTGGTGCAGGGATCTTAGTTTATGCGTGGACTTCTACGTTAAAGCAAAAGACATTTGATGTCAGTTGTGGCGTGTAGTAATCAGATGGTGATCTGTGACTGTGGACGCCCTCCAAGTTCTATAAACGCGTATTGGGCCAATCAATTTGGGAGAAGGAAATAAAGAAATCCTTCACGGTAGAACTTTAGTCTGCAGCTTTGCAATCCTCCCACCAACAATCTGCATAGCCTTTTTTTTTTTCTTTACAAATGGCTCAACGATGATTCTAGCATAGGGGGGGGGGGGGGGGACAATTCAGTGTCAGGTCACTTAACCACTTCAGCCCCGGACCATTTTGCTGGTCAATGACCGGGCCCCTTTCTGCGATTCGGCACTGTGCGCTTTAACTGACAATTGCGCGGTCGTGAGACGTGGCTCCCAAACAAAATTTGCGTCCTTTTTTCCCCACAAATAGAGCTTTCTTTTGGTGGCATTTGATCCCCTCTGCGGTTTTTATTTTTTGCGCTATAAACAAAAATAGAGCGACAATTTTGAAAAAAAATGAATGCGTATTCTTGTACATATGTTTCGTAAAAAAATTCGCAATAAGCGTTAATTGATTGGTTTGCACAAAAATTATAGCGTCTACAAAATAGGGCATAGTTTTATGGCATTTTTATTAATATATATTTTTTTTTACTAGTAATGGCGGCGATCTGCGATTTTTATCAGTACTGCGACCTTATGGCGGACACTTTAACACATTTTTGGGACCATTGGCATGTTTATAGCGATCAGTGCTATAAAAATGCATTGTTTACTATAAAAATACCACTGGCAGGGAAGGGGTTAGTTAACACTAGGGGGTGAGGGAGGGGTTAATTATGTTCCCTATAGTGTGTTCTAACCGAAGGGGGGGGGGTGGGACTGACTAGGGGAAATGACAGATTGCTGTTCATACATTGTATGAACAAACGATCAGTCCTTTCTCCCCCTGACAGGACCGGGAGCTGTGTGTTTACACACACACAGCTCCTGGTTCTCGCTCTGTAAGGGCGGTGATCGCGCCCGCAGGGCACTCGCACCCCTAGTGGCCGCGTGGCAAAATCACGTTATATTACGTGATTTTCACAGCCGAGCCGACCTGCCGCTGTAAAACTATGGTGGGCGGTCGGCAAGTGGGTTAAGAAGACATGCGGCCACTCATTGAAATTGGAGGAGAAGCAGTTTAATCTTAAAGCAGAGTTGCGCCTAAAAAAAAATTAAAAGTCAGCAGCTTCAGTATTTGTAGCTGCTGACTTTTCATATGGACACTTGCCGCTTGCCACTGGTCCTTGCTGTCTTCAGGGATCTGTATGTCTCCCAGAACACAGCGGGGGGCGGAGTAGGCGCCGCACGTGGCAAAGGTCACAACTCTGATCTATGCCTGGAAGTGGGAGCAGTTACCTGGATTACACAGGTATCTGCTCCCTCCTCCCCCCCAAAAGGTGCCAAATCTGAAAGCGGAAGTTCAATTTTTGGGTGGAACTCCACTTTAAAGTGATACTAAAGTCTTGTGTTTGTTTTTCTGTTAACAATAACAAACATGATTTACTTGCCTGTGATCTGCCAATATGGTTCCGGGCTAACGAGAAAGTTCCTTTTAAGGACTGCGCAGGCGCAAATTTGCCGACGGAAATCTCCGAACCTCGGCCGGCATCCAGGGCGACGTGGATTTTGAGGAAAGTGGCCAGTCGGCCTCACGTCATCGCTTAGCTCGGACCGCTCGCTCGGCCTCCTGGCTCTTTTTTTTAACATCCTCCAATCCACGGGGATGTTAAAGAATGAGCCTGGATGCCGGGCGAGGGTCGGAGATTTCCGTCGGCAAGTTTGCGCCTGCGCAGTCCTTGAAGGATCTTTCTCGTTGGGGGGGCACCTTAAGGACAAGTCACCTGCTCTGTGTAATAGTTTTGCACAGAGCAGCCCAGATCCTCCTCTTCTCTGGTCCCCCGCCTGTGATCCTGGACCCTCCCTCCTGTTGAGTTGCCTCCACAGCAAGCAGCTTGCTATGGGGGCACCCGAGCCGCAGCTCCCTGCGTCCGTTTAGACACACAGCTACGGCCTGGCACTGCCCCACTCTCTCCCGACAGGCTCACTAACTTTGCCAGCAGTGGGAGCCAATGGCATTCACTGCTGTCTCAGCCAATGAGGAGGAAAGTCCCGGACAAGTCTCTTGTGCAACATCGCTGGGTCGAGATGGGGCTCAGGTAAGTATGGGGGGGGGGCTGTTGCGGCTTCACTTCCTGGTTACCTACTGTGCATACCCAAGTCGCGCTGTGCGTCGTCACTGGTCTCCGCTGTCTTTTGGGATCTGTGTGTTTCCCAGAAGACAGCGTAGGCGCGGGAAGTGGCGTCTGTCAACGCGGTGATCTATGCCAGGAAGTGGGAGCAAATAACTTTATTACACAGGTATCTGCTCCCTCCTCCCCCCTGAAAGGTGCCAAATGTGACACCGAAGGGGGGGGGGGTGGAACTCCATTTTATAGACTTGCCACAGTGAGCAGAGAAGTCTCTACACTTGTTACATGAAAGATTCGAGAAACCCTGCAATAAAGATTGTGAGAGGAGTTGAATCGAGATCAAGATTTTTTTTTTTTAACGATTATTTGTGCAGCTCTACACTGCGGTATATGTCAGAGCTATATAAATGTATAATAATAGTTTGTGATGGGGGGGGGGGGCATTAGAGTGTAAGCTCCTCTGGTACATAGACCGATATGACTGGATCAGTGTTCCCTGTACAGCACTGTGGTATATGTCAGAGCTATATAAATGTGTGATGTGGTGGGTCATTAGATTGTAAGCTCCTGTGCTATAGAGGAGACAGATATAAATGTCTCTCTGTACATTTCTGCAGAAAGTCTTGTGTGAAAACTATATGATTAAATAGATCCAGGTATTGGGTGCGCCGGTTTAAAAGCAATCCATGTATTTTCTCCTTTGATGTGTATCTAAACTCAATAATAAAAATGTGATATGTTGCAGATTACCAATCCTTAGATGTGGTGACTGCATTTGCTTTCTTTCTTGCATTTTTTTTTTTTAACCTGGTGAAACTGCCAGTAACTCACTTCCTGTCCTAGAATGACAGCGCTCTCCCACTGTATTGTATGTTTGAAGCATTGTCACCTTGGGATAGGAGTACAGACCCCACCCATCCACCCCCTCCCCTCCATTTTCTGGGGGGGGGGGGGGGTTGAAGTTACCATTGTTTTTGATGGATACAAGGATGCTGAAATTCTGGTGGAATAAACAGGTATTTTCAGGACAGTGGGTGGAGCCATGCAAATCATTCTATTATGCCCCAAAAGTCAGGTGCACACCCAGAACCGCTGTTGCATGTTGCAAATCTAGACAATAAATTTAAAGGAACACTAAAGACAGATTTAACATGTTACTTACCTCCGCTGTGCAGTTCGTTTTGCACGGAGTGTCCCCGAATCCAGTCTTCTGAGGTCCCTCGGCGGCTATCTCGGCTCCTCCTTGCAAAAGCTTTCCACGTTCATGCGAGCTCCCTCACATGGTGGAAAGCATTTGCGAGCGCGCTCCCGTGATACAGCGGCGGGCATAGCCGCCGACTGTATCACTCGGCCCCGCCCAGTCATCCGCTGTGATTGACAGCAGCGCCAGCCAATGGCTGCGCTGCTATCAACTCGCCTAGCCAATCAACGGCCAGGCGGGGAACCGAACGAGATGACAAGCAGGCGCCTGGGACTTTTGAACGGTGAGGTAAGTAAAACGGGGGCGGTGCTGTCAGATGTTTTTTTACCTTAATGCATAGGATGCATTAAGGTAAAAATGTTTACCTTTACAACCCCTTTAATCACTGCGTTAATGTCTATTCAGCAGCTAGCATAAAATATAGGTAACAATATTAAAAAAAAAAAAATTGTGTAAAGATATGCAGTAGTAGAAATACTAACAATAACTATGTAAATAAAAATCCACTGTCGTTGAGCGTAAAGAGTCCATGTTACAAAAAATGGCATCACCCACAGTGTAAATATGACAAGCTGAGGTGAACTATAAAATCCTCCACCGCACACCAACACATCGGGTCCCTTACCGCAGAAAATGTACCACTAGGTTATAGGTGGTCAGATAAGCATGATATATCCACTATAGCTCATAGGGTCATAATAACATGGAGTAAATCCACAGGTTCATATGTAGGATAAGAGAAACAGCTCCTCATAGTGAAGTATGTTAATTCAAGATGATTTTATCAACCGCTGCACGACTGTTAACGTCGGCAGAATGGCACGGCTGCGCATATGGACGTACCTGTACGTCCCCTTTAAATTGCAGGCGCACGTCGTCGCAAGCACCGTGACCGTGGGTCCCGCAGATTCCATGTCCGCCGGGTGCCTGCGATTGTGTAACGGAGCTGCCTGTGTAAACAAGGCATTTCCCTGTTCTGCCTAGTGACAGGACAGTGATCTACTGCTTGCTGTCATCGGGATCAGTGTTGTGTCACTGGTAGCCCAGCCCCCTCGCAGTTAGAATCACTTCCTAGGAAGTGGTTAACCCCATCCCTGCCAGTGTCATTTACAAAGTACTTTTTATAGCACTGATCGCTGTATAAATGACTGGTCCCAAAATGGCATTAAAAGTGTCCGATGTGTCCACCATAATGTCGCAGTCACGATAAATATCGCAGATCGCCACCATAACTAGTAAACAAATGCATAAATCTATCCCATATTTTGTAGACGCTATAACTTTTGCGCAAACAATCAATATACGGTTATCGTGATCCCCCCCCCCCCCCCAAAAAAAATATATGTAGAACACGTATCGGCCTAAACTGAGAAAAAAGCCTTTTCCCACGATCGCGACGAGCTGCGACCGGGGCAGCGGCTTCAGCCTAGTAACGCGGGGCGCTGACCGATGGGGGGGGGGGGGATCGATTTGATCAAAATCTGAATCGATTTGCCCTCGCAACTCGATTCAAATTGATTTTTTTCCCCAGCCCTAATGGAAACCATGGCTTCTAAGGAGTTGGGCTCGGGACTCATGGAGAAAATATAACCACACAGGATATGGTGTTGCAGTTTGGAATGATTGACTCTATGATACTCTGTTATATTTGTATTCTACACCAGCATGGTTCTGGATGTGCATTTGGCTATTGTGGCGCCCACTGTTCTGAAATGAGAAATAATACATTTTTCAGATATTGGAAGGAATGGGACATTGGGAATAGCTTCTTTTTCCCTTTTTTTTATTTATTTATTTATTTTTTTTTTTTGAGGCTTCACACTGGGGCGACATGACAGGCGGCTCAGCCGCCTGACGTGTCGCGTCCCATTCAATGCAATGGAACCGTTCTAATAGGAGCGACGCAAGTTTTGCAAATCGCCTCTGAAGTCGCCCCCTAAGTCGTGCCTCTGCTGTGTGAACCGACTCTGCTATGCTTGTTTTTTTTTTTTAAACAAACAATCATCTGTCTGGTTGTGGTGGAGGATGGGCCTCTGCTAGCACAGAACACTCTGATTTTTTACCAAGAAATTTCATATTTTTGCCAAAAATGTGATAGCTTTCAGCTTGTGGTTCAATCGACGTGCTGCTGTTATTGTAGGGAGTGCTGAGAAACATACCAAGTAGTCTAATAATTGGGTCAGCCTGCTTACTTAGAACATACTACCCCCTGCTGGTGTTTTACAGCATTGCGCACAAGGCTCTGAAGCTTGGAGATGGCTCTGTTACTTCAGTCTGGGTTCAGACAGGATCGGTGCTGTACATTGCATGCGATTCGGACAGGAATGACACGACATTCCTGTTCAAATTGCTTGGGATTTTTGGAGTCCGATTTGAGCCCATTCATTTTGTATGGGCCCAAATCGCACGGCAAAGGTATCGGTATTCTGTATCGATGAGTACTTGAGTACAAGTATCAGTACTCGTACTTGCCAGTAAAAAGAATAGTATCAGTCCAGACGTAATAAAAATGTTTGCTTTGACCATGTCTGTGTTAAAAATGAGCACGGCTTCCGTCCAGCTTGGCCCTGGGGAGATGCTTGAAGTCTGACTCAATAATCAAGAACCTATTTAATCATTTGTTTTTGTTTTGGTGGTAAATGAATGTGGAAAGGTTACGCTTCTGTTTTCTGTCCTCAGGGTGTTGACTCCATCAAGCTAGAAAATGGACAGAGCACTTCGTCCAAGCTGGGTCTTCCCCCTCTCACCCCGGAGCAGCAGGAGGCTTTACAGAAGGTGAGCAATCATGTGACCTAATACTTTGCCATTGAGAGCCTGTCTGGGCACTGCCAGAGGTGCTGTCATTACAATGCACACCGATAGTCTCTAATTACTGTGTGTATGGATTATTATAACTCCTTATTATTACTGTGAAAGTTGGGATGATGATGTTTGAGTTTTTTTAAGAGGTCAGGAAGTTCCGCGGTCAATGTAAACCCGTCGTAGAGGCAGGCATTGATGATCTACTTCTAATAATGCTGTCTGTGGTGACCCGGTGGGTTCAGTACCTTGAGCCACTGACCTGGTAGAAGTGTGCAAAGCAAAGCTCCTGCTTACTGGTGCCGGGTCAGTGACTTAAAGTATTGAACGAAGAGTGGCGTCATGGCAGCCATGATTTTCTAAAGGGCAGGTAAGCAATGACCGCTTGCATGTTTCTCTCATGATGGGCTTACTTTATAGCAGAATTTTATGAAAAGAATTAAAGATGTTTTCTAGTTACTGGAGGGCTTAGTAAATGTGTTTTTAAAATGCTGATTTCAATTCCCCAAATCTGTGCTAACTTTACTTGGCCCCCTTCAACTGCAGAAATCAGGTTGGGAATTTTTGAGGCACTGTGAACCAGCCAGGCTTCACCGCACGGTGCACAGTGCTTGGGCCTGTCAGTTATGTTTTAGACACTGCTGGTTGGTGGTTTTATCGATGGCAGGAGGTGTTTTGTCACTACGGGCTGGTGATGGAGGTGAGGAGTGGTTAGGCACTGCAGGCTGGTGATGGAGGTGAGGAGTGATTAGGCTCTCTGGGCTGGTGATGGTGGTGAGGAGTAGTTGGGCACTGCGGGCTGGTGATGGCGGTGAGGAGGGGTTGGGCACTGCCGGCTGGTGATGGCGGTGAGGAGGAGTTAGGCACTGCCGGCTGGTGATGGTGGTGAGGAGGAGTTAGGCACTGCCGGCTGGTGATGGTGGTGAGGAGGAGCTGGTGATGGCGGTGAGGAGGGGTTAGACACTGGTGATGGCGGTGAGGAGGAGTTAGGCACTGCCGGCTGGTGATGGTGGTGAGGAGGAGTTAGGCACTGCCGGCTGGTGATGGCGGTGAGGAGGGGCTGGTGATGGCGGTGAGGAGGGGTTAGGCACTGCGGGCTGGTGATGGCGGTGAGGAGGGGTTAGGCACTGCGGGCTGGTGATGGCGGTGAGGAGGGGTTAGGCACTGCGGGCTGGTGATGGCGGTGAGGAGGGGTTAGGCTCTCTGGGCTGGTGATGGTGGTGAGGAGGGGGGTTAGGCACTGCGGGCTGGTGATGGGGGGGGGGTGAGGAGGGGTTAGGCACTGCGGACTGGTGATGGGTGGGGGGCAAGGAGGGGTTAGGCACTGCGGGCTGGTAATGGTGGGGAGAAGGGGATGGCGGTGAGAAGGGGTTGGGCACTAAGGGTTGGTGATGGCGGTGAGGAGGGGTTAGGCTCTCTGGGCTCTTGATTGCGGTGCTGGTAATGGTGGTGAGGAGGGGGTTAGGCACTGCGGGCTAGTGATGGGGGGGGGGGGCGCGAGGAGGGGTTAGGCACTGCGGGCTGGTAATGGTGGAGAGAAGGGCATGGCGGTGAGAAGGGGTAAGGCACTGCGGGTTGGGAATGGCGGTGAGGAGGGGTTGGGCTTTCCTGGCTGGTGATGGTGGTGAGGAGTGGTTAGACACTGCAGGCTGGTAATGGCAGAGAGGAGGGGCTAGGGATGGCGGTGAGGAGGGGTTAGGCGCTGCAGGCTGGTAATGGCAGAGAGGAGGGGCTGGGGATGGCGGTGAGGAGGGGTTAGGCGCTGCAGGCTGGTAATGGCAGAGAGAAGGGGCTGGGGATAGCGGTGAGGAGGGGTTAGGTGCTGCGGGCTGGTAATGGCAGAGAGGAGGGGCTGGGGTTAGGCGCTGTGGGTTGGGGATGGCAGTGAGGAGTGGTTGGGCACTGCGGGCTGGTGGGGAGTGGTCAGGGAGAACAAAATGGCTCCGCAGTAGAGTTTCCCCCCATCTACACATTCGGCATGTCCCTGCTGAACCGGCCGAATTTTGATCCCTGTATGGACAGCTTTGATAGGGAGCAGGGAGGGATAGGAGACAGACATTGGCTTAGCTTACCTGCAGGCACCTAGCTACCTTCAGCAGTGTGCAATCCCTCCAAAGCTTCTTCACTTCCTGGTTGTTTTCAATGTTTTTAAGAAGAAAAGGTCTTGAGATTTGGGTGTAGCAGCGGGGGGGAGGGGCTTCCATCCTGCTGAAGGTATGTGCATGCACCCACTTGGTGATTGCACTTTATATTTGTTAACAGTTTAGGTGTTTGCTTTTTTTTTTACAGAGTCACTTTAAATATTGGTGGCACCCTCCAGCTATAAAGTATGGCAGGTTTGTTGGTTGGCTGAACACAATTGCAAATAAATATGCATTTCAACTGTGTAGGTAACTGTTTAGGTGGAGGTCTTGTTTAATTCAGCTGACTGTGGTAGTTTGAAAGGTCTGGAAAATAGAAATATTTCTCAATCTCTAGTTTGATATCCGTGGCTTTCTAAGAATGATAAACACACCAGACAGCTATGTGCATTGAAGCTTCATTTTCACATTGGTGCTGTCAGAAATTTTACAGTAATGGGCATTAATTAGGGATTGAGGGATCATGCAACCAAGAGGTGGGTGGGAGTCTGGTGGACTGAGCCACATCTTCCCTCTTTGTTTAACTCCTGGGCACTTCACTCGAGATCTCCCACTATAGTTCTTGGCTCTTTATCCACACACATTGGACATTTGTTAGCGGTGTGTAGAACTAATATATATAGTGTGTATGTGTGTGTGTGTGTGTGTGTGTTTATATTGCATTGTTCTCCCCAGAGCCTTTTAGCTGGGCAGGTGCAGAGGAAGGAGAGGCTCCTGCCTTGGGCACTGTGGTCTCTGTAGGAAGGGGTTCAAGAGGGATGTGAGCGCCTCCTTTTGACAGCGTCTCTAGAACAGGACTGGCTGTGTAACAATCAGCAGATTACAATAGAGCTACTCTCCCAGTGCAGTATGCAAGGCTGCTCCTATATGAATGAAGCTTGCAAACCGCTTGCAGCCTTCATTCATAAATTAAAGCAGTAGTAACTTCATGAATGGGGGGGGGGGGGTTGTGGTTTTAAGGGTGTTTGGCCTTTAAAAAAAAAACCAATCATGTTATACTTGCTGCGTGCAATGGTTTTGCACAGAGCAGCCTGATCCTCTTCTTGAGTTCCCCGCCAAAACTCTTGGCTTTTCCTCAACCAGTGCCCCCATAGCAAGCTGCTTGCTATGAAGTCACTGGTGCATGCTCTCTCCTAAGCCCTGCTCTGCATCCATAAGACACAAAGAGCCATGGCATGCTCTCTCATTAGCTCACTGGCTGTGATTGACAGCAGTGGGAGCCAGTAAGGAGAGGGAGTCCAGGGACAGCCGAGGCTCTCGTGAACACCGCTGGATAAAGAGGTGGCTAAGGTGAGTATTAGGAGGGGCTGTGGGGTGAGCACACAGGTGTAGGAGTGCACCCCATACTAGCACATTATGAAAGACTTGCCTTAAAACAAAGCCCTTCAGCGGCACTCTGTCACCGCTGCTGGGGCTTTCATCTTCACCCAGACTTCCTTTCAGCTTTACAGGCTCCTGATGATGTCTGAATGGCAGAGCCACGATGATGTCACTCCCATGGGAACCATAATCGCAGCACATCCATTCAGATAGCAGTGCTCATTGCGCCGGTAACGTCACCAGCTGCTACAAATGGGAATATCTCCTAAACAACGCATGTTTCGGAGATATTCTTTGTACCTACAGGTAAGCTTTAAGTACAAGCTTACCTGTATGTATTAGCGATTAATCTATGTTTACTACCGCTTTAATGCTTGTGTGCAAGTATTCTGGCCTCGGTAATCACGATCTATCGCAGCTTTGAAGGTCGTCAACCTCCCCCCTTATAGTATCCTAATCTTTAGTCTGGCTATCGGGGGACCTTGTCCTAGTATTGGTACCAGAATTGTGAACTCTGGCAGCCATTCTGTGCGAACCTGTGTCGTAATTGGGCACTGCTCTCACTTGGCTTTGAGGCTTGTTCTAAGACCCCTTTCACACTGGCTCACTTTGCAGGCGCTGTAACACTAAAAATAGCGCCTGCAAAGCCACCTGAAACAGCCGCTGCTGTCTCTCCAGTGTGAAAGCCCCGAGGACTTTCACACTGGATAGGTGCACTAGCAGGACGGTAAAAAAATATTTGGAGCGGTGTGTATACCGCTCCTCCACTGCTCCTGCCCATTGAAATCAATGGGCACCACGGCTATACCGCCAGCAAAGCGTCTCTGTAAAGGTGCTTTGCGGTGGTTTTTACCCTTTCTCGGGTGCAAGCGGGGGTAAAAGCACCCCGCTAGCGGTCGACTAGCGCAGCAACATTGACGGTAAATCGCCGCTAAAAATAGCGGTGCTTTACCGTCGACCGCACCCCCGCCCCAGTGTGACAAGGATGCTAAGGCAGGAACAGGGGCTGTAGTGGATAGGACAATTGGGGCAATCCTGTCATTGGCAGCTACTTGCGCCTCATTTACACCTGCATTTGAAGGGGTGGGAAAAACATGTTGTCCCACCCCCTCCCCCACTTTTTTTTTTTTTTTTCCTATCATTTCATATTGACTGCCCAGCTACCTTCATCCCACCCAGCTGAAAAAAAAATTCTGGGGAGAACAATGTGTGTATGTAAGGTATGGATGCGTAATCTCTTCTGTGCCAAACAAAGCAAACGCAAAGGGTAGGCACATGTAGTAGTGGCCACTGACTCGACTCCCGAGTTGTACATGAATTCATGATTTTTTCTTCAGTTTGATGCTGTGTGTGGAGGGGTGTATTGTGTGGAGGGGTGTATTGTGTGGAGGGGTGTATTGTGTGGAGGGGTGTATTGTGTGGAAGGGTGTATTGTGTGGAGGGGTGTATCGTGCATGGTGTGCTGTGTACGGCTCTGGTTTTGTGTTTTTTCCTGTGATAGCTGGGTATATGTTCTCACATGTGTTAAGACATCCATATAAGAAGCTGGTCAGTTCTTTGTCACTGAAGCTGCCACACAAGCAGACCCTCCTGGGCTTCTCCCGCTTCTATTTTATAGGGGTCCCCCAATGCTGGATGAACACCGTGAGTGGGAAAGGTAACCAGGCCTTGGAGGTGGCTGCTCCTCCTGGCCCAAGTCATAGCGAGGTAAGGTAGGGGCCCTGTAGATCAGAGGGTCCCTTCAGAGTGCCAACCTCGGCCGAAGCATATGCTGTGTGATGTGGAAAATAGATGGGCTGGCGGAGGCCCTTTTATCTGTCTTCTGCAAGTTTTTTTTTTATTTTCGTTAAAGACGGTGAGGAAACTGTGCTTGTTATAGGATCTTCTTCCCTTTCTGATATCATGTCACTGCTTTGTTATAGGCCAAGAAATATGCAATGGAACAAAGCATCAAGAGTGTCCTAGTAAAACAAACTATTGCTCACCAGCACCAGCAGCTCACCAACCTCCAGGTATGTATCCTGCCGCATGACCAACCAAGATCATGTCTTCAGTATAACTTTGATTGGGGAAAGTTTTTAAACTTGTCATTTTTTTCTCTACTGTCTTTTTATATATTTCAATGTTGTGATGTGAATTATTCCTGTTTTTATTGGAATTTTCTACCATTTTAGAAGTCATTGTTTTTTTTAGACTTATGTTTCCCCCTCCCCAGAACTATCCTGTTAGGTCCCTCCTGTTCCCTGCCACTGTCAGCTATGGGGTGTCTGCCTCCTTTTTTTTTTTTCTTTTTTTTTTATCGAAATTCCCTGTAAATCTATTGTTTTCCCTTCCCATGGACCCCCATGAGCTGTCCTTATGAAGGGCTGTGTCTGAGGTCAGACAGCTGATAATGGAGCAGAACAGCCCCACGTCTTGGCTTCAGATCGGCAAACCTTAGAGCAGAAAGATGATTTTGGGGTTGATTTACTAAAACTGGAGTGTGCAAAATCTGGTGCCGCTGTGTATGGTAGCCAATCAGCTTCTAACTTCAGCTTGTTCAATTAAGGTAAATAAAAGGTGGAAGCTGATTGGTTTCTATGCAGAGATTTTGCACTCCTGTATTAGTAAGTGAGTGAGTGAAAAATTGATATAGCGCTACACATGCAAACTGAATCGCCTCTGGGTGCTTGTTTGACCACTTCTCCCTTGAGCTCAGAAGAGGTGGGTTTTGTTAAATCAACCCCTTTATGACAAAATATCCCACTTGTGTATTTTGGATCCCTCTGGCTATTAGTAGTATCAGACTTACACATTTTGGATGCAGTCTACAGCAACCCGGGCAAATTTTGAGCCATCTATCGGCAGGCTGGCTGTACTGAAGTTGATCCATCGATTGACTTGAGCACAACCAGCCTGTTTTTTTTTTTCTTGCCCGTGGCTATCACAGTATCGCTGTGGGAGGTAGTTAGTGTTGATGGGGGAATCAAGCAATTTTCTTAGGCCCCGTACACACGTCCGAGGAACTCGACGGGCAAAACACATCGTTTTGCCCGTCGAGTTCCTTGTGAAGCCGCCGAGGATCTCGGCAAGCCGAAATTTGCCATTGAACAACGAGGAAATAGAGAACATGTTCTCTATTTCCTCGCCGAAATCCTCGTCGGCTTCCTCGGCCGAAAGTGTACACACGGCCGGGTTTCTCGGCAGAATTCAGCTCCGACCGAGTTTCTGGCTGAATTCTGCCGAGAAACTCGGTCGTGTGTACGGGGCCTTACCTTCAACCCATGGTTGAAGTGGGAAAAAAATAGTTTACAGTAGAAGTTCAGCCTACAACTAAAATCCCTCTAATTCTACTCAGACACAATCTAAGACTAATCTATCTAGCCCTGTAAAGAAAAATCGCTATACAGTACATACATTTTCTGAAGCCACTCCGATCTGGTCCCACACTGAGCTGTACTCGGCGGCTTCTCTGTGCAGGAGAGGCAGCCGACAACGGAAGACCCATAGTAATTCTATGAGTGATGTAATTTCCCAGCCATTGTCGGCTGTGTCCTGCACACAGCTTCCACCGCTGGAGACTGGACCAGAGCGGCTTCAGAAAAGGCATGTATAGCGTGTTTTTTTTTCTTTTTTTGCTTTATAGGGCTAGACGGGTTAGTCGTAGATTTACAGACTTTTTTTTTGTTTTAGGGTGAGCTTGGACTTTATTGCGTGGCCTGCCTTGGTGCAGCAGTGGAGTAAGCTCATCAGAGATCGGGATACTGCAGCGAATATTAATATTATAATTACGTTAGTTTAGCAATATCTACTATTGCCTATATCTGCATGTTATAAATAGTACTATTTATATCATTTAGACATGGGGGAATTCATAGCAGGACGACCGGTGAAGCTATATGCAGGTCACACAGGGTTCTGAAGCCTGTCGGAACAAGAAGGTGGGGCATCACACCTTTTTCTTAATCCCCCTAGAGTTAACTAGCATGTAATCCTTTCAGGGGTTGTCATTATCAGTTGGGTTTTTAAACCCTTATTATTGGGGCACAGATTACAAAAGTGAACTTGGAGGATTTAACCACTGCCTATTCCACCCAAAAAAAAAGTCTTACCTTTTTAAAGTGGAAGTAAACACTCTTAAAATAATCCATAAAAAAAAAAACACCTACAAGGGAAAGGCATAATGAGCTAGTATGCATAGCACTTACCTGAAATCGAAGCCCCCAAAGTACTCCTCGTTGCCCTCCGCCACCATATCCCCTTAGAGCTTCTTCCTCGTATCGCCGATCTGGCGCTGTGTTTGGCCAGAGCGGCGATGACGTGCGTGACCGGCATAATCCCAGAATGATTCCATTCAGAATGATGCTCCTGCGCAGTTGTCTACGGCGGGAATGCGCCGTGGACATCGGTGCAGTGTTTTCTGCATATATCTCCTTAACCGTGTAGGTTAAAGGGTCACTAAAGGAATTTTTTTTTTTAGCTAAATAGCTTCCTTTACCTTGCTGCAGTCCTGGTTTCATGTCCTCATTGTTCGTTTTTGCATTCATGTTGCTGTAAATCCTCTCTGTTCTGGACACTTCCTGGTTGCCTGTTTCCTGATAACCACAGTACTGGGAGATTTCTCACGGTGGTCACTAATCAAGGAGGTGTGAGTAAAACGAAACTGGATTGGTGCTGAGGAGTTTTAGACAAAGTATCACTGCTCTCTATTGGCTGACTGCCCTCTAGTGGCTCTCTGTACATCAGAGAACCAGGAAACAACAGCAAAAACGAAACTACACTGCAGGCACATTATATGATTGTTTTTTTATCTATTTTTAATCATTTTTAAAAGGAATCAGTTAACTATTATGTCTCTATGCCCTGTAAACAGTCATTTCAGCAAAAAAAAAAATTTCCTTTAGTGACCCTTTAAAGCGGTGGTTCACCCTAAATAACATTCTACCATAAAATACAGCATACTAGCGTGAGCTACAGTATGCCTTTATTTTTTTTATTTTTTTGGCGCCGTACTCAGTTTAATCCCATAGTGAAGTTTCAGACTCCCTGCGGGGAATGGGTGTTCCTATGGAGAGGGAAGATGATTGACGGCCGGCTATGGCGCGTCACGATTCCCGAAAATAGCCGGAGTAGGTCTCGGCTCTTCACGGCGCTATACGGCGCCTGCGCACAGACGCCGTGAAGAGCCAAGTCCTATTTTGGCTATTTCCGGAGAAGCGTGACGCGCCATAGCTGGCCGTCAATCATGTTCCCCTCTTGATAGGAACGCCTACTCCCCAAGGGAGTCTGAAACTTCGCTACGGCATTAAACTGTGAGTACGGGGCCAAAAAATAAAATAAAGGCATACTGTAGCTCGCACTAGTATGCTTGATGGCATGCTAGAAAAAAATAAAAAATTCTTAGGGTGAACCCCCGTTTTAAGGAGATATTTCTTGCACCTACAGGTAAGCCTTAATCTAGGCTTACCTGTAGGTGCAAGTTGTGAAAGTGAGTTTACAACCACTTTAAAGCGGAGGTTCACTGAAAATAGCAACTATATTCTATCTTAATCAATGCATCATCTACATCACTGAATGCCACATCATTTTTTTAAAAGAAAATGTATAAATACCGTGTTTTTTCTAATCGCAGTTAGACTTCCGGGATACGTCTCCCGCGGGAGTACGCGTTTCCAAGCTTTTCCCCGGGCCCTGCAATGTATTCTGGGAGCACAGTTCCAAGATACATTGTGGAACCCCGTATGTGAAATCTCTCGATTTTCGCTGCACTAAGTGACACCGCTTTCAGGAAATGATTGCTTGTGGGCTTCACAATGCCCACAAGCAAAATGGAATCTCACAGGAACGGATTTTATAACTCCTTTTTTCACACAAAAACGGACAGCGGATAATTGCAGGGACCAAAGAAGTGAGTGTACCGTAGTAATGTTAATCCCCATAGAATGCTAGGAAAAAAAAACGATCTGCCACAGAACCCCCGCTTTAACGGAGAAGTTCACCTTCTGTAAATAAATAATAAATACTAAATGCACATCTTTTTTGCAGGTAAAAAAAGTGCATTTATTATTTTTTCAAATTGCAAACATTAAAGCAAACATTAAAGCATTGCACCCGGGATCAGCAGATCGAAAGTGCAATTTGTGGATCCTGCAGACACTCGGTAAGCTGTCTGCCCGTACCTCTGATCTGGGCAGAATCGATTGACTACGTTGTGTAGTACCAACAGCTTTTGCTTTACTTAATAGAGGCAAAGACAGAGTACAGGTACAATACGAGATGGATCGGAGGGCCCTGCTCCTTGGAGCTCACCTAACCGTGGCAGTATTTTATTTGATGGGCCTGAAGCTGAACTGCATCACAACCAATGCATTTTACATCCAGGATAGGAAATGTGCAGAAAGATTTAAAACACTCTGCAGAAATTGTGAACTTATCAATGACCATACTTGGGCTGAGATGAGTGGCCGAGAACATGTGAGCGGAAGCATTTCTTGTCCGGTAAATAAGGGAGGGTGCAGGAGAATTAAAAGAAATGGGAGCCAACAGATCAATACAACTAGCCAGGTGAAGTATCTGGATTCAAATCTAATAGACAGTAGTGGCAAAGCAAATGACGGTAGCCTGTAAAGGTGTTTGAGGAAACATTGAGTATCCTCCCAGCAGGGCAGGCCAGGGGTAAGGTAGTGTGCATTGTAGGGGCAGGGAGAGTGCAGTATTGGGTTGTCTGTCTATCCTTGCGGTTTACAAAACATTGTTCTTATGGCCAAATCCATTTGATACTGATGCCAGATCTTTCTGCTACCTCATGTCCATCACTATGATATTAGGTGTGATTATTGCTAGCGGCTATCCCTGGCCAGAGGGGGGGGTATGCACAGGAGGGGCAGCAGGATTCTTCGGCAGGTTGTGTGCCCCCTTTTTCTTTTTTTTTTCTTTAAAAATACCTTGTCACTTCAAGCAAATGGGCAACATGACATTGGGTTTGATTTACTAAAACTGGAGAGTGCAAAATCTGCTGCAGCTGTTCATGGTAGCCAATCAGCTTGCAAATGTTATTTTTCCAAATATTTTATTAATTTTTGAATAAGAACAAAAATGAATATAACAAATTCACATTTTGTAACAAACGATAATGGATGCAATAAATACCATAGTTAGCATTGAATAATCAGATTAATAACTTTGCTATATATAGTAAGTTGTATAGCAAAGGGGGGGAAAGAAAAGAGAAAAAAAAAGGGGGGGGGGTAGGGAAAAAGTGTTAGTTTAAGGCTCCATTCACATCTATGCGACAAAACGCCGGACACTTCTGCCGCTAGAGGGGAGAATTCCCATTGCTGTCTATGGAGATGGTTCACATCTCATAGACGCCGAACGCCTGTCGCCTGAAAAAAATTCCCGGACCCTTTTTTTCAGGCGACATTGGCGTTCGCCCATTGACAGCAATGGGAATGCTTTGTCAAAAAAAAGTTTCACACTCGCGGCAAAATACGCCGTTGTCGCATAGATATGAATGGAGCCTTATTGAACAAGCTGAAGTTAGAAGCTGATTGGCTACCTTCCACAGCTTCACCAGATTTTGCACACACTCCAGTTTTAGTAAATCAAACCCATTGTAGATCTGCCATGGATTGTAGTATAAAAAAACAAATTAAATGATTGCCTGACTTATTTTGTGGTTATTATACTCTGTACAGTTGTTTAATATGTTTTTATGTGCATCATTTGGGGTATTTAAAATGTTAAATCTGCATTAACACACTTATACCGCATTTTAATTTCCAGAAAAAAATGTAAAATCTGCAAGCGGGAGTTTTTCTATTGTTTTTTTTTTATGTATCGTTCAACTGCTAAGTCTGCCTTGATAGTAATCCAAGATGTGGGGCTGTCCTGTCATCATCCTTTTGTATCTGTGAAAAGCATTAGACTGTGCACCACCGCAGGGGTGATTTGTAGTGCTAGTTGCGGGTTGAGGGGTCCTATAGCTGATAAAGCCCCTAGCTAAGTGAGCCCCCCCCCCCCCCCTTATCTCTATATGTAGGCAGGTTCTCTGTTGCTTGTGTCTATTTGAATCTAGAGCAGAGAACGTATTACACAGAAGGCGGCAGCAGACTGAACTCTGTCTTTACTGTCTTTCAGATGGCAGCAGTGACAATGAGCTTTGGAGATCCTCTCTCACCTTTACAATCGGTCAATAGAAATATTCACTTCTTCTGGGGCACGGCATTCCTCTGTGGGTGGAGGGGGGGATGTTTATCTCTTTAATGTTCTTTTTTTTCCAGGGTCTGCGGAGGGAGGGGGGAGAAATACCATACCTGTCCACCATCACATTACCTATTGCATTGCCCGTTATCAGAGAGAAGTGCATAAACACAGAGCGGGCATAGAAGATGGAACCTTGTTTATATGGTCACCTCTTGGCATGTAACGTGTATTTTTCCATGACGATCAAATCCATTACATGTGTGTTGTCAGTACGCAGATCTTCCCACGAGGACTGCACCATTAATACCCCCCTGTTCTAGTTAAGTTGTTTTAGTGTCTGGTGTAATACAATGGACCAAATGGGTAAGGAAGGGTCCTCCTTGCTGCATGGAGATGATGGGATGTGATAACGTATCATCTGCTCTCGTCCCATGTCGGTGAAACGGGGGAGCATGTTATTTTGTTAGTCATTTGGAGGTGTCCTGTATAACAAAGAACTGTAGGATGTGTGGCCTAGAAGAAAGCACTGTGCTTCTCCAGGTCTGTTCTCAGATACTAGCCCTTTATCTCCCATCAGAAGGTGCAAGTCCCATTCATTACCGTGAAGACTTGGGAAGGAGAAAGTGGATGGCTGCACACTGCTGAATTGGAGATCTGTAAACGTTATCGTATTAATCCAAAATTAAAAACTTCACAGCCAGTATTTGGATCTCTGATTCAGCAGTGTCGTCATTAACTTGCGCTTTTGCAAGGATGTGTGGGCTAGTTTCCCCTCTTATTTTCCTCTCACCAACTCCCCACCACCAGCAGTGCAAGTAGCAATCTGTCCTATGCTGAGCTAGCATGGTCGACAGCATGACCCTACTTGTTTGTGTGACTGGGCCCTGCTGGTTTCTCCCTATGGAAGATTTGGCGGCTTGGCTCCGGGTAGCGTTTTTCTTCTTGTTGCTGCAGCAGCAGAGGGGTGACATAAGCTGTGTGGGTGGGTAAGACTTCCACAGTACCTGGTTGTGACCCACCCATAGAGATTAATTGGCAGCTAGTCATGTAAACAAGGAACAGATCTGAGCTCAGCCCATATACACACACACCATGCCATGAATCAAGGGAAATGTAGTGCTGAGTCCATGTCAAATGTGCTCCTCGAGTATAAGTTCCTCCCCAGCAACAGCCCATTTTTCCCCACAGAGCCAATGATGTCAGAGAATAAAATGAGTTATTCCCAAATAAGGATGAGCTCAGGTGTGTTCGCAACCCGAACGCGCAGAGCCAGCCAGGAAGCCGGCATTGCGGAGTGCTAATCACAGGCAGTGAGACCTTTCTCGATCCCTGCAGCCGCGGTTCGGGAAAATGTATTCCTGCTTGCGATTTAGCGCCGCGCAGTGCAGACTTCCTGGCGGTCTCTGCACGTGCGGATTGCGAAGACACGCCTGAGCTTATTCTTATTCCCAAAGTGAGACGTTTTATTTAAAACAAATGTCACAGATTGACACTTTTTTAAGCAATGGGAGATGGCCCTTTAGAAATAAAATAAAAAAGTGGTCTAGGATACCACGGTCCAGCTATAAAACCAATTTTATTATGCAAGAAACATTTTGAATTTATAATATTGTCCTAAAGCGGATATAAATAATTAATAAATGGGGCCCCCAGGCGGTCTATCCCATAATGTGCTAGCATGCACCACTTATTAGCCTTACTTGTCATATGATGCCCTTCAATGCTCCTGCAGGCCAGGGGTGCTGCCATCATCTTCCATTCGCCATTACAGGTCCTGCCTGTTCTCCCCACTTGAATTGCAAGGCAGTAAGGATGTCACTCCCACGCGTGTGTGCATTGGAGTGGCATTGCCTCACTGAGCGGTGCCATAAAGGTACGCTGAGCTGCTCAGGGCAAATTACAGCTGACAGGTGGGAGAAGCATTTTATGACAGAGGAGACCAATATGGTATCTTCTGTCCTAAAATCCCTACCTTTTTAAATGTGCGTTTTAATTCTGCTTTAATGCATGCATTGATATGTTATATATTGATATGATAAACTATGATAAACTGATACAGGCAGTCCCCGAGTTACAAACATCCAACTTTGCATACGACTCATACTTACAAACGCAGGGAGACAACAGGAAGTGAGAGGAAATCTCCCCCTAGGGAGGGAAATTCACTCCTGTAAGAGTTATCATGGGGAAAAAGTCACATGGACATAAAGTGAGGTGAAATCTTCTGAACAGGAGCACAGTCAGCAAAACAAACCCTACAGGGTTAACCCTTCCCTATGTTATCTTAAATAATTTACCTGTTCAGACTTGCATACAAATTCAACTTAAGAACAAACCTATACAATAAAAGCAACCTAAAAAAATAAAAAACAAACAAACCTACAAGACCCTATCTTGTTTGTAACCCGGGGATTTGCCTGTACAGAGGTTTGAACTGAACTGAAGACCAGGCAACATTTTTAAGAGTTGAATGCAGAGCATCAGAGCGTTCCATAGGTCAGAAAAGAGCTCCCAAAATCGCACACAGAAAATTGGCAAGCCCCTTCACATCCATAATGTGAGTTTGAGAGACAATGGGGTTGGTTTACTAAAGGCAAATGTGACCAAGGAGATTTTTCCTAAGACCCCTTTCACACTGAGGCGCTTTGCAGGCGCTACAACGATAAAAATAGCGCCTGCACAGCGCCCTGAAAGAGCGGCTTCTTTCACTCTGAGGGCTTTCGCGCTGGAGCGCTGCGCTGGCAGGACATAATTTTTTTTCCTGCAAGCAGTGTCTTTGGAGCGGTGTGTACACCGCTCCTCCACCGCTCTTGCCTATTGAAATGAATGGAGACCGCCAGCTAAACGCCGCTGCAGCGACGCTTTGCAGGCGGTTTTAACCCTTTTTTGTCCTCTAGAGGGGGTTAAAAAGCACCCCGCTAGCGGCCGAATAGTGCTGCAAATATTACTGTAAAGCGCCGCTAAAAATAGTGGTGCTTTACCGCCGACGCCCCCATCGCTCCCGGTGTGAAAGGGCTCTTAGCTTAGTGAATGAGGTGAACCTCTTTTGACTTCCATCATGTGCAATTAAATATACAACTTTTTTATTTTTTTTTGCAGGTGACTGGGTTTTCTTTGCAACGTGAATTTTCACCACATTGATTAAGCTAATGGAAAATTATTATTATTTGGGATTTATATAGTGCCAACAGATTGCGCAGGGCAAACGTGAGGGCAGACAGTACAGTTGCAATACAATATAGGAGGAATCGGAGGCTCTGCTCGTTGGAGCTTACAATCTGAAAGGGAGGGTCATGTGATAAAAAAGGAAGGTAATGACTGTGGGGGGATGGCTTGATCGAGAAAATAAAAGTACAGTTTTAGTTGGAGGCAGGATAAGCTTATCTGACGAGAAGGGTTTTCAGGGATCGCCTAAAAGTGGATAGGGTTTGAAATAAGCAGATAGGGGTAGTGAATTCCAAAGGGTGGGAGAGGCTCTGCAGAAGTCCTGGAGGCAAGCATGGGAAGAGGTGACAAGGGAACTAGAGAGCAGGGGGTCTTGGGAGGAACAGGACTAGGTTAGTGATGTAGCTGGGGGCCGAGTTGTGAGTGGAAGCCAATGGAGGGATTGGCAAAGAGAGAGAAGGAAGGCAGATGCTGAACGGTTTGTAAGGTGGATGAGTCTGGCAGCAGCATTCATGATGGACTGAAGGCCAATAGCCTATGTAAAGGTAAGTCAATGAGGGAGTGGATTAGAAGCTTTGTGGTGTCATTGGCTAGGAAGGGACGTATTGTGGAGATGTTGAGGTGGCGATCTTTGGACAGTAAATGAATGTGGGGTCAAAAGGAGAGTTTATAGTCAAGGATTATACCTAGGACCTTGGCAAGGGGGGACAAGTTGATGTTTGTACCATCAACTTGTCCACCCTTGCCAAGGTACCAAGGGGAAGGGGCACGTGGGGGAGGAAATATTATGAGCGCAGATTGAGTTTGAGAAAGTGGTGTGACATCCAGACTTGATATGTTGGTCAGTAAATTGGTGACAAGTTAGACTGATGGAATGAGCGGAGGGGGTAGAGAGATTTGGGTGTCGTCGGCATAGAAAAGGTATTGGAAACCATGGGAGAAGCCATGAACTGACCCAGGGAGGAGTTGTGGATCCAGAATAGGAGAGGTCCAAGAACAGAACCTTGGGGGGACCCCAGTGGAGAAAAGAGGGGTGGGGGGAAGTAGAATTGTAAGTGACACTGAAGGTGCGGTGAGATAGGTAGTGTGAGAACCAACGAGGAGCAGTCAATGGAAACCAAAGGAGTAAAATTCCCTTACAAAGTTTACAGCCCATTTGCTCTTCAGTAAGTCAACCCCAGTATCTTATTCAGGAGGACCTGTTGCCTATAGCATCCGGCCAATGGGACCCAATTTAGTCAAATTTGCATACAGAGTTGCATAGTAAATAAGAGAAGAAATGCTGTGCCGTGTGTCGGGGAGTGAGCGTACAACGCCACAACCCAAGGATAGAATAGGAACCATAAAGAGGGGATTTTAGAGGATTTGTACCACACGTGAGGCAACAGAACAAAATAAACGTTTTTATTTTACAAACCCATTAAGATAGGTAATGGGGTCTTGCTTAACTACCTTGATACAGGTACAATCCGTAATATACACAACGTAGTAAACAAATACCAGCCAGACCGCAACATCATACATTTAGTATGACATCTTGTCAGCTCGGTGCCCCCGTCTCCCCAACTTTGTTCCAGCAGGGGCAAAAATCATTGTCTGCTGCTAGAGGAGTCGTCTCCATTCCCTGGGGAAAATACGATTTTTTTTTTTTTTTAAATTAAACCTTTTATTAACTACAATTTTAGTAGATGTTGCAAAGAAATCATCCAGGTCTTTTTAGCATCATAGCATGTGTGGGCACCTTAATCAAATATTATCCAGTTAGAAGTGTGTCTATAATACAAACCTTGTTTGATCAGCTAAGAGCAGGCCGTGACTAGGAGGCCTGTACTGTGATAAGGTGACTTACTGCATGGGGTCTATCTGACCCATAGTGGGTGTGACTGTCTGTCTCATTGTATGATGTGTGAGTGTCTCTTATACTGATTGTGACGTCTTCCAGTGGAACTAAACCCCACTGTACCCTGTGCAGACCATATACCCAGAACTGACCCCACTGTACCCTGTGCAGACCATATACCCAGAACTGACCCCACTGTACCCTGTGCAGACCATATACCCAGAACTGACCCCACTGTACCCAGATCAGACCATATACCCAGAACTGACCCCACTGTACCCAGAACTGACCCCACTGTACCCAGATCAGACCATATACCCAGAACTGACCCCACTGTACCCAGATCAGACCATATACCCAGAACTGACCCCACTGTACCCAGATCAGACCATATACCCAGAACTGACCCCACTGTACCCAGATCAGACCATTTACCTAGAACTGACCCACTGTACCCAGGACTGTCAAAACTAGGTACCTGCTCCCCAAAAAGTGTCCAATAGTTGAAGAGGTGGGGGGGGGCTAATCCAGGTGCACAGTGTCATTGGCCGCTGCTTACCCTAATAACATTCCACTGCCAATGTAGGTCCATAAAATGTTGAGTCAAGAGACCCATTGAGCTGGTAGAAATTACTGAGACAATGGGCATCCCTTTTGTGTGTTTTAGTTCCACTGCAAACTGCAGCACTTGGTTACTAACCTGTTTTTAAGATGAATTGTTTTGTGTTCCGATTACTTTTATTTACTGGGTTGATCCTACCATCTGGCATCCTTCTGTGTTCTATAGCCAGGTCTGTGTATCACCAGCTATATTGGCACTAGTAACCCCTCACCCTCCGGCTTTTATAATTACAAGTGTCCCGCATAAAATTCAGCATTTTAGATAAAAATTATAATCCAGTCTTTTGAATATGTGAACACATTTTCATTTTAAACCTATAGATTTAAAAGTAACAGTCACAGGGAATAGACTGTGTTACGCAGCTGACTTCCTGTGAGTAAACCTATCGAAGGAGACTGTGCATCCTCTACCTGTAGCTTACAGCCACTCGGCACACAAGTCCCCCAGGAGACACACTGGGGGTTATTTACGAAAGGCAAATCCACTTTGCACTACAAGTGCAAAGTGCACTTGGAAGAGCAGTCGCTGTTAATCTGAGGGGTAGATCTGAAACGAGGGGAAGCTCTGCTGATTTTATTGTTCAATCATGTGCAAGCTAAAAGCTGTTTTTTATTCCCCTGGCATGTCCCCCTCGGATCTACAGCGACCGCACTTCCAAGTGCACTTTCAGTGCAAAGTGGATTTGCCTTTAGTAAATAACCCCCATTGTGTTTTATCTGTACACATTGTAACGTTTAAATTCTTTAACTTTAAAAGAGAACCTGTCCACACTAGTCAATGTCTTGTAGGAAGCATCACACACAGGCTGTACTTGCCTTATGCCCAGGTAGGCTGACCGGACGTTCTGTGCAGGTTTGAAATTGCACGGGGTTCTGCAATCTCAGCAGTTCATTCAGAATGTCTTGCAGCCCCATAACAAGGAAGTTTGTACCCTGTACAGAGGTGGGTCTGGGAGGAAGAAAGTGGATCTGCACTGAATCCGGGCACCAAAAACAATATTTAATATTACTAGAACCATTTTCATTTGATATTGTATTCAATGTAAACGCCCCCATCCATCCATCTCTACACTTATTTATTAATTACAGCTACTTGTATAGCGCCATTAATTTACTCAGCTCTTTACACCTATATATTGTACATTCATTCATCAGTTCCAGTCCTCAAGGAGCTTACATTCTAAGGTCCCTAACTCGCAATTCTATATAAACATACTAGGACCAATTTAGACAGGAGCCGATTAACCTACCAGCATGTCTTTGTCCTCATGCTTTTATTTTGTTGAGAAATCACTTTGAAACCCATTTCTGGTCGTGGACAACTTGAGTAAGGGCTCATGATTTGTGCAGCATTTATTTCCTGTGTTTCGTCAGATTTGGCGACCTGTCCGAATCGGTAACGGAAGTGATGTTTCGTCGCCGTCCTCTTGCTACACCTCACATTCCTCCACAGTAAGGATACACTGAGAAGGGGGTAAGCGGACATCTTGTTACACCCAGCAGAGTTTTGCATTTTACACGTGTTTTTTTTAACAGTAAATTGAGTTTATATAGTGAATTACAACTCCGTCTTACTGTTAAGATGTTGCATTTAAAAAGCTGCAGCAAGCCTGCTGATCTTAAAGGTTTGTCCACCTGACAGAAGTTCGCTGCTTTTAAAATTCAACATCTAAACCAGGGATCTTCAAACTATGGCCCTCCAGTTTTTCAGGAACTACAATTCCCATCATGCCTAGTCATGTCTGTGAATGTCAGAGGTTTGCAATGCCTCATGGAATGTGTAGTCCTGCAACAGCTGGAGGGCCGTAGTTTGAAGATCCCTGATCTAAACAGTAAGACGGAGTTGTAAGTCCTGTATTTCACTATATAAACTCGGTTAACTGTTAAAACGAGTATAATGCAAAACTCCGGTGGGTGTAACAAGATGTCCGCTTACCCCCTTCTCACTGTATCCTTACTATGGACGAGTGCGGGGTGCAGCATGATGGTGGTGTCGAAACGTCACTTCTGTTACACTTTCTTACGGGTCACTTAATCTGATGAAAAACCTGAAATCCATCTGCCCTTGGCTCAAGAGTGTGCTTGGCTGGGAAAATCGGGTCTGACACCATTCAAATGGATACACTCTCCCTATCAATATGGATTATTTTTAATCCTCATGTTGTCGGCATTAGTAAATAGATAGGAACCTATATTATACATGCTTGTTTTAAACTTTTTTTTTTACATTTAGTTACTTCCTAGTTAATTGCCTAGGGCAGTGATGGGGAACCTTGGCACCCCAGATGTTTTGGAACTACATTCCCCATGATGCTCATGCACTCTGCAGTGTAGTGGAGCATCATGGGGAAATGTCGTGCCAAGGTTCCCCGTCACTGCCCTAGGCAATAAACTAGGAAGTAACTGAATAAATGTAAAAAAAAACAAAAAAAACAAGCATGTATAATATAGGTTCCTATTTATTTGTTTGTTTATTTTTTAAATACAACAAAACTTCAAGTTTATTTACATAAAAAAAAAAAAAAAATGAAAACGAAAAACGTATTAGTTACAAAAAAAAAAGACATCACGTAAGGAAATTCGGTTACTTCATAGTGTGCAAAGCTAAGAGCATCGTATAGGTTGGGTTCTCCCCCCCCCTCACAGCATGGCAAATTTATTTACTAATGCTGACAACATGAGGATTAAAAATAATCCATGTTGATTAGGTGTAAGTGTAATTCCACTTGAACGGTGTCAGACCCGGTACATTGCACCAGCCTGTAGAATTTTCTTACTGCTCTGTTAGTAGAGAGCCGGGTATAGGAGTCTAGTCTACCTGTGGTGCCACCTATAAATCCAGGTGTGAGCAAGGCATGCTATATAGCAGTGATGGCGAACCTTGGCACCCCAGATGTTTTGGAACTACACTTCCGATATCTCATGCACTCTGCAGTGCCGTTGAGCATCATGGGAAATGTAGTTCCAAAACATCTGCCAAGGTTCGCCATCACTGCTATATACTTATGATATAGTTCAGCTGTAGGATCTTCCCTTACAATGTCCCGCTCACTTGGTGTGCATTGCTTTCTGTCTGCAGCAGATTCCACACTTCTGCAGTGTAATCCCTAAAATTTCTCAAAGTCTCTATGAATTGATTTATAGCGGTAGCATTGTGATGTGTCGCCTTTTTAATATGAACTGTGAATTCCATTATTTATCTGTTTGTGTCTTTAGCTGTGATAAGTAATTGTCCCTTCATCCCTCAGATGTGCCTGGACTACGTGTCAGGTACAACCCTTACGCTGCCATGTCCCCAGCCTTTACCTTTGCGCACAGGTTTATTATGGAATTGGGCTTCAGCCAACTTACCTCTGATAACAGAAGCAAGTAATTTATTATTCAAACAAATCTGTGCTGCCTGCACTTAAATGGGACAATAGATAGAAGGCAAAGCATTGGTACACTTTAGTCTGTAATTTGTACATGCCAGGGGAGAGCATATGTACTTTACATTTATAAAGAATGGGACAAAACTGTGCTCCAAGCCACGTGCCTGACGCAATACACTTCTTCAGGTTACATTCAGCATTGTGTCGGCTGGAGCATTTATAAGGAGAATTTTAAAGCGGTTCCTTTCTACATAGCAATGGATTCTATAATGAACTTGGACAGATTGCCAACCGTCACAATGCCACGTGTGCAAGGAAACCTAAAGAACACGTGAGCCTGCAGAGAAAACTGGGGTTTTGGTGAACACCAACATTGTATACTTTCTAAGATTTATGTATACAGTACATATGTTTAGGGCCAGTGGTTGTCCGCTTGAAATGTATGTAGGGCCTCAGTATGGCCCCCGACACTCCCAGAGGACCACACAATAGGAGCTTGTTTTCGTGTGTGGCTTCAAGCTAGGCTGTCCATTCAAAATGAATGGGCACAGCAACAACATTTCGGTCCTTCTATATTTTTTTTACCCACAATGAAGAGAAAGCGGGAGTAAAATGAGCCCCATTGTTGGTATGAGTGCCAACAATAACTGCCACTACTGGTGTATGTGTATGTAATTGTAATGTCCTGCATTGGTGTGAGTGACTGCAGTACTAATCCCCCCCCCCGCATCGTTCCCAGTGGCTGTGATAATTACCCCCAGCATTCGTGATGGTGGCCATTATATTTACCCCCAACGTTGGTGTAAATCAGGGGTCTCGAACTGGTGGCCCCCCAGCTGTTGCAAAACTACAAGTCCCATGAGGCATTGCAAGGCTCACAGGCTGAGGCATGATGCAACTTGTAGTTTCGCAAACAGATGCAGGGCCGCCAGTTTGAGATCCCTGGTGTCAGTGGCCATGATAATTACCCCCAGCATTGGTGTCGGTGGCCATGATAATTACCCTCAGCATTGGTGTCAGTAGCGGCCATAATTGCCTCCTCAGCATTGGTGTCTGTGGCTGCCATAATTACCCCCTCAGCATTGGTGTCGGTGGCTGCCATAATTACCCCCTCAGCATTGGTATCGGTGGCTGCCATAATTACCCCCTCTGCATTGGTGTCGGTGGCCGCCATAATTCCTCCCCAGCTTTGGTGTCGGTGGCCATCATAATTACCCCTCAGCATTGGTGTTGCAATAATTATCCCCAGCATTGATGTTCAGTGGCATTGTTGTTAAAGCGGAGGTCCACCCTAAACCTACCAGAAATGGCAGATCGTCCTAATCTGCAACTTCCTATTCCGTGGTGATCTTCTGTCTTCTCCTCCTCCGCGTTGCCTCCTGGAAAATTGGGTGCGCTGTCTTGTGGGACCTATGTGTGTCCCAGAAGACAGCCACCCATTCACAAAGCCGACTCGCGCATGCTCAGTAGGAAACGGGCAATGAATCCGTAGGGCTTCACTGCCCGTTTCCGTTTAGGATGGCGGCGCAGGCACACTATCTGAAGGACGGATCGGCCGACGTCAAGGGCTCCCTGGACAGGTAAGTGTGCTTATTAAATGTCAACAGCTACAGTGTTTGTAGGTGCTGACTTTAAAAAAAAAAAAAAAAAATTACCCCCTGCTTTAACCCCCTCCCCACACTGGGGTTCAGTGCAGGGTAATTTAACCCCATTCATTGTTTTATTTACGTTCTCCCTTGCCACTCTCTCCTTGATGACGTTTGGCAGACACTATACTCCCACTGTCAGCCGGAGATCACTCTGTATGACCATACTGGCTCCATTTCGGTACAAAACACAGAGAGCATCCTGCTGCCGTTCTGCGAAATGCCCAACAGGGCACACAGAGGGACCTGGCGAGCCGTGTGTTAAGAACCAGAGTTTAGAGATGTAGTGTGACCCCCCTAGTGCATGTAATAACCCCACAGTGCATGACTTTCAAGACCTTCAATCCTTGACAGGCTATGATGAACAAATGCAGTGTGCTTGTGACAATAGTGTGACACTCTCTCCTGCTATCATTCAGAATTCATTGCAGGTGCGGTTGACCCGCTTTTAGCGGCTTTTGCATTCCCATAGACTAGGCCGTTCTGAAATGAACAAAAGCCCATCCAATACCTAATAGCCATTGTGACCACTGGGTGTAGATCTTACTTGTTTGACCTTCTTTCAGTTGGAGTGCTGGGGCAACAAGGACAGGATAGGTTAGCCCCAGCCAGTAGCCAACAGGCTGCCCAGGGGAAGAGACCCCCCCAACCCTCAGGTAATGGATCCTGCTGTTGTTATTTATTCAGACTCCCTAACCGGTTTCCTCCTCCTGCAGGTCGAGAACGGCTAGTCGGGGCCGCTTGCTGTCAAAAGCTGGCGGTGCTTGCAGTTGGCAGGTGGTGAGATTAAAGGGGGGAGGGGGGATCAGTTTCCTATAGATGGGGGTGTGGGAGGGGGGGACACATGGTTGTCGTTGTTGCGTGCATTGCTTATATTGATGACCTCTCTTCTCCTGACGGCTGTGTTCTTTCTTTTCTAGATGGCAGCTCAAAGGCAGCGGGCTCTCGCAATAATGTGTCGTGTTTATGTCGGATCCATCTATTATGAACTTGGAGAAGACACCATTCGGCAAGCATTTGCACCGTTTGGACCAATAAAAAGCATAGACATGTCATGGGACTCTGTGACCATGAAACACAAGGTGGGTACTAGGTTTAAAGCTAAAATACAGTTTTCCATTGAAAATAGGTTGTCGGGCAGATATGATTCTTAAACGGGTTGTAAAAGATCCTTGTTTGTTGTTTAAAAAAATAAATCATACTTTCCTCCACTGTGCAGTTTGTTTTGCACAGAGTGGCCCCGATCCTGGTCTTCTGGGGTCCCTCGCGGCTGTCTCGGCTCCTCCCTACAATAGCTAACCCCCTCTGGGAAGCTCTCTCCCGAGGGGGTTACCTTATGGGCGCGCTCCCGTGTCATACAGTCTGCGTCTATAGATGCAGAGTGTATGACTCGGCCGCGCCCACGTCATTGGATTTGACAGCAGCCGGAGCCAATCGCTGCGCTGCTATCTATCCAATCAACGCAGAGACTACGTGGGGAAGAGGACGCCGGGGGACGTGCAGAGCAGGTGAATGTGCTCCGGTAAGTAAAACGGGGGGCTGGGGGGCCTGTGATAGCCCGGTGTTTTTTTTACCTTAATGCATAGGATGCATGAAGGTGAAAAAACACGAACCTTTACAACCCCTTTAACACTATAGGTACACTCCAGTCTCATAATTTAGAATGTGAAATCTCTAAATGCACAGAGAACAACCTACTGATCAGGGTCCTATCCCCCCCCCTCATCTGTGAGCAGTGTCCCCCCCCCCCCCTGTCTGTGAGCGTTGTCCCTGCTTCTTCTTGTCGGTGAGTGGGGGAAGGACCCTGATCGGTAGGCTGTGTTCTCTTTGCATTTTGAGATTTCACATTCTAAATGATGTGACTGTAGTGTACCTATAGTGTTAAAAATCCCATCTGCCCAACTACCTACCCCCCCTTATGCACGTAGGCATTTTTTCAAGGGCCTTCTAGCCAATCTTGTCCCAGTCCTGTTCTCCTTTTTGGTCCGATTCTGTGGTCCATTTACTTCAATGGAAACCATTACAAATCTCTTCAATCGGTTATCACACAATTCCAGAAATCGCAGCCATATCCAAATCGTGTCAAGTCACACTGCAACCCCACTTAAAAATCAGAACAAAATCACACTGCATCAGTGTGAACCTAGCCGAGAGTAATGCCTCCTACACAAGATCGGTTTTCCTGACGGGAAAACTGCCATGTTTGCTTTTCGTCAGGAAAACCGTCCGTGTGTATGCTCCACAGCAGTTTCCCCGACCGGTCAACTGCGAGCAAAAAAATTAGAACTTATTTTTTTTTTTTTTCCTTGCTGCGCTTCTCTGCGTTTTTTTTGCTCAGCAGTTTTCCCATGGGAAACACTGCAGTGGAGCATACACACGGCCGGTTTTCCCGACCAAAGCCATCTTGGCAGTTTTCCTGTCGGGAAAACCAGCCGTGTGTACAGGGGAAAAGCAACCGAGCAAGTTCTCTGTTTCCCCTCGGGTTTTCTTTGACCGCCGGGAAAACCGATCGTGTGTACGAGGCATTACAAAGCAAAAGAAAATGCTGGAAAGTAGTCATTGGCTTATGCTTTGAGGTCAAACATAGGAAGTGCCAAGACTTGCTGCCTTCACCAAAAAAGGGAAGGCTTTTAGGTTCCATTTCCCATGTAGGACCTCCAAAAGCATAATCTTTTGCACTTTAAAGGGTTTCAAGCAGGCAACACACTAAGAAGAACAAAATGTGTTGATTATCTGTTATTTTGGAAAACCTTATCAGCTTGACTGCAGCAAAGATGCAGAGACCAGTTATCTGTACACATCACACAACAAAAGATACCAGAAGAAAACGACTAAACAGATTTCTGAAAAATCATTCCAGACCAGCGAGCTTGTTCTATAAATCAGTGGTTCTCAACCTCCGTCCTCAAGAACTCCCAACAGGCCATGTTTTTAGGATTTCTCTTAGATAAAATAACTGCCCAAAATACCAAGCCATTGACTCTGATTTAAAGGGGTTGTAAAGGTAAAAGTTTTTTCACCTTTATGCATTAAGGTGAAAAAACTTCTGACAATACCGGCCTCCCCAGCCTTACCCCTCGAAAGTCCCACGCCGTGAACGCGCTGGCATCTTGGCCGGCTTCCCGGCTCATTCATTGGTCAATTGAAGCAGAGCAGCCATTGGCTCGCGCTGCTGTCAATCGCAACCAATAACGCGGTGGGCTGGGGGCCGAGTGATACAGTCGGCTATGGCCATCGGCTGTATCATGGGAGCGCGCCCGCTAGGACTCCACACCATGCGAGCTCGCTCGCATGAATGTGTGGAGTTCTTGCAGGGAGGACCAGAGACAGCTGCCGAGGGACCCCAGAAGACGTGGATCGGGGCCACGGGGCAAAACGAGCTGCACAGTGGGGGTAACATGTTAGTTATTTAAAAAAAATAAACATTTTCCTTTTAAAGCACCTGCGCAAGATAAAGGAAAACATGGCCTGTTTGGGGGTACTTAGGAGGTTCACCCAAAAAAAATATTTTTAACATTACATTCAGCCGAGTTGTCCTAATGACAATCGGCTGTTTTTTTTTTTTTTTTTTTTTTATCCCCGTACATACCGTATTTTTACCGCCGCTTCCGGGTATGTCTTCTGCGGGACTGGGCGTTCCCAATTCATTGACAGGCTTCCGACCGTCGCATACTGCGCGTCACGAGTTGCCGAATGAAGCCGAACGTCGGTGCGCAGGCGCCGTATAGAGCCGACTCGCAGTCCGGCTTCTTTCGGCAACTCGTGAAGCGCTGTATGCGACGGTCGGAAGCCTGTCAATCAATTAGGAATGCCCAGTCCCGCAGAAGACCTACCCGGAAGCGGCGGTGAAAATACGGTATGTACGGGGATAAAATGAAGAAAAACAGCCGATTGTCATTTTGACAACTCGGCTGAATGTAATGTTAAAAAATTTTTTTTTAGGGTGAACCTCCGCTTTAAGGACTGAGGTTGAGAACCAATGCTGTAAAGAACCTAATGTTTGCTTTTAAGCACCTACTTTATAGCTGAGCGTCGGGTATGGATTATTGGTCTGCTGTGGAAGCAGAGAATTATTGTAATTGTCGCCGGTACTACAGGGATCGCCGCTATCTTCTGCTTGGCACAGGTGCCCATTCACAAGAACACCTTGCATCTTTCCCAAGGAATGCAAAGCGTTCTCTGATTGAATGAGGTAGAGATTGTGACTTCAACACCCTTCTTCACCACCTTTTCCAATCACAGAACATGTTGGATTTATTGCGAAAAATGCAAGGTGCTCTGTGAAGGGTGCATGCCAGGGGCGACCACTTTAGTAATGGCAACTGCTACAGCAATTCTCCATTTCCTGGGGTGATCCCTCAGATATGGCTTATCCATGCTTATAGCTTTAGCCATTAGTAAAAGCTGCATTGATTTTTGTTTTTTTTTTCTTTATTAATAGTGATCCTTGAGTGTGGAAATATTGGATCCTGGCAATCTGTGGTCAAATTACTGACTGTCCTTTTTTTATTTTTCCCCGCAGGGGTTTGCATTTGTGGAATATGAAGTCCCAGAAGCTGCTCAGCTCGCCCTGGAACAGATGAACTCCGTCATGCTGGGCGGAAGGAATATCAAGGTGAGCGCAAATAAGTGTAAATCTGTACCTGAAGCTTCTCAGCACGCCCCGGAACAGATGAACTCCGTCATGGGTGGAAGGATTATCAAGGTGAGCGCATATATGTGTAAATATTAATAGGGAAGCAGCCAAAAAGCGTTGTTAATCACTTTAAAACCAGGCCTGTTCTTTTGTTTACATGTAAAAAAATATATATATGTTTTTGTTGCTAGAAAATTACCTTGGACCCCCAAACATTATATATTTTAAACAAAGGCCCTAAAGAATAAAATTGTGGGTTTTGCAATTTTTTTTTTTTTTTCAAACTCAAAAAGATATACTTTTTTTTAAAATGTAAAAAAACTTTTTTACACCATGTAAATGGATGCCAAACATCACGCTTTAAAATTGCAGAAGTCCATGTAACGGCAACACTACGTACATTATATTATTATGCATAGGCGACACTTTTTAAAATCCTTTACAGGTTACCACATTATATTTACGCAGGAGGTCTAGTGCTAGAAATTTTGCACTCAAACGAATTTGCAGCGATACCTCACTTGAGCTTAAAAAAAAAAAGGGGGGGGGGAATGATATATATATATATATATATATATATATATATATATATATATATATATATATATATATTTATATATATTTATATATATATATATTTATATTATGTGTGAGATATATATATATATATATATATATATATATATATATATATATATATATATATATATATATATATATATATATATATATATATATACCGTGTTTCCCCGAAAATAAGACCGGGTCTTATATTAATTCTGTCTAAAAAAAAACACACTAGGGCTTATTTTCAGGGGATGTCTTATTTATTTATGGTATGTACAAAAAAGTTTCTCCCCCTGTCTGCTCTGGAGTCAGCATTGTGAAATTCTGTTATCCCAAAAATAATTCTTTGTTTAGACCTTATAAAATGATGTAATCCGTTCTGTAAAAAGATAATATCATGTGCAGTGTGTCTCCTTGTGTAAGATTATTGTGGAAAATACCTTATTTACTGTGCCGCTTACCCGCTGGAGCTCAAATAC
The DNA here is from genome assembly GCF_905171775.1 of Rana temporaria. Classification (NCBI taxonomy): domain Eukaryota; kingdom Metazoa; phylum Chordata; class Amphibia; order Anura; family Ranidae; genus Rana; species Rana temporaria. The sequence goes on along the minus strand of NC_053493.1, from coordinate 412,778,286 downwards.
TGCAGAGGGAGGGACCAAAATCCCCAATGACGTCAGCCCCACTCTGAGTACTGCAGTGGGTAGGGGCTTAATAAAGTTTTATTGAAAAAAAAACAGCTGACATCAGCCGAGAAGAGAAGAGCTCTGGCAGGTCACGTGAGCGCCCAGCAGTGCTGTAAATAAGGTATTTTCCACAATAAAGTTGCGAAAGGGAGACACACTGCACATTATATAATCTTTTTACAGAACAGATTACATGTTTTACAAGGACTTTAACTAGGGCTTATTTTTGGGGTAGGGCTTATATTGCAGCCATCCCAGAAACTCACGCTAGGTCTTATTTTCGGGGTAGGGCTTATTTTCGGAGAAACAGGGTATATATGTATATATATATCTCACACACACACATAATATAAATATATATATATATATATAATATAGTGTGTGTATATAATAATTTATTTTTACTGGTTATGTGTTTTTTTTGTTTTTGTTTTTTTTTTTGTAACATCCCTTGTGATGGCAATAAGGCATTAACCACTTCAGCCCCAGAAGAATTGGCTGCCCAATGAACAGGCCACTTTTTGCGATTCGGCCCTGCGTCGCTTTAACTGACAATTGCGCGGTCGTGCAAAGCTGTACCCAAACAAATTGACGTCCTTTTTTTTTTTTTCAACAAATCGCTTTCTTTTGGTGGTATTTGATTATCTCTGCTTTTTTTTTTTTTTTTTCTTCTTCGCTATAAACAAATGGCGACAATTTTGAAAAAAAACACTATTTTGTACTTTTTGCTATAATATCCCCAATAAGTTGGACCGATAATATTCTTCTACATATTTTTGGTAATAAAAATCGTAATAAGCGTATATTGATTGGTTTGCGCAACAGTTAGTGTCTACAAAATAAGGGATAGATTTATAGCTTTTTTTTTTTTATCGGGACTGTGACATTATTGCGGACACTTTTGACACATTTTTGGGACCATTGGCAATTATACAGCGATTAGTGCTAGAAAAATGCACTTTTTACTGTAAAAATGTCACTGGCAGGGAAGGGGTTAATTGTGTTCCCTATTGTGTTTCTAACTGTAGGGGGAGGGGACTGACCTAGCGGAAATGACAGATCGTAGTTCCTAGCCATTAGGAACTCGCTCTGCCTCTCCTCACAGAAGACAACAGGGATGTTTGTGTGTTCACACACCCACGTCCCTGTCCTGCATCTTGTGGCGGTGCTAGCGGCCATCGCGTCCACCGGTCACGATCATTGGCACCCCCAAGATGCAGCGGGCGTGCGCCTGCTATCCAATTTAAAGGGACAAACGTACAGCTAAGACGGTTCGCGGTTAAACATCTATTGGACCCCAGAGCTCTTGTCTGCTCTTAAAAGCATCTGATTAAACCAATATTGGTTTGAATAGATGCTTGTTAGTCACGTATGGTTTGTGCGTAATGTAAACAACCCATACTCGTCACTTCCGGTCTCTTTGGCCGCGTTCACACTGGGGCGCGGGCGGCGTCGATGGTAAAGCGCCGCTATTTTTAGCGACGCTTTAACATCGTTTTTGCGGAGATATTCGCCCGCTCTAGGGGCAGAAAAAGGGTTAAAAGCTGGCGGTTCGGCTGTGTTGCCCATTCATTTCAATGGGCAGGAGCGGTGGAGGAGCAGTGTATACACCGCTCCAGGAGTTTTTTTTTAACGTCCTGCCAGCGCGTCGCCTCAGTGTGAAAACACTCGGGCTTTCACACTGAGACTGCAGTGGAGCAGTTTTTCATTCGCTTTACAGGCCCTATTTATAGCCCAAAAGCTCCTGTGTGAAAGGGGTCTTGGACCATAAAGATAATTGGGGACGTTTCGGTCTCTGATTAGCCAGCGGAAGCACCTACTTTAAAGCGGAGGTTCACCCTCAAAATGAACTTTCCAGCATCCTTAAAGCGTAAGTAAACCAATCAATTTAACAGTTTGAAAAAGAAGTTACATTCCTGGCATGCCAAGTGTGCTAACTGTCAAATTGGTTGTGCTCTCAACCAAACTGTCAAACCATCCAATGGCTGGTGTCATAACTGATCACATGTGCAGCATCATGGCAGTTGAAGATTAAACAGAGGGCAAGACGCGCCTTAGCAGCCGTCAATCAACTCCTCTTCGCTTAGTAATGCCCATTCCCTGCAGGATTCCCCGCTCGGAGCCGGAAAACAAGGGCTCATATAACGATAAGTACAAGTAAAAAAAAAAAAAAACAACATACTGCTGATGTTAGCAGTATGCTACAGCTTATGTCAAAAAGTGGATTTTTGGGTGAACCTCCGCTTTAATCTGGGGCTCCCTAGTTGGAAGAGAAAGTCCAGAGAGGCTGATTAGCTGGTAGGAAAGCTTTTACATTTTCGAACATCGGCAGCTCTAAAAAAAAATAAACGGGATCAAAGTACAGGTTGGCACAGAGCAATTGCAGCTTTAAGGCTTCATTTCCATGGACGTTTTTACAGACACTTTTTTTAGCCTTTTTTACAGCTTAAAAACACCTGTCCATCATCTTTGAGCGTTTTTAACGTCTGGCGTTTTTACAGCTCTAACGCTGGAGCTTCAGAACGCACTGGTCCTGGGTTTTTTTTACAGCTCAAAAAAGTCATGGTGGGCATGAGGCCATAGACTAACATGGAGAGCTGTTTTTAAGCTGCAAAAAATGCTCAGAAAAGTGGCTTTAAAAACGTCCATGGAAATGAAGCCTAAAGGTTGCCTGCTGCACCCACCTGATTTCTCTTCCATTCATTGAAGGACACCTCAGGATCTTTTAATGGTGACTAATGGGTGATTACGCCACCAACAGAAGATCACAGTCTAAAGATGCAGCCGTGTCCTTCGTTGAGCGCAGAGAAAGATTTTACTTTGACAACAAAATCCCATTTTCTCTTTCGTTCATTGAAGGGCACAGCCTGATCTTTACATGGTGACCAAAGATCTCCTACAGGTGGCGTAAAAACCCATTGGTCACAATCTAAACATCCTGTTGTGTCCTTCAATGAACACAGGGAAATGGATTTCATGGCGAGTACACATTCAGAATTTCAGGAAGAAATCTGTAACGTGATTAAAGTTTTACTTTAAAACTGTAAAAGAAAACTTTAACCAACTCCATACCTCTAAGTTTTTATATATGACCTTGTATACCATGATCCTGGCACAATTTGTTTTTAGAGGAGGCGATTCCTGTCAGGTAAAAGTGATCCAAGCAGCTAGGCAACCGCTGGATCAACTTTTACAGGTGGCGGAAGTGTGTTACCGGCTTGTAGAGCGTTTCATCAAACCAATCTTGGTTTGATTAGATGCTTTGGAGGCCAGAAGAGAGATATGGGGTTCAAAAGATGTTCATCCCTTGTTATAGCAATAAAGTCTATACATTTTTTTATTTTTAAATACAGTGTAAAGAAACTTGTACTGTCAGCGGTGAACAGTGCATGGGGAAGTTACAAGTTCCTCTTCTCTCTCTCCCCCCCGCGCGCGGCTTTCAGCTGCTTTAAAATCATTATTGTAAAAAATAATAAAAGAAAAGAAAACACACTGACATGGTCCACCCCCCCCTCCCCCCTCCTTAAAAAAAAAATAAAAAATGCAAGAGAATTTAAAATAATTGTCAAAGATAAAAAAAAAAAAAAAAAACCTATTGACACATGTGCCGCTGTCACATGAGCTTAAAAAAAAAGTATCGGTGAGTACTTGGGGGGGGGGGGGGAAGTATTGGTACTTGTACTCAGTCTTAAAGTGGTATCGGGACAACCATATATATATATATATATATATATTTTTTTTTTTTAAGCACCCCTGTTCTCGCACACAAATGCAAACGCACACATGGGTCCGGCACGCATATGTAAACGGGGATTGCACCACACGTGAGGTATCGCCGCAAACTTAAAGGGGGGCAAAAATTCTAACACCTGACCTCCTGTGTAACCCTAAACTGGTAACCTGTAAATGTTTCTAAAGCATTGCCTATGGAAAAATTTGATATACTGTAGTTCGTTATTATTCCAAGGCCGTGCACGAGAGTGGCATGTTTGGTATCTACTTGCCGTAACATTAAATTTTTTTTATGTATATAATTGTGTTTACTATATTCATTCGCTTTGTGTTTTTTTTTATCTCTGAAAATTTAGTTTTTAATTAACCGCTACATATATCATGTGACATAAAAGAGTAACACCCACTATTTTTATTCTCCAGGGCCTCGGCTTGAAAATATAATGTTTGGGGCTTTGAAGTAATTTTCTAGCAAACGCTGATATATTTTTTTTTTTTTCATGTATGACAGAGATGTCAGAATTGGCCCGGTTTTGGAGTGGGTTAACCCCTTCCAGCCTTTCACTTTAAAGGGGTTGTAAAGGCAGAAGTTTTTTTTATCTTAATGGATTCTATCCATTAAGATAAAAAGCCTTCTGTGTGCGGCAGCTGCCCCAGCCCCCCAAATACTTGAGGCCTCTCTCTATCCAGCCATGTCCACAAGTCCCTCGGCTGTCCAGGACTCTCACTCCTGATTGGCTGAGACACAGCAGCACCAATGGCTCCCGCTGCTGTCAATCAAATTCAGTCAATCAGGAGAGAGAAGGTGTGGACCGAGCCGCAGCTCCGTGTCTGAATGGATACACGGAGCTACAGCTAGACTCTGGTGCCCCCATAGCAAGCTACTTGCTGTGGGGGGCACTCAACAGGAGGGAGGGGCCAGGAGCTCCAGCCAGGGACCCGGGAAGAGGAGGATCCGGGCTGCCCTGGGCAAAACCACTGCACAGAGCAGGTAAGTATAACATGTTTGTTGTTTTAATAAAAGAAATCGAGACTTTACAATCGCTTTAATACACCAGTAGGGTTACATGGGCTTCCTGATTATGTGATTACTGTGATTGGCTTTCACAGTAGTCATATGATGAGGACCCTGTCCTACCAGAAGGGAATATGTACCATATCATCAGCACTTTTTTATATCTGGTTTTAGTGGCTGAAGAATGGACAGAGCTTCTGGCTATAAGGCATTGAATGTTTTCCCAGTCTTGGTCAGTAGTGTTTTTGTCTTGCTTATTTCTACTAGTGATATCCAAAATGTTTGTTCCTCCTCACGCTTTTATAATGGAGCTATAAACTGATGAAAATAACACGAGATGAATGGAGAGATATTATTATTATTTTTTTTTTTTTTACTTGCATGAATCTTTGTTTCTGTTTTTTATATGCAGCGCTTCAAAGAATTGGTTCAGAGGATTGTGAATCCTTGTTTAGACACTTTCATTTATTAGGACCAATCTGAAATGCCTAGTTTTCCAGTGTGCCTCCTGATCCTTTAACCACTTAAAGGGGTTGTAAAGGTACAATTTATTTTCCTAAATAGCTTCCTTTTACCTTAGTGCAGTCCTCCTTCACTTACCTCATCCTTCCATTTTGCTTTTAAATGTCCTTATTTCTTCTGAGAAATCCTCACTTCCTGTTCTTCTGTCTGTAACTCCACACAGTAATGCGAGGCTTTCTCCCTGGTGTGGAGTGTCGTGTTCGCCCCCTCCCTTGGACTATACAGGAGAGTCAGAACGCCCACTAACACACAGCTGCTTTCTCTATCTTGGGGATCCTCAAACTTCGGCCTCCAGCTGTTGTAGAACTACACATCCCATGAGGCATTGTAACACAGACATGACTAGGCATGTTGGGAACTGTAGTTCTTGAACAACTGGAGGGCCGTAGTTTGAAGACCCATGCTCTATCTGCAACGTAGAGGGTGTACTGACACTCCTCACTCTCCTGTAGTCCAAGGGAGGGGGCGAGCACAACACTCCACAACAGGGAGAAAGCCTCACATTACTGTGTGGCGTTACAGACAGAAGAACAGGAAGTGAGGATTTCTCAGAAGAAATAAGGACATTTAAAAGCAAAATGGAAGGATGAGGTAAGTGAATGAGGACTGCACTAAGGTAAAGGAAGCTATTTAGGGGGGGGGGGAATTGTACCTTTACAACCCCTTTTAAGGATTGGGCCTAATTTTTTTTTTTTTGTCACACCGTATTTGCGCAGCGGTGTTGCAGACGACCGGAGCGTGGCGGGAGGGGGGCCTTCCCCTGCCCGAGATTTCAAATAGAAGTGGTCTCCGTGGCAGATTTGCTGCGAGAGAATTTTTTTTTTTTATATATAGAGGACAGTCTGCTGTTTTTAAAAATACAGGGGTTAGGACAGCTAGCTGCTGCCATAACAGTATTTAAAATCAAATTAGCAAAGTATAACGACGGCGGTCCTTTAATAAGGATAAGCTCTAGCGTGTTCGCACACCCCACGTGCAGAACTCGCCAGGAAGTCGGCACTAAGCTAATCACAGACAGGGAGACACTGTCCCGATACGCGGCTGCAGAGATCGGGAAATATCTCGCTGCCTGTGATTAGCGCAGTGCCGACATCCTGGCGGGCTCTGCACGTGGGGTGTGCGAACATGCTGGAGCTTAACCCTTGTCCTTAAGTTGTTAACCCAGCCATTCTCAAGCAGGGTTCCTGTCGGTGGAGGGGTTGGGGTAAGTGTGCACCATCTTTTTTTCCTAGAAATCAGACAGTTGGCTGAGAACGTAAACACCCAGGTCAGCTCTTGAGCCCCGAAAGCCAATACCGAGAGTGGGATCATAGATAAGTAATAGGACTGTAAGGAAAGGGATCTCTAAGGCTACTTTCACACTGGGGTGCGGGCGGCGCTGGCAGTAAAGCGTTGCCATTTTTGGCAGTGTATTACCGATTTTGCGGCGCTATTCGGCCGCTAGCAGGGCGGTTTTAACCCCCGCTAATGCTGAAAAATGGTTAAACGATGCAGCGGCGCTTTACCGGCGGTGCTGCTGCTGCCCATTGATTTCAATGGGCAGGGGCACTTTAGGAGCAGTGTATACAGCGCCTCAAAGTTGCGGCTAGCAAGACTTTTTTGAGCGTCCTGCCAGCGCACAGCTCCAGTGCGAAAACCCTTGGACTTTCACACTGGAGTGAAACGAGAGGACCTTTCAGGGCGCTTCGCAGGCGCTGTTTTTAGCACTATAGCACCTTTAAAAGTGCCTCCGTGTGAAAGTAGTCTTATAGTTCCATGTAATTTATCCCTGGTCTCTGTCTTCTGAAGCATGTCTTCAGTCCCGAAACACACCTGTAGCATATTCCAAATCTCTGACCATCTCTTGTAGTATTTTCTCAGTCTCCTGTAGCGTTGCAAAATATTGTGTGACCCCTTGGTGGATGTCAGTGGCTGTCACATGAGACCACCAGGGGTGTATAGTATAATCTGCTTATCAGAAATCATAGTGTGTGTATAAATAAGCAGGATCCTAGTAAAGTTACAATGACTGACGTACACCCGTGTACTGCACTTTGTGATTGCTAGTGACACCTCGCACACTATTTGCATGCAATTTAGAAGGCAGTCTTCTTTGAAATTAATGCTTTAGCTATGTATTATGCTTGCCATGTTTTACGCGCTCTCTCATCTCAGGTTGGCAGACCAAGCAACATTGGCCAAGCACAGCCCATCATTGACCAATTGGCGGAGGAAGCCCGCTCCTTCAACAGAATCTATGTGGCCTCCGTGCACCAGGATCTCTCAGATGATGATATCAAGAGTGTGTTTGAGGCCTTTGGGAAGATCAAGTCTTGTATGTTGGCACGGGACCCCACAACAGGCAAACACAAAGGTTACGGGTTTATAGGTGAGAATATTGTGCTGCCACGGAAAGGTAGCTCATTTACCACACAGTCGCCTGAATTCCAGGGTCAGGTCACTCTGCCTTCAGTACGTCTTTTGAAAGAATTGCTCCAATCAGAAGTGATTTTTAAATATGGAGTCTGGTGAATCCGGGGTCATGTGCTTGGCGGACGAGCAGTCACAAGGGCCAATACTCCATCGTTTACTGGCTTTGATGACATGTCATGAGGGACAGGAAGGATTGACTCCTCCATTCCTATCCTGCTCAGGGCAAGGTTGACCTCCAAGAATGGGTACCATCATTGAGCCCTATTTTCTTTGATGTGAGGACTATTGCATCTTCTTCCTTGGGTAAAGGCTTTTCTGCAAGGTGTTTTGGGCATTGTTCTGCCTGTCAGGTCCCCGTTGTCACTGTGGGACATTCATTTTGGTAATGTCTGTTTTTCTGTATGCCCCATTTGAACTTCTTCGGGATATTCGTGTTTTCACTTCTTATACGCATAGTTGACTTTTTGTTGGCCATTACTTTGGCTTGTAGGGTCTCTGAGCAGGCTGCAGGAAATGTATTTTTATTTTTTTGGTCCTTTACCGAGATATGTTTATGTTTAAGGCTTCAGTTTTTTTTCTTTTTTTGCCTAAGGTGGTGTCTCCCTTTTACCAGAACTAGGGTATTACCTTATTTATGTTCTAATACTAAACATCCTAAGGAGAAGGTGCTTCACTCCTTGGATGTGGTCAGTGCTCTGTGGGTATTCCAGAACCCTACAGCTTTGTTTCAGGCGTCTGATGTCCTGTTTTTTCATACTGTGTGTCTTTGCAAAGAACCAGTTGCTTCCTGATTTACTATTAAAGGGGTTGTAAAGGTAAAAAAAAATTTCCCCTAAATAGTAGGGTTGTCCCGATACCACTTTTGTAAGACCAAGTACCGATGCTTTTTTCCCCAAAGTACTCGCCGATACCTTTTTAATGTCGTGTGACAGTGACGCACTGATGGCTGGCACTAATGGATGGCACTCACTGATGGGTACTAAAAGGTGGCACTGACTGATAGTTGGGAGTCGGGACTGATGGCTGGCAGTGGCACTGATGGGCACTGATAGGTAGCACGCACTGATGGCTGACAGTGATAGGTGGCACTGATGGATGGCTGGCACATATGGATGGGCACTAACAGATGGCACTGACAGCTAAGCACTGAAAGGTAGCTGGCACTTATGGGCACTGAAATAAATGACATAAGAGTAAAAAGAACTAAATTAGTATTTTGCTATGCTGCCTGCGACTCCCATCTTGGTACACCCTGCACTCGGCCGCATAAAAGCGGCAGTGGGCATCTTGTTGCACCCAGCCCATATAGTTCGGCCTGGGTGTAACAAGATGTCCACTGCTGGCTTAATGTGGCCAAGTGCAGGGTGTACCAAGATGGGCGTCGGGATGTCAAAGCACTGACGGCTCCGGTCACCGATGATGCGGATGCACCCTGCACCTCTGCCAGGCCAGTTTTACCTGCTTGAGGACTTGATCTCCACTCCACCCACTGACTCTGCCCCTACTGAACGCCGCCTCTCCCACCCCAGGTATCGGATTAGGCATCGGTCGCATTTGTGCGATTACAAGTACTCGCACAAATGTTTGGTATTGGTCCCGATTCTGATACTAGTATTGGGACAACCCTACTAAATAGCTTCCTTTTACCTTAGTGCAGTCCTCCTTCACTTACCTCATCCTTCCATTTTGCTTTTAAATGTCCTTATTTCTTCTGAGAAATTCTCACTTCCTGTTCTTCTGTCTGTAACTCAACACCAAAATGCGAGGCTTTCTCCCTGGTGTGGAGTGTCATGCTTGCCCCCTCCCTTGGACTACAGGAGAGTCAGGACACCCATTAACACACAGCTCCTTTATCTGCAACGTAGAGGGCGTCCTGACTCTCCGGTAGTCCAAGGGAGGGGGCGAGCACGACACTCCACACCAGGGAGAAAGCCTTGCATTACTGTGTGGAGTTACAGACCGAAGAACAGGAAGTGAGGATTTCTCAGAAGAAATAAGGACATTTAAAAGCAAAATGGAAGGATGAGGTAAGTGAAGGAGGACTGCACTAAGGTAAAGGAAGATATTTATGAAAAATTGTACTAGTTTCCACTAGTGTGACTTGTCATGCGTCTTAGGAAAGCAGAGTCGCATGACAAGTCATACCCCATGATTTCCAAAGAGTATTGTTCATATCTCAGCGACTTCAATTTGCAGCAAAATCCAAAGTAGTCCCTGCACTACTTTGGTCCCACTTTGATGCGACTTGAGGTTCATAGATCTCAAGAATATACAGGCATTGCTGTTCGTCAGGCTTGTAAGGCTGCTACCTGGTCTTCCGTTTACATGTTTACCAGGTGGGATGTTCATGCCTCTGCAGATGCCAGTTTTGGGCGGAAGGCCTTGCAGACGGCTCTGTGGTGGGGTCTTGCATTGTTTTTAGGCTTGTTGCTATGTTACTCATCCCTCACGTTCAGTGCTTTGGGAAATACGTCATTGTGGATATGATCAAACCACCTGTCGTGTGATATACACTTTTAGTAAATGAGGGTTTTTTGGTTTACCTTTTAAAAGTTTTTCCTTGGCGTGCTTCACAGGACACTGGGATCCCTCCACTCTTTCTATAGTTCCTCATTGCTTGGAACAAAACTGAACTGGAGCAGAACTGGTAGGTTATGCCTCGGGGGGGAGTTGCCTTATTTTGGCCAGTATCCATTTTCCGTATATACTGGAGTATAAGCCGAGTCACCTAATTTTTACCACCAAAAAATTGAAAAACGTATTGACTCGAGTATAAGCCTAGGGTGTCCATCGGCGTGCCTCACCCTTGCCCGTGCCTCACCCTTGCCCGTGCCTCACCCTGCCCGTGCCTCAGGGGGAGTCTATGGATGGGGTGCCCGGCTTTGAAAAATCGGTGCTCCCCGGCTGTAGGTCCCCCAGACAAAAAACTTTGCACACTTGTAGAGGAGAAATGGGGCTACATGTGTGCCAAGTTACGGCCGGCCGGTGCAGGGTCCCCAAAGTTTGGGAGATCAGGCGCGAAAAAGGTGACTAGAGTATAAGCCGAGGGGGCTTTTTCAGCACAAAAAAAGTGCTGAAAAACTCGGCTTATACTCAAGTATATACGGTACTTGAATGTGGTAGCATAACCCAATCATTATGGATACAATAAAACCCTGTGTCCTGTGTCCATGTACTCCAGGAAAAGGATTTTGCAGGCCGACCAAATTTATAATTTTGCAGGGACATCTAAAAATGTTTCCATGGGTTTCTTGAAGACGAAAAGGTTGAAAAAGGCTTTCCTCCTCCCTTTTCTATAATGTCCATGGTAGGTATGCAGATCCAGAATGATAGGAATACATGTTGTCTGGCTCTCTATACTGATCCGTTAGATTTAAAACATTGAGATACTGACCTGCAACAAGTACATATTATAACCTTTCTGGATTTAAATGAGAGCAGTCTTTGAAATATGCACTGTAGTCTGATTGTGTGTACGAGGCTTAAGAGTACAAGTCAGACTTTTTGCAGACAAAGCATAGGACTTTTGTCCGAAGGGCGTTGGCCGTGAACTTGTATTGCATACAAACGGCAAAGAATTGTCTGCCAACAAACACGAAACGATGTGCTTTTTAGGGCCACTCTTTGGGCAACTTCTGCTAATGTTGTGTTATGGTTAGCATTGCTTCTGAGCATGCGTGTTTGTACTTTGTATTTGTGTGCGACGGACTTGTGCACACACGTTCGGATAATCCGACAACACACATTGTTGTCGGGAAACTTTAAAGCATGCTATCCCACATTTTGTTGGTGGAAAACCCGACAACAATTGTCCGATGGAGCGTACAAACGGTCGGATTTCTCTTCCGTTCATGGATGAACACAGCAGCATTGACCTTAGGGTTATATACCTTTCCTTCTCGGAGAGACTAGGCAGAAAAAAATAGCACTTTAAGTGTTAAAAACACTTCTCTCAGTACAGCACCTCCCAGGGGGCGTGTCCCCCGGGTACATCCCACTTTCTGGAAGCATCCAGCCTCAGTTTTAATCTGCCTAGCGTCAGGAGAGGACATGGCCTTTCTGGAGTCCATGCTCTGGAGATTTTTTTGCGATGATTTTTTATTTTTTTTCGCCTTTGTTGTGTTTTGTTCCTGCATTTTTGGATCCTGGAATCTACTATCAACTGCCGACTGAGTGACAGGCTGGATCTTGATCCTTGTAGTCCCCCCATGATCGGCCATCGAGCGTGTGCCGGTCTTTAGCTAGGCCGTCCACGACATGCCTCGTTGCTCCAGGGGTGGCCGGTGAACTACATGTTCCAGGGCACACATATGACCGGTCTCTATGGCTCTGTCACAGTGTGCCGGGCCGACAACTATGCCGTATCTACCTGCGGACATTGGGTCTGTCTGGAATGCTTCCAGCCGGTGGTCGCAGGATGGGTAAGTAGTATCCCCTTGCCGCGGCAGGGTGTTTTCGGTTGGTGCATTCCTGGGGAGATCGACTGAGGGTCCGCCCTGCTTTCCTCTCTCCCTTTCCTCTCCCTCCTTCCCCGTTCTGGGTGGCGGCTGTGAGGTGGGGGGTCCACCTGAGGGGGGGGGGGGGCTCTGCTACTGCCGGGGGGCTGTGCTGCTGTGGGGTACTGTATTTTTTAATGTGCTGGTACTGTACTTTTTTATTGTGGGATGCTGTGAAACTGTATGCTGTTTTTCACTCTGTACGGCCGCCATTTTGCCGGAGCCGCGGTTCTATATGTTGGCGGCCATTTTCCTGTAGCTCGCATGCTGTTTTTCTGCAGGTCGGCGGCCATCTTAGAAAAGTTTTGGCCTCTAGTGTCTAGAATAACGGCGCCAACACCGCAGTTTTTTCTTCCTGAGGGAACGACACAGCACAGACAGCACTCTCAGCTCTGCACAGCGGTACAGCCTGGTTCTGGGTGGTGAGTCCCCGGGGGTCCCCTGCTCTCTGTAACAGCCGGGAGGCCGACCGGTGGGTCCTGTTTTTTTTGTCTGCAGTACTACGGTGGCATATTCAGGTGGGACAGCATGGAGCCTGAACCACAGGGGCCCTCATCCGAGGCTTCTACCCCAACCATGCCAGAGTTAACCCTTAGTGCCCCTGCTCCTGTGGCCTCATTGGATGCTATGATGGCAGTCCTGGAGGCGTTTGTTGCCAGGATTGAAGCGGCAAGTGGCCAGAAGGGGGGTAAAAAGCGCCTTCTCCCTGAGCCTGCTTCTGGGGATGTCTTTGACGCAGAATCAGGTGCTGCTTCTGCATTTGGCCCTGGTTCTGTCATGTCAGATGATGCAGACTTGGCCCACGCGGACAGTGAGGATAACTCTGCTTTAGGGTCAAAGCAGGATAATGAATTTGTTGGAGCTCTGATCACGGCGGTGCGGGATACTCAACAACTTGAGGATTTGGCGGAGGCATCAGACATGCCGGTCCCTTTTGGGTTCCGCAAGCCACCCCGCACCGCGAAAGTGTTTCCTTGTGTTCCGTTTCTGGACGAACTGTTGTACAAGCAATGGGACCGGCCACAGAAGGTTTTTGCTGTACCAAAATACTTTGCGGTCCGTTACCCGTTTGAGGAGGATTTCCCAAAAAAGTGGGTATCTCCTCCGTCAGTGGACCTTCCGGTGTCCAGGCTGAACAAGGCCACCACGTTGCCTGTGGAAGGGGCTCCCGCTTTTAAGGACCCCGCAGATAGGAGAGCTGAGGCTGTGGCCCACTCCTTATTCACAGTGGTGGGGTCGGCGGTGAGACCGGTTGTGGCCGGGGCTCTGGTGTCGCAGACACTTACCGAACAGGCCAAGTCCCTGGTACAGGAGCTGGAGGCACATAATGCTCCTGAGCTCTGTGTGGACCTGGCCGACTAGTTGGTGCAAGGTCTGAAATTTGTCTGTGAGTCGGCCCTGGTTGCGCTCCCCTTGCTCTCCAGGACCTCAGCCTACGCGGTGGTACTACGCCGCCTTGTGTGGCTAAAGTGTTGGTCTGCGGACCAGTCCTCTAAGAAGTCCCTGGTGGACTTACCCTTTAAGGGTGAACGGCTTTTTGGGGCGTCCCTGGATGACATAAAAGATGCCACAGGCGGTAAGAGCACTCTGCGCCCGCAATCTGGGAAGGGTAAGGAGCCTCGCCGTAAGCAAGGGCCCTCATTTACTGCCCCCAAGCGGGTTTTTCGCCCGCCAAGTGCGGCAGGAAAATGTTTCCAGGGTGCTAAGGCGTCCACTGAAGGGCAAAAGCGCCCCTGGTACCGCAAGCCCAACAAGCCTGCGGACAAGCCTGCCTCTGCATGAAGGTCTGCCCCCGCCCACATCTCGGGTGGGGGGCCGGCTTCGCGAATTCGCGGCTCGGAGGTCTCTTCTTTCCGACCGTTGGGTTTGCGAATTAGTTTCCTCGGATTACAAGATAGTTTCTCTCTTGTCCACCAAACAGATTTTTTTCCCTCCGGCTTCCCCTGAATCGCCTGAAGGATCTGTCAGGGGCTGTCCAGGATCTTCTGGTCAGGGGAGTGATTGTGCCGGTTCCCTCAACGGAACGGTTTCAGGGGTTTTGCCCCAATCTGTTTGTAGTCCCCAAGAAGGAAGGGGTCCGTCCAATCCTGGACCTCAAGGCCCTCAATTGCTTTGTCAAAGTGCAAAAATTCAGGATGGATTCGATCAGTGATAGCAGCGCTCCATCAGGGGGATTTCCTAGCATCCCTGGATATCAAAGATGCGTACTTGCATATCCCCATATGCGCAAAACACCAGAGGTTTCTGCGCTTTGTGGTCGGGGAGGATCACTTCCAATTTGTGGCTCTCCCGTTCGACCTGGCTTCGGCACCACAGGTTTTCACCAAGGTGCTCGCTCCGATTCGCTTCGCTTTTGCATGAGAGTGCTGGGTCTGATGGTGGCCTCTTTCGAGTCAGTTTTGTATGCCCAATTCCACACTCGAGTGTTACAGAAAGAGATTCTGTCACGTTGGAACAAGCTTCCTTCGTCTCTGGATTACCAGATTCGGGTGAGTCGACTGACTAAGTCCTCCCTAGTGTGGTGGCTGACATCTCCGGTACTCCGGACTGGGAAATCGTTTCTGCCGTGTCACTGGGCGGTGATCGCGACGGATGCCAGCCTCTCTGGCTGGGGGGGGGGTGTGTCTGGGGTGTCCAGTCAGCCCAGGGGCGCTGGACTCAGGAGGAGTCCCGCCTTCCAATCAATGTACTGGAGCTCCGAGCGATCAAGTTGTGTCTCTCCAAGTGGTCTCTGGGTCTGCAAGGCCGACCGATCAGAATCCAGTCCGACAACGCCACGGCTGTGGCATACGTCAATCATCAGGGGGGCACACGAAGCTCGGCTGCAGCGACGGAGGTTGCGCAAATCCCTCCGGTGGGCCAAAAGCTACGTTCCAGCTCTGTCGGCGGTGTACTTTCCGGGGGTGCTGAATTGGCAAGCCGACTATCTAAGTCGCCAAAGGCTAGACCAAGGAGAATGGTCGCTACACCCGGAGGTGTTTCAGACTCTGTGCCAAAAATGGGGCACTCCGGACGTGGACCTTCTAGCGTCCCGTCTCAATCGGAAGGTGTCACGATTTGTGACCAGGTCAAGGGACCTGTGGGCGGACGCGTCAGACGCGCTGGTGGCGCCGTGGGGTCACTATCGCCTAATATACGTTTCCCTCCCCTGCAGCTTCTTCCTCGCCTGCTGCGCAGGGATCCTGATCGCCCCGGATTGGCTGCGCCTTCCCTGGTACGCAGACCTGGTGCATCTGGTGGCAGACGTTCCCTGGCGTCTACCCCTGAGAGAAGACCTTCTGTCCCAAGGTCCTATCTTTCACCCTGCTTTACAGTCGCAGGCTTCGACGGCGTGGCTGTTGAGAGCCAGGTGTTGAAGGACCGAGGCCTGTCGGGCTCAGTGATTTCTACCATGCTACGAGCACGGAAGTCCACTTCACGAAAGATCTACCATCGTACGTGGAAGGCCTACATCTCTATGTGTGAAGAGATGAAGTGGCACCCCTATACATACGTGATGTCCCGGATTCTGCTGTTTTTGCAGCGTGGAATGGATCAGGCTCTCGCCTTGAGTACGGCTAAGAGTCAGATCTCGGCTCTAGCTGTTTACTTTCAGCAACCCTTGGCGGCGCACTCCTTGGTGCGTACGTTTGTGCAGGGGGTCCGGCATGTGGCCCCTCCTGTGCGCCCTCCACTGCCTTCTTGGGACTTGAATTTAGTTCTTTCGGCGCTTCAAGAAGCTCCGTTTGAGGACATTCGGAAGATTCCTTTGTTGACTCTGTCAGAAGGTGGTTTTTCTGGTGGCTATTACTTCTGTCAGACGAGTATCTGAACTGGCGGCCTTGTCTTGCAAGGCTCCCTACTTAGTCATCCATAAGGATAAGGTAGTGCTGCGGCCGCAGCCATCATTCCTTCCAAAGGTTGTTTCGGCTTTTCACATTAATGAGGACATTGTTTTGCCGTCCTTATGTCCTCGGCCGAAAAACCCCAAGGAGGCCACTTTGCATTCCTTGGACGTGGTTCGGGCCCTACGTCTCGTCGGCCACCATTTCTAGGTGGATCAGACAGGTCGTGCTCCAGGCCTATGCCCTAAAGCAGGGGTTGACAAATTTGCTTGGAATCTAGGAGCCAGCTAAAAAACTTAGGCGCCGGAAAACGTGCCCCGTCCCGACGAGCTTGCGCGCAGAAGCGAACACATACATGAGCAGCGACCGCATATGTAAACGGTGTTCAAACCACACATGTGAGGTATCGCCGCGATTGGTAGAGTGAGAGCAATAATTCTAGCCCTAGACCTCCTCTGTAACTCAAAACATGCAACCTGTAGATTTTTTTTTAAATCTCCATAGGCGACGTTTAAAGGGTAAAAGTTTGACGCCATTCCACGAGCGGACGTAATTTTGAAGCGTGACATGTTGGGTATCAATTTACTCGGCGTAACATTATCTTTCATAATATAAAAAAAAATGGGGATAACTTTACTGTTGTCTTATTTTTTAATTAAAAAAAGTGTAATTTTGTCCCCAAAAAAGTGCGCTTGCAAGACCGCTGCGCAAATACGGCGTGACAGAAAGTATTGCAACGATCGTCATTTTATTCTCTAGGGCATGGGTGCTCAACCTGTGGCTCTCCAGCTGTTGCGGAACTACAATTCCCATGAGACATTGCAAGCCGCTGACAGGTACAAGCATGTCTCCCGAAGGCTGAGGCATTATGGGAATTGTAGTTTTGCAACAGCTGGAGAGCCACAGGTTGAGCACCCATGCTCTAGGGTGTTAGGATAAAAAATATATATGTTTGGGGGTTCTAATTAGAGGGAAGGAGATGGCAGTGAAAATAGTGAAAAATTACATTAGAATTGCTGTTTAACTTGTAATACCAACGGCCACCACCAGATGGCGCCAGCTTACACATCTGGTGGTAATAACTTGTAATACCAACGGCTCACCACCAGATGGTGCCCCCCTTCCAAGCCAAGTCGCCAGGACCCTATTTCTAGTCGCCATGGCGACCTGGCGCCCGGGATTTGTCGACCCCTGCCCTAAAGGGGCAGGCACATCCCATTCAGGTCACGGCGCATTCGACCAGGGCGCTTGGTGCCTCTTGGGCTTTCCGTCATCAAGCATCTGCCTTACAAGTATGTAAGGCGGCGACCTGGTCGTCAATCCACACCTTCTCAAAATTTTACAAGGTGGATGTGAGTGCATCTTCGGATGCCTCCTTTGGCCGCAAGGTTTTACAGGCGGCAGTTTAAGATTGAAGTTCCACCGTTGAGGAACTCTGGTTTGTTTGAGGTGAAGCTTGGTTTGCTGTTTTTTTTTTTCCCACCCCTCGAAATTTTTTACACTGCTTGGGGACGTCCCTAAGGTCAATGCTGCTGTGTCCGTCGATGAACGGAAGAGAAAATAGGATTTTTGTACTCACCGTAAAATCCATTTCTCTAAGTTCATGGACGGACACAGCACCCACCCCTCCTTTGTACGGCTTGTCTACGAACTGAGGCTGGATGCTTCCAGAGAGTGGGATGTACCCGGGGGACACGCCCCCTGGGAGGTGCTGTACTGAGAGAAGTGTTTTAACACTTAAAGTGCGATTTTTTTTTTTTCTGCCTAGTCTCTCCTAGAAGGAAAGGTGTGTATATAACCCCTAAGGTCAATGCTGCTGTGTCTGTCCATGAACGGAAGATAAATGGATTTTATGGTGAGTACAAAAATCCTATTTTTCCGACAACAGCCTGTCATCACACAATTCCCATGGAAATCCGATCAAGTGTACAAGGCTTTACCCTTCACTTATTTTGACATTACGGACCTGGTAAGTAAGCTGAAAGTAGAATGGATGAGGATAACGGTACTGCATTTGCGTTCAAACATGTCTGCTCCTATATTTCCTTCCTGGCAGGTTGTTATAATCTACCGGAAGAGCTGCAGATTGTGATGTGTTTTCTCCAGAGCGTGGGCTCACTGCGGTCACATTCATCCCTGCTATGTATGTATTTACAGAGTATGACAAATCCCAGTCTTCGCAGGATGCCGTCTCATCCATGAACTTGTTTGATCTCGGTGGTCAGTACCTTCGAGTCGGGAAAGCTGTTACACCACCAATGCCTCTTCTTACACCCGCCACCCCAGGTGGTCTCCCTCCTGCTGCTGCTGTCGCTGCCGCTGCTGCAACTGCCAAGATCACGGCTCAGGTATATTAACAGAAAAGTGTGTAAACACTAGAGGCTGCAAGGGATGGGGCTTTACAGGTACAGTAGCCAACCAGAGAAGAGCCTTGACATCCATTTAATGTCCTTACAAACAAGCAAGTGAAAGTAGAAGCCTCAGACCAGCGGGTGTGAATAGTGATGTCACTTTTTAATAGCGACGCAACTGCCACTTTCTCCAGTGGATGTTGCTGGTCTTTTCTGACTTAAAGCGGAGTTCCACCAAATTTATTTTTATTTTTTTAAGTAAGCAGCTACAAATACTGCAGCTGCTGACTTTTAAAATAAGGACACTTACCTGTCCAGGGCGCTCGCGATGTCGGCACACGAAGCCGATCTGTCTCTCGGGTGCTGCCTCTGCCATCTTCGGTAAGGGAATTAGGAAGTGAAACCTTGCAGCTTCACTTCCTGGTTCCCTACTGCGCATGCACGAGTCGTGCTGCGCGATCCCACTGGTCCCTGCTGTCTTCTGGGATCTGTGTGTCTCCCAGAAGAAGTGGGTGGGACCGAGGAGGTGCCAGACATGGCGTAGATACCCGCGGGTGACTCGGCTATTTATGCCCGGAAGTGGGAGAAAAATACTTGTATTAGACTGGTATCTTCTCCCTCCGCCCCCCTGAAACGTGCCAAATGTGACACCGGAGGGGGGGAGGATTCCAAAAAGTGGAAGTTCCATTTTTGGGTGGAACTCTGCTTTAATAATTTTTTTGAACATTCCTTTTCCAAGGAGCTCTGCATATGTCCACTGAGTAGACTGCATGTGTTTGAGATTTGTACTGAAGAAACAATTTACATGGGTATTTGCTCCACTAGGCCTCTATCACGCTCTGCACTTGAGCTCTACAAAATATAAAGACCTTAACTATTAGGCCTAGTGCACATTGGATGTTTTATATTTATTTAACTACTTAAGACCCAGACCTTTAGGCAGCTAAAGGACCTGGCCAGTTTTTGCGATTCGGCACTGCGTCGCTTTAACTGACAATTGTGCGGTCGTGCGACGTGGCTCCCAAACAAAATTGGCGTCCTTTTTTTCCCAAAAATAGAGCTTTCTTTTGGTGGTATTTAATCACCTCTGCGGTTTTTATTTTTTGCGCTATAAACAAAAATAGTGACAATTTTGAAAAAAATGCAATATTTTTTACTTTTTGCTATAATAAATATCCCCCAAAAAACTATAAGTCAGTTTAGGCCGATACGTATTCTTCTACCTATTTTTGGTATAAAAAAAAATCGCAATAAGCGTTTATCGATTGGTTTGCGCAAAATGTATACCGTTTACAAAATAGGGGATAGTTTTGCATTTTAATTTTTTTACTACTAATGGCGGAAAACAGCGATTTTTTTTATTTTTCTTCTTTCGTGACTGCGACATTATGGCGGACACATCGGACAATTTTGACACATTTTTGGGACCATTGTCATTTTCACAGCAAAAAATGCATTAAAATGCATTGTTTACTGTGGAAATGACAATTGCAGTTTGGGAGTTAACCACAAGGGGGCTCTGAAGGGGTTTAGTGTGACCTCATCTGTGTTTCTAACGGTAGGGGGTGTGATGTCATTGATTGTGAATCCCTATAAAAGAGAACACACGATCAATGACGGCGCCACAGTGAAGAACGGAGAAACTGTGTTTACTCACAGCTCTCCCCGTTCTTCAGCTCCGGGGACCGATCGCGGGACTCCAGCGGCGATCAGGTCCGCGTGTCCCGGAGCTTCGGACCGGGTCGCGGAAGCGCGCCCCACGGCTGGGCACTTGAAGAGGACGTACCTGTACATGCTTGTGCCATTCTGCCGACGTGTATGTGCAGGAGGCGGTCCTTAAGTAGATGAAAAAGGCAAATGCAAAATATACATAGACATGTAAGAGAAGAATTATACAAAATATTCAATGATGGCTATCTAACGTGAGATCGTAATTCCTGGAATCTCATATCAGTGAAACTACCAGGTTAGTTCTAGAAGTGGCGTAGTGCCCAATTTGTACAGATAATTGAAAAAACAGGTGGGAAAGAACTAGAAGGGGAGAGGAGACTGAGAGAAGGGGGGGGGGGATTAAATTATATATAAACTCTGGGTTGGTTTACTATGAGACCTGGTAAGATCTTCAACCATTAGGAGTCGCATCAATGAGAGCCTTCCCCTCAGATTAAAGGGACATGTTCCATAACGTCCAGATGTGCGTGTACGTCTCTCGTTTCTGCTTCGAGGTCAAAACCAAGTCCTCCATCCGGTTCACATTGGGCGTTTTTAACGTTGCTCATAGGGGCGTAAATTAGAAATGACTATTTTACCCAATTAAATGAATTAACGACCAAACACTTGATGCGCCTAAATGCGTTTACATGCGTGTACAATCGTCAAGTGTTGTTGTTTTTTAAGCCAAAATGCTGCTGAAAGGAGGAAAGGTGTCTACAAGAGCTATCACAACATCCAGTGTGCATGAGGCCTTGCTCACATAATGGAACTTATCTGCACAAAAAGATTTTTGTTACAAAAATACAAATTACATTTAAATGGTATAAATTGATTTATAGCCAAAAATAAAGTGGCTGCTTTGTGAGCAGCTCACATTGGGGGTTATTTACGAAAGGCAAATCCACTTTGCACTACAAGTGCAGTCGCTGTAGATCCGAGGGGGACATGCAAGAAAAAAAAACTGGATTTTAGCTTGTACATGATTGGATGATGAAATCAGCAGAGCTTCCCCTCACTTCAGATCTACCCCTCTCTTCAGATTTACCAGATCTACCCCTCTCTTCAGATCTACCCCCTCACTTCAGGTTTACCCCCTCACTTCAGGTTTACCCCCTCACTTCAGGTTTACCCCCTCACTTCAGGTTTACCCCCCTCACTTCAGGTTTACCCCCCTCACTTCAGGTTTACCCCCCTCACTTCAGGTTTACCCCCCTCACTTCAGGTTTACCCCCCTCACTTCAGGTTTACCCCCCTCACTTCAGGTTTACCCCCTCACTTCAGGTTTACCCCCTCACTTCAGGTTTACCCCCTTCACTTCAGGTTTACCCCCTCACTTCAGGTTTACCCCCTCACTTCAGGTTTACCCCCTCACTTCAGGTTTACCCCCTCACTTCAGGTTTACCCCCTCACTTCAGGTTTACCCCCTCACTTCAGATGCACCCCTCACTTCAGATGCACCCCTCACTTCAGATGCACCCCTCACTTCAGATGCACCCCTCACTTCAGATGCACCCCTCACTTCAGATGCACCCCTCACTTCAGATGCACCCCTCACTTCAGATGCACCCCTCACTTCAGATGCACCCCTCACTTCAGATGCACCCCTCACTTCAGATGCACCCCTCACTTCAGATGCACCCCTCACTTCAGATGCACCCCTCACTTCAGATGCACCCCTCACTTCAGATGCACCCCTCACTTCAGATGCACCCCTCAGATTTACAGCGACTGTACTTCCAAGTGCACTTTGCACTTGTAGTGCAAAGAGGATTTGCCTTTCGTAAATAACCCCCAATGTGTGGTGAAATCGGAGTAATGCCGCGTACACACGAACTGACATTCCGACAACAAAACCGTGGAATTTTTTCCAAAGGATGTTGGCTCAAACTTGTCTTGCATACACACGGTGCATACACACAAATGTTGTCGGAATTTCCGATCGCCAAGAACACGGTGACGTACAACACTACAACGAGCTGGGAAAAGAAGGTTCAACGATTCCGAGCATGCGTAGGATTTTTGTGCATCGACATTGGATGCACACTATCGTAATTTCCGACAAGAACTTTTGTTGTCGGGAAAAATTGAGAACCAGCTCTCAAACATTTGTTGTCAGAAATTCTGATCGTGTGTATGCAGCATTAGTAATTTCTGTCCAGGAGAGGAGCCGGTACAACTGTGCAAGCCTGAAGGAAAGGCCGGAGATCAGTCCACATAGCGTGCATTACCTGAGGATCTAGTGACATTTTTGTGTCTTGTTAGATTTAATTCATCTGATCACTATTTGGGAATGGCTGTGGTATAATACACCCCTCTCTTCACAGGAAGCGGTGGCTGGAGCAGCTGTCCTTGGCACACTGGCAAGTCCTGGCCTGGTGTCCCCGGCACTAACACTGGCACAGCCTTTGGGGGCACTACCACAAGCAGTCATGGCAGCACAAGCCCCTGGGGTTATTACAGGTAGGTACTTCATAAAATGTTTTTTTTTTTTTTAACTGATTCAGCAAATCTTTCCGGCCTTTTTTAGGTTAGAAGGCAACAAGCTTTGTGTCTTGTTTGCCTCTATACTGAAACAGGGTATGCACAGCGTACTTTTGTGTGAGGGCTGTGTATACCCGCACGGGAATGCACAGGTGTTTAGTGCATGCCCCCCATGCAAGCACTGACATTCACATTAATTTGAGACACAGCAGCTGCATAGACACAGCTGCAGCTCCCAATTTGACATTTGTTCAGGTGCACGGCCCTGAAGGCCAATGGTGTATGTGTGTGTGTGTTCAGGACCCTGCATCCACACTAATATGTCATATGTTATTATGCCACTGTGTCTGTGCAGCCACTGCATCCCAGTTGACATGAATAGGACTGCTAGCATGGGGATGCACAGGTTTTCTGCATGTGAACATGGCCCTCACATGGGTGTACGCTGTAGTATGCCCCTCGTGAATGAGGTCTTGGTTTTACCAAAACACCTATAATATGAGGGTAATCCTTTTGTATAGAATTAGCCATTGTTCAGCTGACAATTTTCCGCTAGCTCCTTTAAATTTTCTCTTGAAAGATGTTGGGCAGCAGCGTACTGACAAGGCCTCATTCACACAGGGTATCTAATTAACCCCTTCCTGCCACCACCTCCCAGCCCTTGAAGAGCTTCTTAATGTCACGAGGCGGGCATTCAGGTCATGTGAACGCTGTGATTTGCTGTTAAGTTTGCATTTGGAGCTTGCCGCTGGTGACTGTGCTGGGAGCGCATAGGGCAATCGCTTTCAGCACAGATAAGTGTTTACGCGAGGACACATATATTCGGGGTCTCTGCGTTAAATCCCACCAGCCAAGACACCACATATATGCGCCACGTCGGCAAGAAGAAGTTAAACAGAATGCATTCGTTTAAAAAAAATGCCTATCTTTACAACCGCTTCAATGATTACATGCCAGGATTTAAAAGTGTTGTTAAATAGGTTCTTGGAGGTCTATTTTCCTAAAAGGCCAAACAATAAGCTTTAAAGCGGAGGTCCACCCGTTTTAGCTGCTGACTTTAAAAAAATGGACACTTCCCTGTTCAGCACGCCCGCGATGTCAGCAGACGAGGCTGAGCAATCGCTCGGTCCTTGGTTGCTTCCGCTGCCATCCTCTGTGAGGGAATCAGGAAGTGAAGCCTTGTGGCTTCACTGCCAGATTCCCTACTGCGCAACAGAACAGACGTCACGAGGCTGGACTCCTGCGGGAGTCAGAACCCCGAAGTGGTGCAAATACCTGTCTCAGACAGGTATCTGCACCCCCCTCCCCCTAAAGGTGCCAAATGTGACACTGGAGGGGGGAGGGATCCAAAAAGCAGAGGTTCACTTTTTGTTTGAACCTCCGCTTTAAATGGGTTTTAAACCCTGCTGTCTTTTCACCTTAATGCATCCTAAGCATTAAGGTGAAAAAACTTATAGCAGTCACCAGCCCCCCGTTTTTATTTACCTGAAGCCTGTAATGTCCCATGGTGAGGATGTGCCGTCTTTCTGCCTGGGGTTCTTGGCTCTTGATTGGATAGATTGATAGCAGCGCAGCCATTGGCTTCCGCTGCTGTCAATCAAATCCAATAACGCGGAAGTCGGGGACACGTCCTATATTCGGCAGCTATGGACGCAGAATGCTGGACTCGGGAGTGCCCCGGCAAGGTACCCTGCCCCAGGAGAGCACTTCTAGTGGGTTATCTGATGTGGGGAGGAGCCGCTGAGGGGCCACTCTGTGCAAAACTAACTGCACAGTGGAGGCAAGTATGACATATTTGTTTAAAAAAAAAAAAACTAACCTTTAGTATCACTTTTTAAAACAACAAAAGTCATTTGGCATGCAATACACAAAGGGAGATGAAACTAAAACTGGAGCACTCAGAATCTGGTGTAGCTGTGCATTGTAGCCAATTGGCTTCTAACTTCAGCTTGTTCATTTAAGCGTTTTACAATAAAACCTGGAAGCTGATTGGTTTCTATGCAGAAGTGCACTTGATTTTGCACTCCAGATTTAGTATATAAACCCCACAGTTAACCAATGAGAGGACAGGCAAGCGCTCAAACAAAAATCTTTGTCTTGTGTACATTTGCTTGTGGAAAATATCTGTGCGATCGGGTTCACACTGTAGCCAACACAGACATTGCATGTGATTCACACCCGCACTGCAGTGCCACTCACATGCGATGTCTGTGCAATGCGGGTTCAGCCATACAGTTGTATGGCTTAACTTGCATTGGTTTCGCACAAAAAAGGTGCAGGGACTTACCCCACTTTGCTGGAATTGGATAGCATGGGTGTTCTCACCTATGCAATCCAATTCCCACAGTTCGCACTGCAATCTGTGAACCGATCTTGGGGTGTCACCAACATTGTATTGACGCCCGCAGTGGTTCGCAGATGGCAGTGTCAAGAGAGAAATGCGATGCAGGAACAGGCACCGGAATCTCACTGGTTCCCGTATCGCTACAGTGCGAACCTATGCTGAATGTCTGTTAATAACTGATAAAATTGTTTTCCTCCACAGGAGTGACACCAGTGCGGCCACCTTTACCAGTGACCATTCCTCAGGTGGGGCTGGTGAACCCCATTCTGTCCAGCCCCCCAGCAGTAACCCAGTTGGAGGTGAAGAAAGAGAAGGAAGAAGAGGAGCCGGTTCTGGAGTCGGAAAGGCCAGAGATGCTGAGTGAGCAGGAGCACATGAGTATCTCCGGGAGCAGCGCACGCCACATGGTCATGCAGAAACTTATGCGAAAACAGGAGGTGAGTGTGAGGGCGGTTTATTTTGCACGCCGGGACACAAGGTTTGAACAAACTACAGACACAGGTTTAGCTGTTATATCTTTATATCTAAAACGTCTCTCCATCACATTTTTGTTCCGTTTTTCATTCGTTTATGACATTTTGGATTTTCATCCTAGTTTTTGTCAATTGGCAAAAGTTCTGTGTAACTTTTAGTTTTTGTCACTGGAAAATTGCAGCTGAGGAAAATTTATGACGAAAATATTTTCATCAATGAAATTAACTCTGGCAGGAGACAGGGAGTAGAATGCAACACTTAACAGGTGCAAATGTATTGCAAACTTTATTGTTGGCAGATTCTGAGTAGCAGCACCACCTGTTGCAATGTGTGTTCCTTCCAGTGTTAATTTAGTCAACTAAAACATTTGTCGACTAAATGAATACTATTTTAGTTGACTAAAATACGACTAAAATAATTAAGATGACTAAAATGGAATTTTAATCAAAAGACTAAAACTAAATTGAAATTTGACTTCAAAATGAACACGGGTCTGTAGTGCATGTTCATACCTCAATACCATAAATAATAACCTATGATATTTTTCACTCCAGCAGTATATAATGAGTTTGGAAATTGTTGAGAAATGTTAAAGGGGTTGTAAAGGTAAATGTTTTTTCATCTTAATGCATCCTATGCATTAAGGTGAAAAATATCCAACGGTACCGCTCCCCCCGAACCCCCCATTTTACTTGCCTCACCCCTCCCGCGCGCGTCCCTGTGATCCTCTTCGGTTCCCAGCCTGGCCGTTGATTGGCTAGGCTGGACGGATTGATAGCAGCGCAGCCATTGGCTGGCGCTGCTGTCAATCACATCCGATGACGCGGCGAGCCGGGGCAGAGTGATGCCTGCCGCTGTATCACGGGAGCGCGCCCGCAAAAGCTTTCCACCATGCGAGCTCGCTCGCATGAAGGTGGAAAGCGCTTGCGAGGAGGAGCCGAGACAGCCGCCGAGGGACCCCAGGAGACAGGATTCCGGGACACTCTGTGCAAAACGAGCTGCACAGTGGAGGCAAGTATAACATGTTTGTTATTTTACAAAAAAAAAATGTTTTACTTTAGTGTTCCTTTAATGCATTACAATTTAATTGCACCCATTAGACTTTAGACGACTATAATGTGCGGGAGATTTAGTCTCCAAAACGATTGCAGAAGACTAAAATACCATTTTAGTCTTAAGACTAAAACAAAATCAAAATTTGCTGACAAAATTAACACTGGTTCCTTCAGTTACCCTGACACGCAGAAGCCCAGTGGCCGCTAAAGAAATGTGCGTTGCAGCTGACCATGCTGCGGCTAATTGCAAGGCAGTGGTTTAGCTTGGTCAGCCTGCAGCAGGAAGTGCTGTTACTGGCAGGATCTTCAGGTAAGTTACTTTGAAACGTATTCACAAAAATGATTGGCTTAAGAATACTGCATTTAGATGAGACAGACATACTGAAAAATAGATTTGGGGTTTACATGCGCTTTAAAAAAAAAGGGCTGTGTATTTACTGCCCCAAAATGGCTGATGTATAACTAAAAATCAAAACATTTACCAAACTGTAAATTAGATCACATTTACATTAAAAAAAAAATATTTGAATGGGTTAGAATGGCTTTGATGAGAAAAGCCAGCAAAACCCTTTAGCGCTGTCAGAGCTTTACAACTGTGCAAGACTGAAGGGGAGCCTGGCTATCGGCTCAATCCTACTTACCCCAGCTGCTGTATGCCATACGTTGGTGGTGGGGGTTTACACACACTCTCTTGGTGGCTGAAGGCTCCTGTAGCAGTAATTCTGACAAGCTGGCTGTCAGATGGAAGTGATCAGGTGGCTTTGCTGCCAGCCTATCCTATACACACGTGTCGCATATGGAATTTTTGTCTGTGATGAAAAATAAAGCTTGTTGGGGGAAAAAAATAAAAAAATTAGCTCCCCACATGTACAAACTTAAAGAGAAAGTAAACCCCGATGGGTTTTACGTCCTCTTTATTTCCCTGCAAAGGTAAAGCATAATGCCATTGGTTTCTATGCATCGCATATTAGCCCATTATGTGTCTCTTACCTGAAACCGAAGCCTGCGATGTCACTATTGTCCACACTAGCAGTGAGCGTCCATCTTCACCCCTTTTTTTTCCACGGTCGCCAACTCCAGCTCTGTGACTGGCCGGAGTTGCGTGATGTGCCGCATTCGCGCGGGAGCCACCAGCCACGGCATGACCTTTTAGAAACACCACGGTCGGCTGCCCATGGAGATATCGGCGCACATCTCTATTGTAAATATCTCCTAAACTGTGGAGGTTTAGGAGATACTTCGAGCACCTACAGGTATGCCTTAAACCACTTTAAACACATGCCGGGGGCACCTACGTGTGAAAATGTTGATTGTGATATACATTACTTATTGCTCCACAAACTGGAGTGAGAGCAATGATTCCAAGCCCTGAAATCGGCTTAGCCCTGCCCCCTGCACTCTCCTCTCATTGGCTCACTCGCTGTGTTTGACAGCAGTGGGCTCCAATGGCTCCCGCTGCTGTCTCATCCAATAAGGAGAAGGAATCCCGGGACAGCCGAGGCTCCTGTGTACAGCGGAGGCGATCGGATCCTGTCTCCTGCTTGGCTGGGATACGAGTGAGGGCAAGATGGCCCCCACCCGTCTCCATAGCAAGGCGGAAGCGACTTTAAAACGTTACTTCCACCCATGCTTCTTAAAGGCATATTTTCTTGTAATTTTTTCAAATGACAAATTTTTTTTTTTTTGCCTTTTAGTGTAAATATGAGATGTGAGGTCTTTTTTTACCCCAGATCTCATATTTAAGAGGACCTGTCATGCTTTTTTCTATTACAAGGGATTTTTGCATTCCTTGTAATAAAAATAAAAGTGACCCATTTTATTGTGTGTAAAAATTTATAAAATAAAAATAAATAAGAAAACAGCGCGCCGTCCCGATGAGCTCGCGCGCAGAAGCGATCGCATACGTGAGTATGAAAACGGTGTTCAAACCACACAAGTGAGGTATCATCGCGATCGTTAGAGCGAGAGCAATAATTCTAGCCCTAGACCTCCTCTGTAACTCAAAAGATGCAACCTATAGAATTTTTTTTAAAAGTCGCCTATGGAGATTTTTAAGGGTAAAAGTTTTTGGCGCAATTTTGAAGCGTGACATGTTGGGTATCATTTAAAAAACGTGAATTTTTTCCAAAAACAGTGCGCTTGTAAGACCACTGCGCAAATACGATGCAACAAAAAGTATTGCAATGACCGCCATTTTATTCTCTAGGGTGTTAGAAAGAAAATATATATATATATATATATATATATATATATATATATATATATATATATATATATATATATATATATGTGTGTGTGTGTGTGTGTGTGTGTGTGTGTGTGTGTGTGTGTGTGTGTGTATGTATATTTGGGGGTTTGAAGTAATTTTCTAGCAAAAAAAACAGTTTTAATCTTGTAAACACCAAGTCTGAAAAACAGGCAAGGTCCTTAAGTGGTTAAATTCTATCTGGCAGACCTGGGTGACCCCAATAAATAGAATTTTTCTCATTACAATTCCAGAAAATTTAGCTCCTTGTCATCTGGAATGTGCCCGGCTGTTTCGTTGTGTTGCATTTCCACCTTTTCTACTGTTAACTGTCTTTTCTCTCCTCTCATTCAGTCCACGGTTATGGTCCTGCGCAATATGGTTGACCCCAGAGACATTGACGATGATCTAGAAGGAGAAGTGACGGAGGAGTGCGGCAAGTTTGGCGCTGTGAACCGGGTGATCATTTACCAGGAGAAGCAAGGCGAGGAGGAAGATGCGGAAATCATCGTTAAAATATTTGTGGAATTCTCCATGGCCAGCGAGACGCACAAAGCTATCCAGGCCCTCAACGGACGCTGGTTTGCAGGAAGGAAAGTAGTGGCAGAAGTATATGACCAGGAGAGGTTCAACAACAGTGACCTGTCTGCATGAAACCTCTCGGACTTTTACCCCTCCCCCTCCCACCCCATTGTCCTTGTTCTGTTTATTTTATATGATTGTGGATTGTCTTTATTCTGCGGAGTAGAACCACAGGAAATAAAGCCTTGTTCTTTTTTTCATGATGTCTGTCCCATATTCTGCTGCTCTCAGACCCTGGTACTGAGTGAGGGATGTATTACTTGTTCCCAGTGATAATGGAGGTTCGATGCCCAGTGTGAGACACCTGCTGCTTAATGGTGGCAAAATGTGTTGGCAAAAACTTTGGCAGTCATTTACTGGACAAATACTCCCAACTTGGTTATTCATATAATTTTTGCAATACTTTTGAATTGAGATACTTCAGTAAAGAATAGATTAAAGTGATATTTAAAAAAAAAACTGTGAAGGTTTACAAACATATACTTCCACTTTTGCACAGAATGGCTCCAAACCTTGTCTTCTGGGGTCCCCTGGTGGCGCTTGCGGCTCCTCCTCGCATCGGTAAACCCCCTGGGGGGGGGGGGGGGGGTTTACCTAGTGGGCGCACTCTTGAGTCCAGCAATTTGCGTGCATAGACACCTATTGCCGGACTTTACCCCAGCACCCATGTCATTGGATTTGATCGGCGGGAGCAAATGGCTGCGCTGCTATCAATTTATCCAATTAAGGGCAGAGAGGTAGAGCACGTCTCCGCCAAGGGAACTAATGGGCTCTGGTGAGTAAATCAGGGAGGGGGGTGGTCAGTGTATCATAGGATGCATTAAGGTGAAAAAACACGAAGGTGTACAATGCCTTTAAACTATATTACTGTAAAACACAAACATTTACAAACTGGAGCTAATAAAATCGAATAAAAATCCAATCTGATGCACAGCTTTGTAAGTAAGGCTGGGTTCACACCTCCGACCAATGCGGCTGGCAGCAGAGGTCCGGTGCGTTCCTGTTCTCTGTTTCAGGGACAAATCTGGGCCGAATTTATGCCTGAATTTGCCCCTAAAACGCAGTCTAATGCCTTGCACACACTATGGCCCAGATTCACGTAGGAGATACGACGGCGTATCTCCAGATACGCCGTCGTATCTCTGAGTGTGAGGTGTCGTATCTTGGCGCCTGATTCAAAGAATCAGATACACCAGAATTTGTTCTAAGATACGACCGGCGTAAGTCTCCTACACTGTCGTATCTTAACTGCATATTTACGCTGGCCGCTAGGGGCGTGTACGCTGATTTACGCCTAGAATATGTAAATTAGCTAGATACGCTTATTCACGAACGTACGCCCGGCCGTCGCAGTACAGATACGCCGTTTACATTAGGCTTTTTCCGGCGGTAAGTTACCCCTGCTATATGAGGCGCAGCCAATGTCGAATTGTCCGTCAATTACGTCATTTGCGTAAGTCGTTAGCGAATAGGGCTGTGCGTCATTTACATTCACGTCGAAAGCATTGGCTTTTTGCGGGTTAATTTGGAGCATGCGCACTGGGATACTTTCACGGACGGCGCATACGCCGTTCGTAAAAAGTGTCATTTACGTGGGGTCACAATAAATTGACATAAAACACGCCCACATGTTCCACATTTGAATTAGGCGGGCTTACGCCGGCCTATTTACGCTACGCCGCAGCAAATTTGCTTTGTGAATACTGCACTTGCTTGTCAAAGTTGCAGAGGCGTAACGTAAATAGGATACGTTACGCCCGCTCACAAATACGCGCTCCCTACGTGAATCCGGCCCACTATCTGTTTTCCCGGAGGTTTAAAAAAAGAACCTGCTCTGTAGCTTTTTCCCCCCCCCCTCCACACGGCTGGTTTTCCTGAGCTTTGGTCGGGGAAACCCGGCCGTGTATATGCTCCAACGCAGGCTTTCCCCATAGAAAAACTGACGGCTTAAAAATCGGCGGAAATTCCGGCAGGAAAAAGGAAAAAAAAGTTCTAATTTTTCCCACCGGGATTCCCGGTGATTTTTCCTGTCGGGAAAACTGCGATGGAGCATGCACACGGCCGGGATTTCGGGGCCAAAAGCTCTCGTGGCAGTTTTCCTGCCAGGAAAACCGGTCGTGTGTACGCGACATAAGTCTCACAGCTTTCCTGTGCAATCCGCTCTGCAGCCGGTCACAATCTTCTGTCAAATAAGCATGGGTGTGAACCGAGCCTGAATTATCTATTATCCACTTGCTAACCACTCTATAGCAATATTACCTCATTTGTTTGACATTTTAAGGAGGAAGTAAACGTCCATCTTTACATTTTAAGTAAGGGGACCCCGCATCCAATTTGTAATAGCAGGAGACTGTGACCGGCTCTCTATGGAGCCGGTTCACATATCTCCGGTGCGAATTTGCACAGGAGCTCCGTGTGTCTTTTGGTCCATATTCAGCCCAAAATTCGGGCTGAATTCGGACCTGAAACGGTGAACGGGGGCGCACCGTACCCCTGCTGGGAGCCGCATTGGCATCCAGTGTGAACCAAGCCTCTGCATCACCTATGGAGATTTTTAAGTTTCATAGTTTGTTGCCATTTCACGAGCGTGCGCAATTTTAAAGCGTGACATGTTTGGTATCTATTTACTTGGCGACGGAGTAATGTCATCTTTTATACTTTACAAAAAAATTGGGATATCTTTGGTGTTTTATCGCATTAAAAGTCAATAAAGTGTTTTAAAGACCGCTGTGCACATACTGTGTGACATAAAATGTTGCAACAATCGCCATTTTATTCTCTAAGGTCTCAAGTAATTTTCTAAGCAAGAAATTGTTTATTTTTTTACTTTTACACAAAATGTTCCAGAAAAGACCTGGTCAGTAAGTGGTAATGCATTGTTCATAATTCTTTATGTAATCCATGTGAAATGAGTTTGTATCCTGTATTCTTATCTGCAATTGGGATGTAAACTTGCACATATAATATTTTTGTATTTCATTATTTTTTTTTGGATGCTTCATCGAGTTTGAGCAGAGCCCAGTCATTGCATCATTATGATTATTTATACCTCAGTTTTCTGATATGCATATCTGTTTACAGCCACTTTTTAAATGTAATTAGAATCTCATTCAATTAATCCAGATTGTATCCAGTTTTCTCGACAGTCTATAAAGAGTAAATCATTTCATCCAGTTTAATTGATTCAAATATATACTGCAGCCTTAAGGAGCATTCTTCCCCCCCCCCCCCCCTTGACCGCCAATGTAGGGCGCATTCTCCCCCCCCCCCCCTTGACCGCCAATGTAGGGCGCATCCTCGCGCCCCCCCCCCCCCCCCCTGACCGCCAATGTAATTCTTTGCACTGACCCCAATGAATACCAGAGACCTTAAAATTGTTTTGTGGTTTCCTCTAGAGTACAAAGGTTGAGAGCCTGGTGTAGTCTATCGTTGTAGCACCTAAAAGGTCCCAGATTTTGTCCCCACTGGTGTTCTTGGTAAAATATTAGGGATGTGGTGTGATGACTAAGCTTGCTGGTTTAGATCTATATGTAGGTGAATGGATAGTGTTTATAGTATTGTACTGGGTTGTGGGCATCTTCAACAAAATTGGGGGTCTCCGCTGATATATTATACAGGGTTTATATAGCACCAACAGTTTACACAGCACTTTACATCATAAGGGCAGACGGTACAATTACAATACAATTTAATACAGTAGGAACCAGAGGGCCCTGCTCACTAGAGCTTACAAAGAGGGAGGGTCAAGAGATGGGAAAAGGTCTTACCTGTGGGGGATGAGCTGATGGAGAAAGTGGAAATACAGTTGTTGGGTGTGGGCAAGTTAGGCCTCTCCTGAAGAGAAGGGTTTTTGGGAATCGTCTAAAAGTGGATAGAGTAGAAGATGGACAGATTGGGGTGTAGAGTTCCAGAGGATGGGAGAGGCTCAGAAGAAGTCCTGGAGTTGAGCATGGGATGAGGTGACAAGGGAGCTAGAGAGGAGGAGGTCTTTGGAGGAACAAAGAGAATGATTTAGTTGATATTTTGAGACTAGGTTAGTGATGGGGGGGGGGCGAGGAGGAGTTGTAGATGGCTTTGTAAGTTGTTAGTATTTTGAATTTAAATTGTTGAGTGAGTGGAAGGCAGGGGACACTGATCGGTTGATAAGATGGATGAACCTGGCAGCAGCACTCATGATGGACTGAAGGGATAGTAAAGGTAAGCCAATAAGGAGGGAGTTGGAGTAGGGTAAAGCCTCTTACACACGATCGAACTTCCATCTGACTTCCGTGGTTTTGGTTCGAAGGGCGTTGTCCGTGAACTTGTTTTTCATACACATTGCAGAAATTTGTCAGTCAACATTCACCAAGCCGCGTGTTTTTTCAGCTCTTTACTGCCACCCTTTGGGCAACTTCTGCTATTGTCTGATGATTAGCATTGGTTCCGAGCATGCGTGTTTGTACTTTAGTTGGACGGATTTGAGTACACACGATCGGATAATCCGACATAACAGATTTATTGTCAGACAGTTGGTGAGCATGAACAGCCAACTTTTGTTGTCGTTAATTCCGCCAACAATTGTCTGATGGAGCATACACACGGTCGGATTATCCGACACAACACGTCCATCAGACAATTGTCGTTAAGTAGGTTCGGAGCTTATGTGTTGTCATTGGTTAAGAAGGGATACATTTTGGAGATGTTGCGGAGGTTGAGGCGGCAAACTTGGGAAAGTAATTGGATGCGGGGCAGAAAGGACAGTCAGAGTCCAGGATTTCACCTGGGACATCCAGGGACGGGTTGACAGTCGAGCCGTCAATCTTGACAGAGAAGAGGCATGGGTGGGAGGAAATATTATGAGCTCTGTTTTGGAAAGATTGAGTTTGTATCTGTTAGTAAATAAGTGATGTGGGAGGAGACAGATGGAGTGAGCTGAGGGGTAATGAGATAGATTTGGGTGTCACCAGTGTAGAAATGGTATTGGAAGCCATGGGAGGCAATCATCTGACTCAGGAAGGCAGGGTACATCGAGAATAGGAGAGGTCCAAGAACAGAACCTTGGGGAACCCTGGTGGAGAAAGGAACAGAAGAGGAAGAAGTTCAATTGTAAGTGACCTTGAAAGTGCGGTGGGATAGGCAGGAGGAGAACTAACGCAGTCACGGAGAACAAAGGAGTGGAGTTTTTTTTTTGAGTGGGTGGTCCACCGTGTCAAAGGCAGCAGGGAGGTCCAGGAGTAGGAGTACAGAATAGTGTTTGTTGGTTTTAGTTCAATCCTATTTTATTGAAACCAGACCATATTCCAGAATAATAGTAAAGAAAGACAATGGGTTCATTCAGGCCTTAAAGTGGAGTTCCACCCATAAATATAACATTACATCAGTAGTTTTAAAAATTTTTTTTTTTTTTTTAGATGCCTTCAAAGTGTTGTTGCTAGGCAGAATAGTTAATCTTCCCTCTTCCTGCACCTAGGTGCTTAACCTACACCGCACAGACTCCTGGGAATGTAGTGGGTGTAACTTTCCAGGAGTCTGTGCACTCCCCAGTCTCGAAGAATCATGTGACTTGGACAGTACAGGTGCTGAAACCTGATCTGAAAACTATTACACTGCTTGTGCAGCACTGAGCATGTGCAAGGCTGAAATCCAGGAAGTCATACAGTTTGGCTTCATGATGCCCACACTTAAGATGGCCCCAGTCAATTTCTATTTTATAAAGTGTCTAAATGCTGTAACAACCTAACAAAACGGACCTTAGTTTACAGACTAACTTTACTAGAATACATTAAGCTTGTGTATTACATGGGGTATTTATATTTAAAAAGTGAAATTGTGGCCGCTTTAAGTTCTTTTGTATATTTAACATAATGCACATAGGCGTGTGCACAGGGTGTGCCTAAGCACACCATAATCACCCTGTGTGGTGCAGATTGCCCCAAAATAAACTGTGTTAAACGTGCACTAATGCACAGAAAAATACAGCATTAAACGGCACATAACATACTGAAATATACAATGTTAAACGTGGACTAATGAACAGAAATATGCTGCATTAAACGTGCAGTAACACACTGGAATATACTGCGTTAAACATGCAGTAATGCACGGAAATATACTGCGTTAAACCTGCACTAACGCACAGAAAAATAAAGCATTAAACGGCACATAACACACTGAAATATACAACGTTCATTAACACACAGAAATATGCTGCATTAATTAAACAGGCAGTAATATACTGCGTTAAATATGCAGCAATGCACAGAAATATACTGTGTTAAGCGTGCAGTAACGCACAGAAATAGATCCCTGATATTTCACGAAAAAGCTCCCTAATGGGGATCCTAAAATAAAGTAAATATATAATAAAAAAAAAAAACTACTGACCCTATCCTCTGCCCTACTGACACCATCAGTATACTGTATATACACATGCAAATATGTTTGAGCTTTGGGGTGCACACCCTAATGCAATAGGCTGTGCACACCTATGATAACGCAACAAGATAATAAGTAAATAAAACCGTATCATACTTGAGACATTCTCAACATCCTGCTTGGGGTCAGGATACATGTACATAGAATAGAAACATAGAATGTTTAGAAAGCCTCATACGCACGATCAGACTTGCAACGAACTTATCTGTGGATTTTTGCAGTGAACTTGGTATGCATACACACGGTAGGACTTTTTCAGCCAACAAACACGAACGTAGTGACGTAATAGACGTACTATGTGGTTTTTCTGCTCTTTACTGCCACCCTTTGGGCAACTTCTGCTATTGTCTGATCTTTAGCATTGCTTCTGAGCATGCATGTTGTACTTTGGACTTTAGTCCACACACGTTCGGATTAGACGACGTAGTGAGTGAGTGAGAAACTTGTAAAGCGCAATACATGCGAACTGAATCGCCTCTGGGCGCTGTTTCCATTTCATGGGTAAGGAACCTCTTGACCTCAGAAGAGATGGGTTTTAATCTTTCTCCTGAAGGCCAAGTGGTCTGACTCCAGTCGGATTGTGGTTGGTAGAGCATTCCACAGGCGAGGTCCCTGGACTGCAAATCTTCGATCTCCTTTGGACTTGTATCTGGCTTTGGGTATCTGGAGTAGGTTTTGATTGGTGGATCGCAGAATGCGATTGGGGTTATGGGCCTTTATTTTTTCGCATCGATATTGGGGGGCGTTGCCTTGAATACACTTATGTATTAGACAAAGTGCCTTGAAAGTGATTCTGTCTTTTACTGGCAACCAATGAAGGGATCTCAGTGAAGGTGAGATTGATTCCCATGTTTTTTTCCCGGTCACTAGTCGAGCGGCCGTATTTTGAACGACTTGCAGACGAGTGATTTGGTATTTGGGGAGTCCTAGATAGAGGGCGTTTGCATAATCGAGTCTGGAATTGATGATTGTTCCCACCATGACTGCAATGTCCTCTTTCGGGATAAAGGGCGTGAGTCTGCGTAGAAGGCGCAGCAGATGGTGGGATCCGCTGACTACTGACCCTATTTGTGCATCCATTGTCATGTAGGTATCGAAAATGACTCCGAGACTTTTTAATTTGGTGCTAGGGGTGATAGTTTTACCCAGAATGGGTGGGGGGAGTCCATGTTGATGCGGGGGGATTTTTCCAGTTGGCGTGAAACAGGAGAAGTTCTGTTTTCGAACCGTTGAGTTTAAGATAGGACATTTGTTGCTGGAAAGTTTGTCTGTTCACACAGCAAAGTTTGTCTGTTCACTTGTCCGATGAAAAACGTTGTCCGATGGAGTGTACACACGGTCAGATTGTCCGCAAAAACAGGTCTGTCGGAGGTTTGTTGTCAAAGTCAGATCGTATGTGTATGGATCTTTAGAGCCAAGTTTTATGCTTACAAAGAATAAACGCTGGTGGGATCACAACTCATTCCATAGACAATGGGAGCACTTCATATGGTGGAAAGAATAGAGACACTCCATCATGGCTGTTGGATAAAGATGGTTGGTTCGCCCTCAGCCCATGTCACAAATTTAGAAGAATACCGAAACGGACCAAGAGGTTCAGGTGATGCAAAACTGTTCCTCTTTGTTGTCTTCCTGGGCTGGCTGACATTCTAAGTCTCTTATTCGGTCTACTTCAATAGCCCAATCCACAAGAGAGGGCATACTCATCGATTTCCAATGTTGGAGGTTTACTGTCCGTGCTTCGGCAAGGAAATGAAGGCGTACATCTTTTTTTCGCTGAATTCAGTTGGCCGGGGATCATGGAGAGGAGGACTATGTCTGGTGTAGGTTGGAGGGTTGTCGCCATCAACCTGCAGTACAAGTGAAATGTAATTTGCCAGAACTTTTTGACCGGAGGGCAGTCTCATTAGACGTGGAGCATAGTTCCCCCCTAGAATCCAAACGGCGCCAACAAGCGTCTGAACGAGAGGGGTCGAAACGTTTTATGTTTGCAGGGCATCTGTACCATCTTGTAACCAATTTGTGTCCGTTGGTTTTAGCTGTTGGTAGATTGAGTTTTACGAGTGCAGTTTCCAAGGAGTGCTAAGGGCGAAATTAGACTGTAGGGGATCAAGAAGGTTGTTCTCAGTAAGATGGTTGCTCAGTCGGTTGTGGACCAGACATTCAAAGAGTTTGGAGGAAAAAGGGAGCAAGGAGACGGGGCGTAGGTTGTTAGGATTGGTGGGGTTCAAGGAGGGCTTTTTAAGTGTAGGGATGACTAGTGCATGTTTTAGAGAGTTGGGGAAGATGGCAGAATTAGAGATGAGAGTAGGATAGAGCCAGAGGGTGACTGTAGCATTTGCAAGGGAACAGGGTGCAGGTGGTTAGGTGGGTGTTGTGAAAAAAGTTTAGCAACCTCGTCAATAGTAGCCGGGTTAAATGAGGGAAGTGTTGAGTGTACCTGTGGACATGGGGTGTTAAGTAGGGGAGATAACTGTATAGTGGAGATTTCATCATGAATTGTATCAATCTTATTAAAGTGGAGTTCCACCCATAAATATAACATTACATCAGTAGTTTAAAAAAAATGTCATTAGTCCTTTAAGAAAAAACATTTTTTTAGATGCCTTTAAAGTGTTGTTGCTAGGCAGAATAGTTAATCTTCCCACTTCCTGCACCTAGGTGCTTAAGCTTCCTAACCTACACCGCACAGACTCCTGGGAATGTAGTGGGTGTAACTTTCCAGGAGTCTGTGCACTCCCCAGTCTCGAAGAATCATGTGACTTAGGTTTCAGATCAGGTTTCAGCACCTGTACTGTCCATTACACTGCTTGTGCAGCACTGAGCATGTGCGAGATCTGCAAGGCTGAAATCCAGGAAGTCATACAGTCTGGCTTCATGATGCCCACACTTAAGATGGCCACAGTCTATTTCTATTTTATAAAGTGTCTAAATGCTGTAACAACCTAACAAAATGGACCTTAGTTTACAGACTAACTTTACTAGAATACATTAAGCTTTTGTATTACAGGGGTATTTATATTTAAAAAGTGAAATTGTGGCCGGAACTCCGCTTTAAGTGATTGGCAAGGTAGAAATGTATTGATGGGGACTGGATGAAAAGGTGTTGATGAGCGTGATAAAATAAGCCGGCTTGGCAATGTAGAGGCAGGAGTTGTATTTTTGGAGGGCAGATTTATATTGGTTGTCTTTCCGAGACTTATGCCCGGTACACACGATCCGATTATCAGACGAATGATCGGCTGTTTTTTTTTTTGTATGCTAATCTCACGTCGAATCTGACGTGTTTACTTAAATCGGTTGTAAACCGCATATATAATATTTTTTTTTTTTTTTTACCTGCAAGGCAAAATGCATAATCAGCTAGTATGCACCACATAATAGCTGATTATGAAATACTTACCTCAAAACGAGGTAAACAACACTTACCTGGTTCACGCCGAGCGAGATGTCATCTTGCTCCGGCGTGTCTTCCGGGTATCGCCGCTCCAGCGCTGTGATTGGCTGGAGCGGCGATGACGTCACTCCCGCGCGTGAGATTTAAAATCGGCAAGGTCCGGCGGCTGCCAAGTCTTTCGCAGTGGATCCCCCCCTGCGCATGCGCCGCCCGCATTGAGAGGGGAATATCTCCTAAACCGTACAGGTTTAGGAGATATTCTTTTTACCTACAGGTAAGCCTTGTTATAGGCTTACCTGTAGGTAAAAGTGAAAAATTAAGGTTTACAACCGCTTTAAGTCACGAAAATTCTAGTACGGAAGAATAAAAAAACGGAAGTGATAATATGTCCAACGACCGCTGTACTGATTAAACGAAAATCGTACGATCTGGCATCGTACGAAAAAAAATTCCGTGCATGTCCGATAGAATAAAATTGAGTGAACTGTCCTGATCGGCTCTCGGAAGCTCTGTATTAACGATCCGATTATCGTACAATCGTTTGGAAAGCCGAATTTTTCTGACGATTTTCGAATCGTGTGTACGGGGCTTTAGGCCCTTTTCACACCGGCTTTCTGATCAGGTCCACCTGTCAGTTTTTCAGGCAGACCTGATCAGCAGGGCCGCAATCAGAAATTGTGGGGCCTCTTAGACAGCTTTAGGCCCGACTACCAACATTCCCCAGGGCCCACCCACTAGCCATCCCGCCAAATCCTTCGGTGCACACACGTTTATTTTAACACTCTTACAACGTCATATATCAAAATTAACAATGTATTATTAGTCATCGGTGCTTTGAAGGTTTAACCATATGAAATTATATTTTGCCCAAAAGAGTCTCTCGGGCCTCCCCTCGCGCATGTTCTCTCTCGGGTCCCCCTCGCGCATGTTCTCTCTCGGGTTTCCTTGCGCATGTTCGTTCTCTCTCGGGCCCCCCTCGTGCATGTTCTCTCCCTTTTGGGGGCCCCCCCTCGTGCATGTTCTCTCTCTCTTGGGGGCCCCCCCTCGCGCATGTTCTCTCTCTCTCGGGCCCCCCCTCGTGCATGTTCTCACTCTCTCGGGCCCCCCCTCGCGCATGTTCTCTCTCTCGGGCCCCCTCGCGCATGTTCTCTCTCTCGGGCCCCCTCGCGCATGTTCTCTCTCTCGGGCCCCCCCTTGCGCATGTTCTCTCTCTCGGGCCCCCCCCGCGCATGTTCTTTTGCCCCACCTGTACACTTGCAGCCCCCCTCATACCTGTATGCTCTCAGCCCCCCCTCATACCTGTATGCTCTCAGCCCCCCCCCCCCCTCACACATGTTCGCTCTCAGATCCCCTCGCACCTGTATGCTCTCGGACCCCCTCGCACCTGTACGCTCGCACACCCCCCCTCACATCTGTGCGCTCTCAGACACACACAGGCACACATTTATGTACACAGACACACTAACCCCTCTTCACTTGTACAACAGATCTTACTTGTTAGGTGGTGTTCCTGGTCCCAGCTCTTGCGCAGCACACACGATGGGTGCACATGCTGGAATGGCAGAAGGTGGCAGCAAAGAGCCTGATGTCGGCTCAATGAAACAGCAGCAGCTGCTGACTCGCATGCGTTCTGAAAGCCACGGAGCTCTCATACACCCGCCCCTGCCTTCTCCTATCTCTGCCAGATAGTCGGGCCCTTCTAGATGCTCGAGCCCTTTACAAGTGTGTGGGCTGTACCCCCCTGATGGTGGCTCTGCTGATCTGATCGGTCACTCCATGCATCGGCGGATGTCAGTGGGGACATGTCCGCCGACATCCACCGATACCTACTTTCCATCTGTCTGGAGGATCTGATCAGATTAAAATGGACAGGTGGTTCGTTTTCATCCGATCTCTCCAAAGAGGAGAACGGGGCTCTGACAGGTCCTTCTCTGCACTGTGAGAGGACACGGACCTGTCATCCACCTGCTCAGCAGGGATCAGAGGAGCGATTCCCCCCTACTGAGCAAAGTGGAGTCCATCAGGCGGACCGCCCGTGTGCAGGGCCGTCTTAATAGCATCATGGGCCCCTGGGCAAAGTAATGCTCTGGGGCCCCTACAATGGAGACAGTGCAGGTAAACAGACATCAAGTAGGTAAGAGGTAGAGGATATCTAGGGTGAAGAGGGGTCAGAGTGCTGGGGGGACATCTGGGATGTAGAGATAGCCAATTTTGGGATAGCCCGGGCTCAAGGACAAGCTGCTTTGCCCAGGTGTGCCCTCTCATTAAGACAGCCCTGCCCGTGTGAAGGAGCCCTTAGTCTTGCGCCACAGGCACTCTAGTGCACGGCTATCTTTTTTTTTTCTGAGACTTCTGGTGTCATCTGTTTGCCAAGGCTATAGAGGTCGGGGCCTGATTCTGTGTGTAGTGAGGGGTCGCAAGCTCATCCAGGGAGGATGACAGTGGAGTGTAGACAGAAGTGGCTAGGTTGGCGAAGGACGGGGGTGAGATTTTGTCATAGAGGTGGTCGGGAGTAGAGTAGGTTTGAGGTAGGGAAGGTTTCTATGGGTAATTAATCAGCCTCATACACACGATCGCACTTCCAATGGACTTTTCTGTGGATTTTGCGCCGAAGGGCGTTTTCCGTGAACTTGGTATGCATACACACGGCAGGACTTTTTCAGCCAACAAACGCGAATGTAGTGACGTAATAGACGTACTACGTGGTTTTTCTGCTCTTTACCGCCACCCTTTAGGCAACTGTTGCTATTGTCTGATCTTAAGCATTGGTTCTGAGCATGCGTGTTTTGGAGGTTTGTTGTCAAAAAGTCAGATCGTGTGTACGGGCCTGTAGGCGGTTGGAGGGAGAGGAGGTGGAAGGGAGGGAGAGAGGAATAGGAGTGTTGGAGAGGTTGCACGGCGTGCATAGGTAGGAGAATACAAAGTAGAGGGTGTTACCATTAGCATACCTCCCAACACTACTATTCCTTTATTCTGGCTTTCGACATTTACAAAGGCAGCAATTTAGAAATTGGATGAAAGGTTTAGCACTAGGAAACACTTTTCTTAGATAAATATGTAGCGCCGGGCTCCCAATGGCTGGGGCGCTACTATAAATTTAGGGGGTGTCTGAGCCAATAGTTGGGCTCAGATCTTACTAATTTGGTGTAAATT
The DNA here is from genome assembly GCF_905171775.1 of Rana temporaria. Classification (NCBI taxonomy): domain Eukaryota; kingdom Metazoa; phylum Chordata; class Amphibia; order Anura; family Ranidae; genus Rana; species Rana temporaria. The sequence continues at coordinate 412,736,034 of NC_053493.1, read as the reverse complement.
AGCCTCTGTTCTGGCTATGGTTGCGCTTGATAGAAATTTTCCCTTGTTGCCTGTAGGTGGCGCTACCACCTCAGGTCCATGTTGAAACTCTGGCAAACCATGGTGTGTTAAAGCGGGAGTTCACCCGAATTTTTTTTTTTTAACATTAGATTGAGGCTAATTTTACTAAGCAGAATCGGGTGTTTTTTCTTTAAATGAATGCAGTACTTACTGTTTTAGAGATCGATGTTCTCCCGCCGCTTCCAGGTATGGGCTGCGGGACTTAGTAAAATTAGCCTCAATCTAATGTTAAAAATGTATATTTTGGGTGAACTCCCGCTTTAAGTGACCCTTCTCGGCAGCAGCCCAGTGGGGGGTGGTGCATGCTGGGAAGGGATACTTAAGGGGCAGATGCAGTTTTTTGGGGGTCCTTCGCCTTGTGGCCCTCCTGGCGCGGCGCGTGTGTGTGATTTCAGCCCTGGGACCCCGTTGGTCCAAGGCTGTGCTCCTGTCAGGTAGGCCCAGCTATGCTGGCTGGGACCTATGATTCTAGAAGGGATCCCAAGCTGTCCATCCAAGTGGGGGAGACGAAGCGAGGCAGGCTGATGTCTCGGGATAGGCCTGGTGACCTCGTTATGAAAGGAATCCACTACTCAATTTGTCTTACAGTCCGCCAGATCGGCTTAAAGGGGTGTTCCAGCCTGTTTTTATGTTTATTAAAAGTCAGCAGCTACAAAAAGTGTAGCTGCTGGCTTTTAATAAACATACACTTACCTGCTCCACGGTTCCAGCGACGTGCCGGCCGGGGCTCCGCTCCTCTCCCCCCCTCCCCGGCCGGCGTCTTCATGCCAAGCGTGGGCACCCGGCCGTGACAGCTTTCGGCTTCACGGCCGGGCACCCACTGCGCATGCGCAAACGGTGATCGCCTGGGACCTGTGACGTGTCCCAGGCGATCGCCTACAGGGAGGGGCTGCAGTAAGGCGATTAAGCTAATCGCCTTACCAGCCCCTCGGCGGAAGGAGGAAGTGGGACAGGAAGTCCCCTTCTCCTGAAGCCCCCACTCCCCCCACAAAAAAAATTACATGCCAAATGTGGCATGTAAGGGGGCGAGGAGTTGGTTAAGCGGAAGTTCCATTTTTGGGTGGAACTCCTCTTTAAAGGCTCTTTTGTGGACATTGCAATTTCTACAGACACTCCCCTGGACATTGAACTTTGAGGTAATGTGCATAACCCAAAATCTAAACCAGCAGCTCCTCCGGGGGTAGTGCTACAAATAGTGCGTTTTATATATGTAGCGCTACCCCCGGAGGAGCCGCTGATTAGATTTGGGATCACCGTCTTTAAGTTACCTCTATTCTGTGTCTAGGGGTGATGGTAGTGTTGAGAGCGATAACAGAATGTCCAGGACTGTTGGTTGGGTTTTCAAATGCTTTATTTTCCCGGTCAAACACGACCAACACGTAAACTTGAGGTAGACAGGATAGGTTGGTGAAGGAAGAGCAACTTCACAGTATCAGGCTATGGATAGTAAAGGCAGTCCTGCCCTCTGTACTCATCAACGTCGCCACTCCAGCTGGAGTGGGTAGAAGTGCCCCCGGACAGACCTCTCTCACAGGCCTGGCAGCCAGAGCGCCACTTAAAGCTTCTGGGAGGAATAAGTCTCTGCCACCGACTTGGCTCTGATTAAATTAAGATGTTAGGTGAGACCTCTGCCACAGGCCTAGTGCTGAAATTGTGAACAACAGAGCGAATCCTCCCAGTATGTCTCTTGGGGGTCACTGACTGACAGTTTAAAGACAACCTGTCAGTGTCCGGCAGGGCCGCCATCAGGGGGGTACAGGCAGTACACCTGTAAGGGGCCCGGAGGTCTCCAGGGGCCCGGATGGCAATCCCCCTTTTTTCATTTATTTTTTATAATCAAACAAAAATATTTATTTTTTATATATTTTTTTTTATTTTTTTTTGTTTTTTTTAAAGGGCCCAGAGGTCCCCAGGGCCCCGTGTTGCAACCCCCCTTTTTTTATTTATTTTTTATAATCAAACAAAAATATTTTTTATATATATATATTTTTTTTTGTTGCTTTTATTACAGGGCCCAGAGGTCCCCAGGGCCCCGGATGGCTACCGCCCTTGTTTTTATATATATTTTTTTATTTTTGTAAGGGGCCCAGAGGTCCCCAGTGCAACCCCACCACTTTTTTTTTAGTTCGTCAACACCCAAAGCCCCCTGACCTCAATTCTCAATTCACAGTGGCAGCACCCCCCCCCCCCCCCCGCTTCTCAATTCGTGGCCGCAGCCCCCCCTCCACTTCTTAATTCGTGGCAGCCCCCCCTCTTCTTAATTTGAGGCGGCAGCACCCCCCGCCCCGTTTTCTCCAGGGGGCCCATGCCTGAAGCTGTGTAAGGGGCCCCATAATTCCTGATGGCGGCCCTGGTGTCCGGTCACCCAGATCCCCGATGGTTCGTCACAGTCCTGTTGGATCACCTGCCTCCGGGTTTTCCTCAGACCGATCCCCCACCGAACAGCACCCAGCCTTGGGATCTTCTCAATAGAAGTGGGGACCCAGTAAGTCACGGGGGCCCCTTTGCAGCATACGTTGCTCCGGACTATGAGAGCCCAGGGTCAGGAACTCCATGTAGCACGCGACCCCAGCCTGGTAGGCCATAGTGGTGGGGCCCGTGATGTGCGCACACCCTAAAGGTGGGTGCCGCACCTGGAACCAGGAACCCGCGAAGAACCCCGAACCACGGCCTCCGCCACAGAAATACCCCTCCCCAGCATGCCCCGCGAGGGAAAACTCCTCCAATTGGCTGCTGGGAAGAAGCGGCTCCGCCTGGACCCCTCTGGCACCACCAAATAAGGAGATAAAAGGGACAGAGGGACTTTGTTCCAAATCGGGGACAGTCCCTCGCAATCAGGGACAGTTGGGAGCTATGTGAGTAGAAGCGTGTATGCATTGCTTCAGGTCAAAAGAGGAGGTTAGACGGAGATGTTTATAAGAAGCAAGAGTGTTTGTATTCACAGGGATGTTACTGCACTTGCAGAATTTCCAGCATGTCCAGAAGAAAGTCCTACCCGTGTAATAATCCACTTTATTACCTGTTTTATACCTTCATGTCCTCGCCGAACATCATCTTCCTGCCGAGCTAAAATGCTTCTGAATTCTGCAAAGAAAAACAAACGATAAAATCGATATCAATGGGAAAATGTCCCGGCCTGGAAGGCATTGCTTCGGAAAATTTACGGGCGCTTTGTATAGGACTCTGGATTAACCCTTCGCTTGTAATAACACGCAGGACGAGCGGCAGCAGCTTAAACAGCTGTCAGCATATAAAATATTGAACAGAACGGTTACGTTCTTCATTAATATTTCATATTGTTTATTTTTCTGCTCTAAAAAGACCTGGCGACCCTCCCCCCAATGTTCCGTAGCTATGGTTTCACACCCCCCCATTATTATCTATGGGTTCTCACCCCCCTCTGTACACAATTCCCCCCCAATAATATTACCTATGTCCTCTCACCCTCTGTACACAATTCCCCCCATTATCATTATCTATGGACTCTCACCCTCTGTACACAATTCCCCCCATTATCATTATCTATGGACTCTCACCCTCTGTACACAATTCCCCCCATTATCATTATCTATGGACTCTCACCCTCTGTACACAATCCCCCCCCCCCCATTATCATTATCTATGGACTCTCACCCTCTGTACACAACCCCCCCCCCCCCCCCACCATTATCATTATCTATGGACTCTCACCCTCTGTACACAATTCTCCCCCATTATCATTATCTATGGACTCTCACCCTCTGTACACAACCCCCCCCCCATTATCATTATCTATGGTCTCTCACCCTCTGTACACAATTCCCCCCATTATCATTATCTATGGACTCTCACCCTCTGTACACAACCCCCCCCCCATTATCATTATCTATGGGCTCTCACCCTCTGTACACAATTCCCCCCCCCCCATTATCATTATCTATGGGCTCTCACCCTCTGTACACAATTCCCCCCCATTATCTATGGACTCTCACCCTCTGTACACAATTCCCCCCATTATCATTATCTATGGACTCTCACCCTCTGTACACAATTCCCCCCCCCATTATCATTATCTATGGACTCTCACCCTCTGTACACAATCCCCCCCCATTATCATTATCTATGGACTCTCACCCTCTGTACACAATCCCCCCCCCATTATCATTATCTATGGACTCTCACCCTCTGTACACAATTCCCCCCATTATCATTATCTATGGACTCTCACCCTCTGTACACAACCCCCCCCCCCCATTATCATTATCTATGGACTCTCACCCTCTGTACACAATCCCCCCCCCCCCCATTATCTATGGGCTCTCACCCTCTGTACACAATCCCCCCATTATCATTATCTATGGACTCTAACCCTCTGTACACAATCCCCCCCCCCCATTATCTATGGGCTCTCACCCTCTGTACACAATCCCCCCCATTATCATTATCTATGGACTCTCACCCTCTGTACACAACTCCCCCCATTATCATTATCTATGGGCTCTCACCCTCTGTACACAAGTCCCCCCTATAACATTATCTATGGACTCTCACCCTCTGTACACAATTCCCCCCCATTATGATTATCTATGCCCTCTCACCCTCTGTACACAATCTCCCCCCATTATCATTATCTATGGACTCTAACACTCTGAATACAGTTATCGCCCCCCCCCCCCCCATTATCATTATTTATAGGTTCTCACCCTCTGTACACAATTCCCCCCATTATCATTATCTATGGACTCTCACCCTCTGTACACAACCCCCCCCCCCCATTATCATTATCTATGGACTCTCACCCTCTGTACACAAGTCCCCCCTATAACATTATCTATGGACTCTAACACTCTGCATACAGTTATTGCCCCCTCCCCCCCATTATCATTATTTATAGGTTCTCACCCTCTTTATGCACAGGGGGGCTTCTCTGCTTTGGGGGGGGGGGGTAGATAGTGAAGGGGGTGGCCGGAGCAGAGGGGGGCAGGGGAGGGGATGCACAGTTACCAGAACTTCTCTGCTTGTGTCTCCCTCTGTAGCAGCTGTAAGCCAGTGGGTGGAAGAGAAGAAGGCTGAAGAGAGACAGAGGGATTGGTTCCATTAATTGTGCCCCCTCATCGTTCCAGTAAACTGCCTCCACCAAGCTGCCAAAAGTTCAACATGGGGGTCTGGGTCCATTAGAGGAGGGCACGGGTACCCCCTTATTGGCAGCCCTGCCCATATACAGCAGCAGAACCTCAACTTGATTTATTTCAATTTGTAGTAAATAAAATAAATGTGCGGTGTTTCTGTTAAAGCGGAGTTCCACCCATAAAATCAAATTTACATTATTGTGCAGCAATTAACATAAACCAACGACAATTCAGGGGGAAAAAAATGTTGTACTTCCCCCCCCCCCCCCCACCCCATCATCATCTATTCCCTCTCACCCTCTGTACACAATCCCCCCCATTATCATTATCTATGTCCTCTCACCCTCTGTACACAATCCCCCCCATTATCATTATCTATGGACTCTCACCCTCTGTACACAATCCCCCCCATTATCATTATCTATGGGCTCTCACCCTCTGTACACAATTTCCCCTATTATCATTATCTATGGACTCTCACCCTCTGTACACAACCCCCCCCCCCCATTATCATTATCTATGGACTCTCACCCTCTGTAGACAACCCCCCCCCCCATTATCATTATCTATGGACTCTCACCCTCTGTACACAACCCCCCCCCCACCATTATCATTATCTATGGACTCTAACCCTCTGTACACAATTCCCCCCCCCCCCCCATTATCATTATCTATGGACTCTCACCCTCTGTACACAATTCCCCCCATTATCATTATCTATGGACTCTCACCCTCTGTACACAACCCCCCCATTATCATTATCTATGGGCTCTCACCCTCTGTACACAATCCCCCCCCCCCCACCATTATCATTATCTATGGACTCTCACCCTCTGTACACAACCCCCCCCCCCCATTATCATTATCTATGGGCTCTCACCCTCTGTACACAATTCCCCCCATTATCATTATCTATGCCCTCTCACCCTCTGTACACAATCCCCCCCCATTATCATTATCTATGGACTCTCACCCTCTGTACACAATTCCCCCCCATTATCATTATCTATGGACTCTCACCCTTTGTACACAACCCCCCCCCCCATTATCATTATCTATGGGCTCTCACCCTCTGTACACAATTCCCCCCCCCCCCCATTATCATTATCTATGGACTCTCACCCTCTGTACACAATTCCCCCCCATTATGATTATCTATGGACTCTCACCCTCTGTACACAATTCCCCCCATTATCATTATCTATGGACTCTCACCCTCTGTACACAACCCCCCCCCCCCATTATCATTATCTATGGACTCTCACCCTCTGTAGACAACCCCCCCCCCATTATCATTATCTATGGACTCTCACCCTCTGTACACAACCCCCCCCCCACCATTATCATTATCTATGGACTCTAACCCTCTGTACACAACCCCCCCCCCATTATCATTATCTATGGACTCTCACCCTCTGTACACAATCCCCCCCATTATCATTATCTATGGACTCTCACCCTCTGTACACAACCCCCCCATTATCATTATCTATGGGCTCTCACCCTCTGTACACAATCCCCCCCCCCCACCATTATCATTATCTATGGACTCTCACCCTCTGTACACAACCCCCCCCCCCCCATTATCATTATCTATGGGCTCTCACCCTCTGTACACAATTCCCCCCATTATCATTATCTATGGACTCTCACCCTCTGTACACAATTCCCCCCATTATCATTATCTATGGACTCTCACCCTTTGTACACAACCCCCCCCCCCATTATCATTATCTATGGGCTCTCACCCTCTGTACACAATCCCCCCCCCCCCCATTATCATTATCTATGGACTCTCACCCTCTGTACACAATTCCCCCCCATTATGATTATCTATGGACTCTCACCCTCTGTACACAATTCCCCCCATTATCATTATCTATGGACTCTCACCCTCTGTACACAAGTCCCCCCTATAACATTATCTATGGACTCTAACCCTCTGTACACAATCCCCCCCTATAACATTATCTATGGACTCTCACCCTCTGTACACAATTCCCCCCATTATCATTATCTATGGGCTCTCACCCTCTGTACACAATTCCCCCCCCCCCCATTATCATTATCTATGGACTCTCACCCTCTGTACACAATTCCCCCCCCCCCCCCCATTATCATTATCTATGGACTCTCACCCTCTGTACACAATTCCCCCCATTATCATTATCTATGGACTCTCACCCTCTGTACACAATCCCCCCCCCCCATTATCATTATCTATGGACTCTCACCCTCTGTACACAACCCCCCCCCCCCCCTCCATTATCATTATCTATGGACTCTCACCCTCTGTACACAATTCCCCCCATTATCATTATCTATGGACTCTCACCCTCTGTACACAACCCCCCCCCCCCCCATTATCATTATCTATGGGCTCTCACCCTCTGTACACAATTCCCCCCCCCCCCATTATCATTATCTATGGACTCTCACCCTCTGTACACAATTCCCCCCATTATCATTATCTATGGACTCTCACCCTCTGTACACAATCCCCCCCCCCATTATCATTATCTATGGACTCTCACCCTCTGTACACAATTCCCCCCATTATCATTATCTATGGACTCTCACCCTCTGTACACAATTCCCCCCCCCATTATCATTATCTATGGACTCTCACCCTCTGTACACAATTCCCCCCATTATGATTATCTATGGACTCTCACCCTCTGTACACCCCCCCCCCCCCATTATCATTATCTATGGACTCTCACCCTCTGTACACAATCCCCCTCTTATTATCATTATCTATGGGCTCTCTCACCCTCTGTACACAATCCCCCCCCCCCCCATTATCATTATCTATGGACTCTCACCCTCTGTACACAATTCCCCCCCCATTATCATTATCTATGGACTCTCACCCTCTGTACACAATCCCCCCATTATCATTATCTATGGACTCTCACCCTCTGTACACAATCCCCCCCATTATCATTATCTATGTCCTCTCACCCTCTGTACACAATTCCCCCCATTATCATTATCTATGGACTCTCACCCTCTGCATACAGTTATCCCCCCCCCCATTATCTATGGACTCTCACCCTCTGTACACAATCCCCCCCCATTATCATTATCTATGGACTCTCACCCTCTGTACACAATTCCCCCTATAACATTATCTATGGACTCTAACACTCTGCATACAGTTATTGCCCCCTCCCCCCCATTATCATTATTTATAGGTTCTCACCCTCTTTATGCACAGGGGGGCTTCTCTGCTTGGGGGGGGGGGGGGGAGATAGTGAAGGGGGTGGCCGGAACAGAGGGGGGCAGGGGAGGGGATGCACAGTTACCAGAACTTCTCTGCTTGTGTCTCCCTCTGTAGCAGCTGTAAGCCAGTGGGTGGAAGAGAAACCTGAATCAAAGGTAATTTTTTTAATAAAATAATAAAAAATGCAGCACTAATGGCAAGAGTAACTAATGTTTATTATACATTCTGCAATAGCAAGAGATTGTTTAAAAAAAAAATCATATATGTGGGTGGAACTGGTCAGGTATGGCACAGTCAGGATGCATCCCGGGACATTCCCTCAGAGTCTGCGATGATTGGGAGGTATGGCACAGTTCACACAGAAACTCAAAACCCGCCGGGAAGCCATCAAATCCAACCATAGGTGGCAGAGGCATTCCACACCCCTCAGACCCAGGTATACATGACCCTTGCATGCATGCATACCTATGATTGGCTGTGAGCTTTAACTTACCAGTGGGATAGCTCAGGCGAGTTTCACCTGTCAGAACACACCTGAGCTCATCACTGGCCAGGGGGTGTCAGCACTATTCACTGGCTGGATCATAAAGCTGGCTGCACAGAATTACAGGAGCTTTGCCAAGCCAGGGAGCTGAACTGTACATTGTAGCCAAGAGCGATCAACAGGACAGAGGGTGCCCCCCCCCCCCCTCCATGACAGGATCACACAGTGCTCAAGGTGTTATATCAGGACAGAGGGTGACCCCCAGGACAGGATCACACAGTGCTCAGGGTGTTATATCAGGACAGAGGGTGACCCCCAGGACAGAATTGCACAGTGCTCAGGGTGTTATATCAGGACAGAGGGTGACCTCCCCAGTACAGGACCACACAGTGCTCAGGGTGTTATATCAGGACAGAGGGTGACCTCCAGGACAAAATCACACAGTGCTCAGGGTGTTATATCAGGACAGAGGGTGACCCCCCAGGACAGAATCGCACAGTGCTCAGGGTGTTATATCAGGGGGGTCACCCTCTGTCCTGATATAACACCCTGAGCACTGTGCAATTCTGTCCTGGGGGTTCACCCTCTGTCCACAGAGGATAACCCCCCAGGACAGAATCGCACAACGCTCAGGCTGTTATATCAGGACAGAGGGTGAACTCCCAGGACAGAATCGCACAGTGCTCAGGGTGTTATATCGGGACAGAGGGTGACCCCCCAGGACAGAGGGTGATCCCCCAGGACAGAATTGCACAGTGCTCAGTGTTTTATCAGGACAGAGGGTGACCTCCCCAGGACAATATCACACAGTGCTCAGGGTGTTATATCAGGACAGAGGGTGACTCCCCCCTTAGGACATGATCGCTCAGAGTGTTATATCAGGACAGCGGTTGACCTCCCCAGGACAGGATCACACAGTGCTCAGGATGTTATATCAGGACAGAGGGTGACCCCCCCAGGACAGGATCACACAGTGCTCAGGGTGTTTTATCAGAACAGAGGGTGACACCCCAGGACAGGACCACACAGTGCTCAGGGTATTATATCAGGACAGAGGGTGACCCCCCCAGGACAGAATCGCACAATGCTCAAGGTGTTATATCAGGACAGAGGGTGACCCCCAGGACAGGATCACACAGTGCTCAGGGTGTTATATCAGGACAGAGGGTGACCCCCAGGACAGAATCGCACAGTGCTCAGGGTGTTATATCAGGACAGAGGGTGTCCCCCAGAATAGAATCACACAGTGCTCAGGGTGTTATATCAGGACAGAGGGTGTCCCCCAGAATCGAATCGCACAGTGCTCAGGGTGTTATATCAGGACAGAGGGTGACCCCCAGGACAGGATCGCACAGTGTTTAGGGTGCTATATCAGGACAGAGGGTAACCCCCCAGGACAGAATCGCACAGTGCTCAGGCTGTTATATCAGGACAGAGGGTAAACTCCCCAGGACAGGATCACACAGTGCTCAGGGTGTTATATCAGGACAGAGGGTGACCTCCCCAGGACAGGACCACACAGTGCTCAGGGTGTTATATCAGGACAGAGGGTGACCCCCCCCCCCCCAGGACAGAATCGCACAGTGCTCATGGTGTTATATCGGGACAGAGGGTGACCCCCCAGGACAGAGAGTGATCCCCCAGGACAGAATTGCACAGTGCTCAGTGTTTTATCAGGACAGAGGGTGACCTCCCCAGGACAATATCACACAGTGCTCAGGGTGTTATATCAGGACAGAGGGTGACTCCCCCCCTTTGGACAGGATCGCTCAGGGTGTTATATCAGGACAGAGGTTGACCTCCCCAGGACAGGATCACACAGTGCTCAGGGTGTTATATCAGAACAGAGGGTGACCCCCCAGGACAGAATTGCACAGTGCTCAGGATGTTATGTCAAGACAGAGGGTGACCTCCCCAGGACAGAATTGCACAGTGCTCAGGGTGTTATATCAGGACAGAGGGTGACCCCCGAAGACAGGACCACACAGTGCTCAGGGTGTTATATCAGGACAGGACCACACAGTGCTCAGGGTGTTATATCAGAACAGGATCACACAGTGCTCAGGGTGTTATATCAGGACAGGATCACACAGTGCTCAGGGTGTTATATCAGGACAGGACCACACAGTGCTCAGGGTGTTATATCAGGACAGAGGGTGACCCCCCAGGACAGGATCACACAGTGCTCGGGGTGTTATATCAGGACAGGACCACACAGTGTTCAGGGTGTTATATCAGGACAGGATCACACAGTGCTCAGGGTGATATATCAGGACAGGACCACACAGTGCTCAGGGTGTTATATCAGGACAGAGGGTGACTCTCCCCCTTTGGACAGAATCCCACAGTGCTCAGGGTGTTATATCAGGACAGAGGGTGACCCCCCAGGACAGGACCACACAGTGCTCAGGGTGTTATATCAGGACAGAGGGTGACCCCCCAGGACAGGACCACACAGTGCTCAGGGTGTTATATCAGGACAGGACCACACAGTGCTCAGGGTGTTATATCAGGACAGAGGATGACCCCCCAGGACAGGATCACACAGTGCTCAGGGTGTTATATCAGGACAGGATCACACAGTGCTCAGGGTGTTATATCAGGACAGAGGGTGACCTCCCCAGGACAGGATCACACAGTGCTCAGGGTTTTATATCAGGACAGAGGGTGACCCCCCATGACAGAATCGCACAGTGCTCAGGGTGTTATATCAGGACAGAGGGTGACCTCCCCAGGACAGGATCACACAGTGCTCAGGGTTTTATATCAGGACAGAGGGTGACCCCCCAGGACAGGATCACACAGTGCTCAGGGTGTTATATCAGGACAGGACCACACAGACAGTGCTCAGGGTGTTATATCAGGACAGGACCATACAGTGCTCAGGGTTTTATATCAGGACAGGACCACACAGTGCTCAGGGTTTTATATCAGGACAGGACCACACAGTGCTCAGGATGTTATATCAGGACAGAGGGTGACCTCCCCAGGACAGGATCACACAGTGCTCAGGGTGTTATATCAGGACAGGATCACACAGTGCTCAGGGTGTTATATCAGGACAGGATCACACAGTGCTCAGGGTGTTATATCAGGACAGGATCACACAGTGCTCAGGGTGTTATATCAGGACAGGACCACACAGTGCTCAGGGTGTTATATCAGGACAGGACCACACAGTGCTCAGGGTGTTATATCAGGACAGGACCACACAGTGCTCAGGGTGTTATATCAGGACAGAGGGTGACCCCCCAGGACAGGACCACACAGTGCTCAGGGTGTTATATCAGGACAGGACCACACAGTGCTCAGGGTGTTATATCAGGACAGAGGATGACCCCCCAGGACAGGATCACACAGTGCTCAGGGTGTTATATCAGGACAGGATCACACAGTGCTCAGGGTGTTATATCAGGACAGAGGGTGACCTCCCCAGGACAGGATCACACAGTGCTCAGGGTTTTATATCAGGACAGAGGGTGACCCCCCATGACAGAATCGCACAGTGCTCAGGGTGTTATATCAGGACAGAGGGTGACCTCCCCAGGACAGGATCACACAGTGCTCAGGGTTTTATATCAGGACAGAGGGTGACCCCCCAGGACAGGATCACACAGTGCTCAGGGTGTTATATCAGGACAGGACCACACAGACAGTGCTCAGGGTGTTATATCAGGACAGGACCATACAGTGCTCAGGGTTTTATATCAGGACAGGACCACACAGTGCTCAGGGTTTTATATCAGGACAGGACCACACAGTGCTCAGGATGTTATATCAGGACAGAGGGTGACCTCCCCAGGACAGGATCACACAGTGCTCAGGGTGTTATATCAGGACAGGATCACACAGTGCTCAGGGTGTTATATCAGGACAGGATCACACAGTGCTCAGGGTGTTATATCAGGACAGGATCACACAGTGCTCAGGGTGTTATATCAGGACAGGACCACACAGTGCTCAGGGTGTTATATCAGGACAGGACCACACAGTGCTCAGGGTGTTATATCAGGACAGGACCACACAGTGCTCAGGGTGTTATATCAGGACAGGACCACACAGTGCTCAGGGTGTTATATCAGGACAGGATCACACAGTTCTCAGAGGAAACAATCATCACAGCAGCCAGTCTGGTTGGCAAGTTCTCGCTTTGCATCTGCCAGCCACCTCTCTGCTATCGATTCCTTTAGTCTGCACAGAAACCTTTGCTTTTTGTGACGTTTCCGCTCTCGATTAGTCACGCCTGGCCGGCGGATGATCAGCGCAGCCCGCGTGACGTGCGGAGTCCGGAGGCGCGGTCAGGTGACGCCATTCCCCGGATGTAGAGGGGCGGGGCCGAGCTGTGTGGAGTTCCCGTCGTGCACCGAGCGGCGGCCCGAGTCCCTCCTGACAGAGACTGGAGAGCCGGAGAGAGCGGGGGGCCCTAAGAGAGCGAGTGGGGGGCCACAGCACCTAGGAGGAGGCTGTATACAGGAGGGCTTCTCAGTACCACACACTCCTCTATAGATACAGGGGTCCCTGACTACCACAGAGCCCTCTACATACAGAGGGTCCTTTATTTACAGGGGGGGGCACAGTCCCTGGTTGGCATAGTAGTGAGTTGGTAAAGGATTGGGGGAGGGTGTCAGTCCCTGGTGGGCATGGTAGTGGGTAAAGTATAGGGGGGTCAGTCGCTGGTTAAAGTATAGAGGGGTCAGTCGCTGGGTAAAGTCTAGGGGGGGGCTCAGTCTGTGATTGGGTTTAGTAATCGCGGCGGGTGCCCCGCTTGGCACAGCACTGCCCCCGTAGACAGAGGGTGTCCGCACCCAGCTGGGGGTCTATGTAGTATACATGAGGTGCCCCACATGTTGCGGTGGCCCGGTCTGTGGTATAGAGGAGGGCACAGCCCCCGGACGGTGTATGTTGTATAGGCGGCGCTGCCCCCACCGGACACCATGTTGAAGTGCATGCCGTTGTGGCGCTGCAACCGTCATGTGGAGAGCGTGGACCGGCGGCACAGCTCCCTGCACACCGTGCCCGAGGAGATCTACCGCTACAGCCGCAGCCTAGAGGAACTACTGCTCGACTCCAACCAACTCCGAGAGCTGCCCAAGGTGGGTACCTTACTGGGGGGAGGCACTGTGTATGGTCTGTGGTTTCACGGGAAATGAGGGGCACTGGCGGGGGGGTTCATTGAAAAAGAGGGGCACTGGCGCTGCCGGGGGTTGTTTGGAATGAGGGGGCACTGGCGCTGCCGGGGGTTCATTAAAAAAGAGGGGCACTGGCGCTGCCGGGGGTTGTTTGAAATGAGGGGGCACTGTCGTGGTCATTGAAACGAGGGGGACGCAATCGCCGGGAGTATGGGACTGGAGGGGGTTGTTGAAACGAGGGGCACTGGTGGGGTCATTGGAACGAGGGGGACTGGCACTTCCCGGGGACATTTAAATGAGGGGATGGGCACTGCTAGGGGTTGTTGAAACGAGGCAGACTGGCACTGCCGGCGGTCATGGAAAGGAGGGGGACTTGCACAGCCGGGGGTCGTTGAAACGAGGGGGCACTGGCGGGGGACGATGAAGCGAGGGGGGGCACTGCCGGGGGTCGTTGAAGCGAGGGGGGACACTGGCGGGGGACGTTAAAGCGAGGGGGGACACTGGCGGCGGACGTTGAAGCGAGGGGGCACTTGCGGGGGACGTTAAAGCGACGGGGGACTTGCGGGGGACGTTGAAGCGAGGGGGCACTGGTGGGGGACGTTGAAGCGAGGGGGGACTGGCGGCGGTCGTTGAAGCGAGGGGGGGACTGGCGGGGGTCATTGAAGCGAGGGGGGGACTGGCGGCGGTCATTGAAGCGAGGGGGGACTGGCGGGGGTAAATTGAAGCGAGGGGGGACTGGCGGCGGTCGTTGAAGCGAGGGGGGACTGGCGGCGGTCGTTGAAGCGAGGGGGGACTGGCGGCGGTCGTTGAAGCGAGGGGGGGACTGGCGGTCGTTGAAGCAAGGGGGGACTGGCGGGGCTAAGTTGAAGCGAGGGTGGACTGGCGGCGGTCGTAGAAGCGAGGGTGGACTGGCGGCGGTCGTAGAAGCGAGGGTGGACTGGCGGCGGTTGTTGAAGCGAGGGGGGACTGGCGGGGGTAAGTTGAAGTGAGGGGGGACTGGCGGCGGTCGTTGAAGCGAGGGGGGACTGGCGGGGGTAAGTTGAAGCGAAGGGGGACTGGCGGCGGTCGTTGAAGTGAGGGGGGACTGGCGGCGGTCGTTGAAGCGAGGGGGGACTGGCGGGGGTAAGTTGAAGCGAAGGGGGACTGGCGGCGGTCGTTGAAGCGAGGGGGGACTGGCGGCGGTAAGTTGAAGCGAGGGGGGACTGGCGGCGGTCGTTGAAGCGAGGGGGGACTGGCGGCGGTCGTTGAAGCGAGGGGGGACTGGCGGCGGTCGTTGAAGCGAGGGGGGACTGGCGGCGGTCGTTGAAGCGAGGGGGGACTGGCGGCGGTCGTTGAAGCGAGGGGGGACTGGCGGGGGTAAGTTGAAGCGAGGGGGGACTGGCGGCGGTCGTTGAAGCGAGGGGGGACTGGCGGGGGTAAGTTGAAGCGAGGGGGGACTGGCGGCGGTCGTTGAAGCGAGGGGGGACTGGCGGCGGTCGTTGAAGCGAGGGGGGACTGGCGGCGGTCGTTGAAGCGAGGGGGGACTGGCGGCGGTTGTTGAAGCGAGGGGGGACTGGCGGCGGTCGTTGAAGCGAGGGGGGACTGGCGGCGGTCGTTGAAGCGAGGGGGGACTGGCGGCGGTCGTAGAAGCGAGGGGGGACTGGCGGGGGTAAGTTGAAGCGAGGGGGGGCTGGCGTGGGTAATTTGATGCGAGGGGTGGCTGGCCGGGTTAAGTTGGGGGGGCTGGCCGGGTTAAGTTGAAGCGAGGGGGGGGCTGGCGGGGGTCGTTGAAGCGAGGGGGGGACTGGCGGGTTCGTTGAAGCGAGGGGGGACTGGCGGCGGTCGTTGAAGCGAGGGGGGACTGGCGGCGGTCGTTGAAGCGAGGGGGGACTGGCGGGGGTAAGTTGAAGCGAGGGGGGGCTGGCGGGGGTAATTTGATGCGAGGGGGGGCTGGCCGGGTTAAGTTGAAGCGAGGGGGGGGCTGGCGGGGGTCGTTGAAGCGAGGGGGGGGCTGGCAGGGGTCGTTGAAGCGAGGGGGGGACTGGCGGGGGACGTTGAAGCGAGGGGGGGACTGGCGGGGGACGTTGAAGCGAGGGGGGGACTGGCGGGGGACGTTGAAGCGAGGGGGGGACTGGCGGGGTCGTTGAAGCGAGGGGGGGACTGGCGGGGTCGTTGAAGCGAGGGGGGACTGGCGGGGGTAAGTTGAAGCGAGGGGAGACTGGGGTCTGTGATAAGTCTGGTACCCCTGATGGGCAGAGCCTGCCAGTTGTTTTCTATTGGTGCTCAGAGATTGTTGATAATCGGTAACAATTTGTTGATTTCACTATCTAGCCGGTCCCGGTATGTTTGCTGCTGCTGCAGAACTTCTTTCCCCGTCCTTCCCTCTTGTTGTTTTCCGGTCCCCCTTCTTGTTGTTTTCCGGTCCCCCTTCTTGTTGTTTTCCGGTCCCCCTTCTTGTTGTTTTCCTGTACCCCTCTCTCTGTATTTATGTTTTAGCAGCGCTGAGATCTGTTTTACCCGCTCAGGCCTCTGGAAGGGGCACTGCCCTGCTAATTGGTTGAGACGTGTCTGTCCCAGTCACCCGTCTGACAGGCCCGGCTGCTGCAATCACCTGACTCTCTCTCTTTGTAAAACTTTTTTTTTAATTTATTTTTTTATGAGTTTCTCCCGTCACATGAGACGTCCTGGGGCTGCCGGTGTTCCTCCATCGTGTCTCCCCCCTCGGGTTGAACGCTGTTCATTGATCGGAGGGAGCCGGTGTTGGGGACTGCATGGTGTTTTGTTTACTTTCAGGGTGGTGCTGTCACTCTGCACCTCGGAATACGTCCCCCCCCCCCCCCCCGGAGGTTGGTTGGTGCTGGCAGTGCGGAGGCTGCAGACAGGATAAAAGCCACCCTGTAAAATAATAGCAGACTTGTAATTAGCAGATTAGTCTGATATCCGGTTGCATGTGTGAGGTGTGTGTACAGAGCGCTCACAGTTCAGGGGATCGGCCGGGGCTGCTGCATTTCTCATCCGCGTCGCCCAATATCTGGAGAGGCGATGCCAGTCCTGCCCAATATTATATACAGCGGCTCTATTTATAGGCAGAAGCGTCTGTGTACATTTAAGTGTATTGCAGAATACTAAATGTGTATGTCACTGGGGGGGGGGGGTGTATTTACTAAAACCGGAGAGTGCAAAATCTGGTGCAGCTCTGCATAGAAGCCAATCGGCTTCTAACTTCAGCTTGTTCAGTTAAAGTACAGTAAAGCCTTTGTGTGAGAGCGCTTTGCAAGACGAGCGACATTTTTAAATACTTTTTGATTGGATGTGCAAGCGTTGTCTTGATGTGCAAGCGGTGTCTTCTTGACGTGCAAGCGGTGTCTTCTTGACGTGCAAGCGGTGTCTTCTTGACGTGCAAGCGGTGTCTTCTTGACGTGCAAGCGGTGTCTTCTTGACGTGCAAGCGGTGTCTTGATATAAGAGTAGCATCATGTCACAACTGAGTATAAAAAAGGAGAGGCGCCTCTAAGTGTAGCAATCTGATTACATTTAATGAAGGTACAACATTTAGCAACTCACATGGTTGAGGATTAAAAGAGGCACATCTAAGTATGCCGGCATCCGGGGTAAAGCTGTCCACATAGACCGTCCCCCACACTGCTGACTCTTACCGCTGTCAGTCTAGGGGGGGGGGGGGGGAGGACCGTGTCAGTATGTTTTTTCTTTTATTTACTTTTATTTGCTACAATCATTATATTTTTTTTTCAGCCCTCTTGGGGGGCTTTGGTGAGATATCAGGGGTCTTAACAGACCTCTATCATCTCCCCTTTGAGACAGGGAAAGGGACTAAGGACACATGTTCCCCAGTCCCTTTCTCAGCAGCCTCAGCTGCGCTGAAAATGAATAGAGTGAAGGCAGCGTCTTCTCTTCATTCATAAACTGAAACATTGTAATCAGTTTACAATGTTTCAGCTATGTGAATAGACAGAGTCAGTGAACACAGAGAAACATGCGGGGGGACACGGAGGAAGAGAGAAACATGGCGGGATACACTGAGGGAGAGAGAAACACGGTGGGGGACACGGATGGATACACGGAGGGAGAGAGAAACACAGGGGGGGACATGGAGGTCAGATACCTGATGAAGGGGTCCTGCAAGGTTTAGAAACGTTGCTGGAGCCTTGTAGGACCCCTTCATCAGGCATGTAAAGTCAGATACCCGATGAAGGGGGTCCTGCTAGGTTTAGAAACGCTGCTTTTTTTTGTAACTGTGATGTGATCGGTGAATAAACCTTTGAACCCCGTTCTGGAGATCCTTGGAGGGCTGATGACGTACTTCTCACTTTCAGTGTCTTCTGTTTCCAGCCGGTGGTCCGCTGCTGCAGCACCCGCCTGCATATACAGCCGTTTTCAGGAATGTGTGTGTTGGGAATATTGTGTTTTTGGGGTGGCGACTCAAGATTGTGTCACTTTTGTGGGTGTGGAATGCTTCAAGGGGGCGGTGGTGGTCATAGCGCTGGGCGCAATATGGGCATTTTCATACTTTGAGTTTCAGGGTGCAGGAAGAAAGAGGGGGGTTCAAAACTAGGGTTGTCCCGATACCACTTTTTTGAGACTGAGTACAAGTACCGATACTTTTTTTCAAGTACTCGCCGATACCGAATGCCGATACTTTTTTTTTTTTTGTCATGTCATGTGACAGTGGCAGTATTTTTTTTTGGGGGGGGGGGGAGTGGATTGTCGGTGTTTTTTAAATATATTTATTGCAATTTTTTTTTTAATCAGCCCTTTTGGGGGTCCTTGGAGAGATATATCAGGGGTCTTACCAGACCTCTGACCTCTCCCCTTTAAGAACGAGAAAGGGACTAAGGACACAGATTCCCCAGTCCCTTTCTCAGCAGCCTCAGCTGAAATGAATAGAGAAGCTCCTCTCCATTCATAAACTGAAGCATCGTAAACACGGACTCTGTTCATTCTGAAAGGGTAGCTCCTACCTCCGCTCTCCATCCTGACAGATTGAGGGGGGAGAGCGGCACGGGGGAGAGCTGCACGGGGGAGAAGGCGGCACGGAGCACGGGGGGGACAAGGCGGAGCACGGGGGGGACAAGGCGGAGCACGGGGGGGACAAGGCGGAGCACGGGGGGGACAATGCGGCGCGGAGCACGGGGGGACAATGCGGCGCGGAGCACTGATTGCCTAGCTATCGGGTGAAGTATCGGAGCATTTCCCCCCGAGTACAAGTACTCGGGGAAATGCTCGGTATCGGTACCGATACTAGTATCGGGATATCCCTAGTTCAAACGTAAAACTAAATGAATAAAAAGCTAAGCAGAGCATTGCATATTTGCTGTAGAAGCCGGCGTACGCTACATATTTCTGCCGATTCGGGTATCCGGGCAATCGCTGGCCAGCAAGGAATCAGAGCAGGCTAAACACTGGGCAGTTTATGTACTTTGTTATGTTTTCCAATACGTGTGTTTGCTTCCAAGTGGCCGTCTAACGCGATTACTTGCTTTTTACCTTCATGGATGTTGCTGACCAGCGAAGCTGCATTTGTGTCTACAGTGCATTACTTCTCCAGTTGTATAAAGGTTCCTAGTTTTAGGTAATTTTTATACATGCAAACTGTTCGTGTGTGTGTGCGTTTTTTTATTTTTTATTTGCTGTTTTAAAGAAAATGCATGGAAATGTCCCCCCCCCCCCAAGCTGTGCCATGAATAAGGTACTGTTTGGAACTCCTCATGAAAAATATGACTTCTTCTGTGTGTAGGCATTAATACTCTGCAGTAGAGCTGCACGATTCCGGCCAAAATGAGAATCACAATTTTTTTGCTTGGCATGAAGATCACGATTCTCACGGCGTAAAATCTTTTACATTTTATATAAAAAAATTAAATGGGCTAACTTTACTGACTATTTTTTTTTTTTTTTTAATTCATTAAAGTAATTATTTCCAAAAAAATTGCATTTAAAAAGACTGCTGCGCAAATACAGTGCAACATAAAATATTGCAACAACCACCACTTTATTCTCCAGGGTCTCTACTAAAAAAATTATATGTTTGGGGGTTCGAAGTAATTTTCTAGCAAAATAAATAAATAAATGATTTTAACTTGAAAAGAGCTGTCAAAAAAAGGTTTGGTGTTTAAGTGGTTAAACGTTCCTAATTTACATACAGAAGTTTATTCCTTTTGATGTAAAAGTCAATGTGATACAATGTTTAGACTTGACTTTCCACTGATAAAGAATGTTTTCAAAACTTGGCAGATTGCCCAGACTTTGGACCATATTCTCAAACAAGTTACGCCGGTGTATCTACTGATACACCGGCGTAAATCGAATTTCCCGCCGGCGTATCATTGTTTTGTATTCACAAAACAAGATACGCCGGATTTAGGCTAGGATCCGACTAGTGTAAGTCACTTACACTGTCGGATCTTAAATGTAATTCGCCGCTAGATGGCGTTTACGTCAGGTCTCATTTGTTTATGCAAATGAGCCTGATACGCCGATTCCCGAACAAAATCGCGTCGCGTAACCGTCGTTAGCGTAAGGTTACCCCTGCTATATGAGGGGTAACCTTACGCCAGTCCCACGTATGCCATGTTAAGTATGGCGTCGGGTCCGCGTCGTCTTTTCCCGTCGGGTACGTCGTTTTACTAAGTCGTTCTTGAATACGACTTTACGTCAATGACGCACACGTCGGCGTCATTGACGTTTTCCGTCGAGAACTGGAGCATGCGCACTGGGCTATTTTAAGCCCGGCGCATGCGCAGTTCGAACGGCACGGGGGCGCGCTTAATTTAAATACAAGCCGCCCCCTTGGAATTACGCGGGGATACGCCGGGCCATTTACACTACGCCTCCGCAAACTACGGAGCAAGTGTTTGGGGAATACAGCACTTGCTCCTGTAAGTTGGGGCGGCGGAGTGTAAATGGCTTACGTGCCGCCGCCACAGGATCTACGAGAATCTGGCCCTTTGACTTTTGGCATAGAGGAAATTCTTTGCATACCAAAGTGCAGAGAGAAAATTATTTTCATGTCAAAGATCTGAAACCCTGTGTCAAGAATCGCAACGGAAAAAAGATCGCGAAAACGATTCTTGACGATTAATCGTGCAGCTCTACTCTGCAGCCTCATAACTGTATACCCTTCAGATCTAAGGTACTGCATTCTCTGACTGCTAGTTTTATCCGATTTTGGAGTGAGATGTAATGGGGTTACTACTATGCTGCTCTTTGTTCTCCTTGCTGGAGGTGAAGCTGTACCTGAGGACCCACAGTGCAAAGATCTCCCTGCTTCTTTGCTTTGAGCCTCACAGCTATATATGTGTCATTTAAGGCATTGCTGCCTCTGACTGATAGTCTCATCAGGTTCGGAGTGAGATGTAATGAGGTTACTACTATGCTGCTCTTTGTTCTCCTTGCTGGAGGTGAAGCTGTACTTTAGGACCTGCAGTGCAAGGATCTCCCTGCTTCATGCATTCTGTGTGTCTGTGGCCCTCTGATACCTCCTGTATTGTAACTGTACTGTCTTCCCTGGTGTTGTAAAGCGCTGCGTAAACTGTTGGCGCTATATAAATCATGTATAATAATAATAATCTGTGCTTATTCACTTCTGCTACTACTTCTTAATTTAATTACCCTACCAGGTGTGTGTGTGTGTGTGTGGGGTAGGCTCTGATGTGATGAAGCAAAGCTATGCTTCTCTACCAATATGGCCACCTCCACACAGAGAAACTGAGCAGGAGCAAGGCATGTTAAATAAGTAATGGGGGGGAAAGATCAGCTATAGGGAGCCCGTAGGCCCGGGGTAGGCAACCTTGGCCTTCCAGATGTGGTGAAACTACAAATCCCATCATGCCTCTGCCTCTAGGAGTCATGCCTGTGATTGTCGGTGTCTTGCAATGTTCATGGGACTTGTAGTTTCAAAACAGCAGGGATACTGTTCTCCTTGCTGGTGAGGAAGCTGTACCTTAGGACCCACAGTGCAAAGATCTCCCTGCTTCTGTGCTTCGAGCCTTGTAGGGATGTATGCGTCATTTAAAGCGGAGGTCCACACAAAAAGTGAACCTCCGCTTTTCGGAACCCTCCTTCCCCTCCAGGAGCACATTTGGCACCTTTCAGGGGGGTGCAGATTCCTGTATAATACAGGTATTTGCACCCACTTCTGGGAATAGACTGCCGCGGCAGTCACGCCCCTTCGCGTCACCCCCCCCGCTGTCTTCTGGGAAACACACTGGTCCTAGGAGACAGCGGGGACCAGTGAGGGCGTGGCTCGCTCATGCGCAGTAGGGAACCGGGCAGTGAAGCCGCAATGCTTCACTTCCCGATTCCCTCATCGAGGATGGCGGTGGGGGCAGCCGAGAGATGAGCGATTGCTCGGCCTCGGCTGCCGACATCGCAGGCGCGCTGGACAGGTAAGTGCCTGTAAGCTGCTGGCTTTCGCTTTAAGGCATTGCTGCCTCTGACTGATAGTCTCATCAGGTTTGAAGTGAGATATGACGTTGCTACTATGCTTCTCGCTGTTCTCCTTGCTGGAGGGGAAGCTGTACCTGAGGACCTGCAGTGCAAGGATCTCCCTGCTTCATCCATTCTGTGTATCTGTGCTTCTTCACTTCTGTTACTACTGCTTCATATCATTACCCTACCAGTTATGTGGGGGGGGGCTCTGATGTGATGAAGCAAAGCTTTGCTCCTCTACCAATATGGCCACCTCCACACAGAGAAAGTAAGTAATGGGGAAAGATCAGCTATAGGAAGCCTGTAGGCAACCTCTGCCTTCCAGCTGTGGTGAAACTACAAATCCCATCATGCCTCTGCCTCTAGGAGTCATGTCTGTGATTGTCAGGGTCTTGCAGTGTCTCGTGGGACTTGTAGTTTCAATACAACTGGAGGGCCGAGGTTGCCTAACCCCTGCTGTAGGCAATACTGGTGACTACCGTATTTATTGGGGTATAGCGCGCTCCCGCGTATAGCGCGCACTCCTAAATTTGCCCAGAAATTCCTGTGAAAAAAATATTTTTGTACTTACAGTTTGGTGTCTTGCACGGCGTCCATCGGCGGCCTCGTCGGGTCCGGCGTCCGTCTGCGGCTTCGGGTGTCCTCTTCGTCGGGTCCGGCGTCCTTCTGCGGCGTCCTCCTCGCTCGTTTCCCGCGCCGAGTTTGAATACTGCGCCGACATATACCGAGCGCAGTACACTCGCGTATAGTCGGCAATGCTCGCGCTGACGTCCTGGACGTGAGCGTGAGTGTAGCCGAGACTGCCCGACTATACACGAGTGTACTGCGCTCGGTATATGTCGGCGCAGTATTCAAACTCGGCGCGGGTATTGGCGTATATCGCGCACCCACGATTTTGTCCTGATTTTCAGGGCAAAATAGTGCGCGGTATACGCCGATAAATACGGTAGTTTGTTTTGTCTCCAGGTGCTTTTTTCTGTACACGGCTTTTACAGTACAGGTCAGATTTAAAGCTGAAGTCTAGGTATGGCTTTTTATTGTCGCTGCTCCTCTCCACCTTGTCCAATCGGGAAGCGCCTTGTTTCTATTTAAAAAAAAAATATTTAATTTAAGGGGTTGTAAACCTCAGACATGAAATATGAACAAAGCCTATCCCTTGTCTCAATTAAGAGCAGTTGGTAGGGGTGCACTGGTACCGGATTTCTATCAGCGAGTACCAATACTTTTGGTCAAGTACTCGCCGACTTCCTGTAGATATCTGGATTTTATACATGCGAGGCGTTGTAGCGGGAGGATCCCTTCTATTCCCGCTGCTCGTGTCTCGCTCTGCCTTTCCTCCGTGTTGTCTGCTGTACTACGCTTGTTCTTCCGACTCCTAATCCATTATTTATTCCGTAATTGTGGTTGAGATACTAGCAGAGGACGCGGTGTGATTCTGTAACCCCTTCCTGACCGGAGATCTTGGTGACGGATGATTTGTCATTCTGTGACCCCCATCCTGTCAGTGGCGCAGACATGTTCCATGTTTGTCCTCATTCACTTGCCGGTAGTTGTATTGAGGGATTTATATTTATTTTTTAGGTTGTGATACACATGCTTGCACTACTGTTGGAATGATATCTTTTGGCTTTAGGGATTTTGTCTAAGGCAGGGGTTGCATTCGGTCTTTTGGTACCTTCTGGGCGACCCGGGGGGGGGGGGGGGGGGGGGGGTGGTTTGGTGCTTATTCAAACTTCACATTAAAAAGCGAAATTTACACTTTTGATTGCCCTTTTTTTAACAGGTAACTTGCTGCCCTTTAGCGGATGTTTAGCAGTGCCATTAAAGTAGTTCTAAATCCTGGAGGTTTTTCACTTTAATGCACACTATGCATTAAGGTGAAATACCTTCTGTGGCCCCCTTATTTCTTACCTGAGCCAGAAACTGATCCAGCGATGTGCACGAGAGCAGCGGCTCCATCTGCTGTCTTTCTCTTCATTGGACAGATTGATAGCAGCTGGAGCCATTGGCTGAGGCCCCCTGTCTGTGTCAATGAACGCAGCAGCAGGATACGGGAGCAAGACTTCCCCTTCCGTGCCTCCATCGGTGAGGCTTCCCCCCCCCCCCCCTTCCACTCCTCCATCGGTGAGGCTTCCCCCCCCCCCCCTTCCACTCCTCCATCGGTGAGGCTTCCCCCCCCCTCCACTCCTCCATCGGCGAGGCTTCCCCCCCCTCCACTCCTCCATCGGTGAGGCTTCCCCCCCCCTCCACTCCTCCATCGGTGAGGCTTCCCCCCCCCTCCACTCCTCCATCGGTGAGGCTTCCCCCCACCTCCACTCCTTCATCGGTGAGGCTTCCCCCCACCTCCACTCCTTCATCGGTGAGGCTTCCCCCCACCTCCACTCCTTCATCGGTGAGGCTTCCCCCCACCTCCACTCCTCCATCGGTGAGGCTTCCCCCCCCACCTCCTCGACTCCATCGGCGAGCCTTCCCTTTCCCCTCCTCGACTCCATCGGCGAGCCTTCCCTTTCCCCTCCTCGACTCCATCGGCGAGCCTTCCCTTTCCCCTCCTCGACTCCATCGGCGAGCCTTCCCTTTCCCCTCCTCGACTCCATCGGCGAGCCTTCCCTTTCCCCTCCTCGACTCCATCGGCGAGCCTTCCCTTTCCCCTCCTCGACTCCATCGGCGAGCCTTCCCTTTCCCCTCCTCGACTCCATCGGCGAGCCTTCCCTTTCCCCTCCTCGACTCCATCGGCGAGCCTTCCCTTTCCCCTCCTCGACTCCATCGGCGAGCCTTCCCTTTCCCCTCCATCGGCGAGCCTTCCCTTTCCCCTCCATCGGCGAGCCTTCCCTTTCCCCTCCATCGGCGAGCCTTCCCTTTCCCCTCCATCGGCGAGCCTTCCCTTTCCCCTCCATCGGCGAGCCTTCCCTTTCCCCTCCATCGGCGAGCCTTCCCTTTCCCCTCCATCGGCGAGCCTTCCCTTTCCCCTCCATCGGCGAGCCTTCCCTTTCCCCTCCATCGGCGAGCCTTCCCTTTCCCCTCCTCGCCTCCATCGGCGAGCCTTCCCTTTCCCCTCCTCGCCTCCATCGGCGAGCCTTCCCTTTCCCCTCCCCGCCTCCACCTCCACCTCGGAGCCCTCCCCCTCCCCGCCTCCACCTCGGAGCCCTCCCCCTCCCCGCCTCCACCTCGGAGCCCTCCCCCTCCCCGCCTCCACCTCGGAGCCCTCCCCCTCCCCGCCTCGGAGCCCTCCCCCTCCCCGCCTCCACCTCGGACCCCTTCCCCTCCCCGCCTCCACCTCGGACCCCTTCCCCTCCCCGCCTCGGACCCCTTCCCCTCCCCGCCTCCATCTCGGAGCCCTCCCCCTCCCCTCCATCTCGGACCTCTTCCCCTCCCCTCCCCCTCCCCGCCTCCATCTCGGAGCCCTCCCCCTCCCCTTCCCCTCCCCGCCTCCATCTCGGAGCCTTCCCCCTCCCCTTCCCCTTCTCAATGAACTACCAGAGCAATGTCGATCGCTCTTGGTAGTTCACTGAGCTCCCTTTCACAGTGTAAATGCCTGCCCGCGTCGGTGGTATGGACAGACTGTACCGTGGCATTACATCCACAATCTGCTGATTGCGGGTACAATGATTTACAGGTCCAAACCCCACAGTTATGACCTTTTTGTATCTCTGGACCTTCCCTCTTAGATTGTAAGCTCTAATGATCGGAGCCCTCTGATTCCTCCTGTATGAAACTGTATTGTAATTGTTCTGTCTTATGTCATAAAGCACTAATCCTGTATAATAAAAAATAAATAATCTTTTTGTTTAGCTGCAAAAAATTTGCATTTATTTTTTAAATAAAAGTGAACGTATCCCTTTTAACAGATTTTGCAATTTGCTGAGTAATCAGGATTTGACTTTTATTGGTTTTGTTGCCATTTAAATCTCTGACTTTATAGCAGCGACCTGTCTGGATGGCGGAGCTCTGCATACCGGCGGTGATTGTTCATAGCGTGACGTCACCCCGAGGGAACGTACCGGGCTCAGAGGAAACGTGTCATTTTAGGGACAGTCTACATATCAAGGCATCATCTTCTTTTGGCTTTGGTTCGCTTTTTTAAAAGGTAATTGAAGGTCAGGTCCAGGTTCTCAGGACTGATGTTCCTTGTGGTTGCTGGTTGTGTGACCTGCTGGCTTCCTAAAGCAGACCTTGGACTAAAAAACAAACAAAAACAACCGGGTCCATTTACTGTGTGAGTTGCACAGATGTCTATGGAAATCGCACCCCGAAGACGCCAGAAGTAGTACAGAAACTACTTTTGGGAATCGATTGCGTCGCACCATTTCGGACGGTGCCTTTGCCGCCGATTTCACATGCCAAATCGTGGAGCTGCATGATTCTGGATAAAATGAGAATCGCGATTTTCTTTTTGCTTAGAATAAAGATCACGATTCTCTCGGGTCTCTGCTAAAAAAAATATATCCTGGAAGCTTGGTGAGCTTCCAGGATATAGTGACATTGATTACCAGGGCTTGACAAATTTGCTTGGAATCTAGGAGCCAGCTAAAAAAGTCATGAGCCAGTAAAACGCGCCCCCGTCCCGCCAAGCTCGCGCGCGGAAGCGAACACATACCTGAGTAGCGCCCGCATATGTAAACGGTATTCAAACCACACGTGAGGTATCGCCGCGATCGTTGGAGCGAGAGCAATAATTCTAGCCCTAGACCTCCTCTGTAACTTAAAACATGCAACCTGTAGAATTTTTTTAAACGTTGCTTATTCCACAAGAGGACGCAATTTTGAAGCCTGACATGTTGGGTATCAATTTACTCGGCGTAACATTATCTTTCACAATATAAAAACAAAAATTGGGATAACTGTTGTCTTATTTTTTAATTAAAAAAAGTGTATTTTTTCCCCCCAAAAAAAGTGCGCTTGTAAGACCGCTGTGCAAATACGGTGTGACAAAGTATTGCAACGATCGCCATTTTATTTTCTAGGGTGTTAGAATAAAAAAATATATAATGTTTGGGGGTTCTAATTAGAGGGAAGGAGATGGCAGTGAAAACCGTGAAGAAAACACATTAGAACTGCTGTTTTACTTTTAATGCCAACGGCCACCACCAGATGGCGTGAGGTCACAGAAGTAAGCTTGGGCCTTCACAAGTCTGCAAAGCCGCGGCCTCCATTACTGACCGTCGTGGGCCTGCTGCGATCGGGAAGGTGAGGGTGCACAGAGACACAGGATCCTGCGCCTCCGTGCGCACCCACCTCCCCCGCCGCGCAATCACTGGTAATTGAGGCCGTGGCCTTGTAGACCGCATAGCCGCGGCCTCAATTACCGGCGGGCGCCAGGTCACAATTTCTTATCGCAATTGCGATCGGGCGCCCGGATATTGTCGAGCCCTGGATTAGTCCACACCGCTTGGTGAGCTTCCAGGATATGGTGACATGGATTAGTCCACGCCGCTTGGTGAGCTTCCAGGATATGGTGACATTGATTACTCCACACCACTTGGTAAGCTTCCAGGATATGGTGACATTGATTAGTCCAAGCCGCTTGGTGAGCTTCCAGGATATGGTGACATTGATTAGTCCACACCACTTGGTGAGCTTCCAGGATATGGTGACATTGATTAGTCCACACCGCTTGGTGAGCTTCCAGGATATGGTGACATTGATAAATCCACGCGGCTTGGTGAGCTTCCGGATATGGTGACATTGATGAATCCACACTGCTTGGTGAGCTTCCAGCATATGGTGACATTGATTAGTCCACACCGCTTGGTGAGCTTCCAGGATATGGTGACATTGATTAGTCCACACCGCTTGGTGAGCTTCCAGGATATGGTGACATTGATTAGTCCACACCGCTTGGTGAGCTTCCAGGATACTACATGCCTCCCTATGGGAAGAAGTTATACCGGAGCTTTCTAGTACCGATTCCCTCTGGTGATTCTATTGCCAAGCAGCCGGCACTAGTCCCTTTCACTCTTTGCTGTTTTTTTTTTTCTTTTCAGTAGCGAGTCTAACAGATGAATAATCATTACCCCCCTCAGCGAGTACAAGTTATTATAAGTAGATGAAGTTTCTTATTACAAAGTCAGCTGGAATGGAATGTGAGGAAAATGTGATTATAATTCCGAAGCCTCACAAGAAGCAGAACTGGTGTCATTACTATTTACAGACATGCAGAATAATCAGGACTTCAATATAGGGATTTTTTTTTTTTTTTTTTGCAGTTTCAACAAATGCTGCAGATTAGCGGAATCCCAAACATCGGCCACTAAGCGTGACAGTGGTGGATGGGAACTCAACTGGACGGGTTTAGGTTTTGGTGGTCCATTACACTCTCCTGAAATTCTGTAGGATTTTCTGGGCTCTTCATAGAGCTGCACGATTAATCGTGAAGAATCAAAATCGCGATTTCGCTTTTTTGGAATACTTCTAGTTGAGGTCCGTTAGCCGTAGGAGGTCTGGATTGGCCACCTTGTCCCAATGTCCTCCCCAGAAATGTGTTCGGTCTCCCCTACAGTTTTGCACATTGCTAGGTCGGTTTAATATCTCTCCTTTTTGGATCCTGGCGAATGGTCCTAAAGAAGCTAGATATGGGAAACGTGTCGACCTTGGGGAATCTAAAGTTGTGCAATTTACTATTTTAATGGAAATTCTGAGAAGATATTATGAATCATCCAATAACAAAACCTTTTAAATATTATTTTAAATAATAAAATGGAATATATAATTTTATGCATGCGTCATCTCCTGTGTACCAGTAAAGTCCATCAAGTTTTTCTTGTTTTTTTTTTTTTGAGTACATGTATAGACTCTACTGTGTGTGTGTGTGTGTGTGTGTGTGTTTTTATTGGTTTGGTTTTCTCCAGTTCTAATTGTTATCAGGCATGTTATGTTTCTTCCAGGTGACCAGCAGGTATTTCCCAAGTGTTAAAGTGATTGTAAACAATCTCCTTCTAAACCCATTCAGTTTAAAATAGAAATGAAAGGCAAAACATTTGTGTATAGATATAAAAAAACATAACGAATCCCTAAACAATCCCCCCATTTTTATTTTTTATAAGTGATCACATCCTATATTGTAAGCTCTAGCGAGCAAGGCCCTCTGATTCCTCTTTGACCAAATTGTAAAGGGGTTAACCTGTAGGGGGCGCTTAAGGGATTGTGTTTCCCAGGGAGTGACTACTACTGTGTGGGGGCGTGGCTTGGCGTGTGACGTCACTGATCGTCGTTCCCTATGACAGGGAACAGACGATCAGTGACACTCGCATTAGGAAGCACGGCGAAAGGTTTGTTTACACTTACCGCTCCCCGTTCTTCAGCTCTGTGACCCCGGCGGTGATCGGGTCCCGCGATCACGGATTTTAGGACCAGGTCGCGAGCGTGACCCACGCCTGGGCTCTTAAAGGGCAATGTACCTGTACGTACTTGTGCCCAGCCGTACCATTCTGCCAACCATGGACGTCGTCCTCCCAGAATTACGCTCCCGCACGCCCCCTGGGGCGCGCACACAGGAATGTCTGTGACCTGAACCCGGCGCATCACAGATCGTGGTAAATTGCCGCTGATAGCGGCTGTTTACCACGTGATCGCTCCGTCCAATGACGGAGTGATCACATGTAAACAAACCGGCGTCATTTGATGACGCCGGTTCGTCCCTCCTCTCTCTGTACCGATCGGTACTGTGTGAGAGGAGAGAGCGGGTGTCAGCAGCGCTGTGGGCTGGATCTGTGACTATTGCAGTCACAGATCCAGCCATCTCTGCACTACCCGCTGCGCAGTACTCTGCACTACCCGCTGCGCAGTACTCTGCACTACCCGCTGCGCAGTACTCTGCACTACCCGCTGCGCAGTACTCTGCACTACCCGCTGCGCAGTACTCTGCACTACCCGCTGCGCAGTACTCTGCACTACCCCCGAACAACTTTCAGATATTGGCACCATAGCTTGTGGACTCCTATAACTTTCATAAAGACCAAATAATATCCACTAATTTGTACTTATTTTTACCAAAGATATGTAGCAGTATACATTTTGGGCAAAATTGATGAAGAAAAATTACAAATTTGCTAAATTTTAGAACGGAAACAAAGAATTTTTTTTTTTTTTTTTTTTTTTTTTAATAGAATTTTCAGTCTTTCTATTATAGTGCAAGAAAATAAAAACCCAACGGTTATTAAATACCACCAGAAGAAATCTCCATTTGTGTGAAAAAAAAAGACAAAAATTTCATTTGGGTACAGTGTTGTATGACTAGAGTAATTGTCATTCAAAATGTGAGAGCACCGAAAGCTGAAAATTGGTCTGGTTATTAAGGGTGTTTAAGTGCCCAGTGGTCAAGTGGTTAAAAAAGTGGTATCAGGACAACCCTACTTTGTATAAAAAAAAAAACAGGGTGAACAGATATCTGCGCTAACTTAGGCTGCATTCACACCTAGGTGACAAAACGCCTGAAGCGCGACGCTCGATATGCTGGAGGGGCGAATTTCCATTGCTGTCTATGAGCTGGTTCACATCTCACGCCGAAACGCCAGACGCCTGCCGCCTGAAAACAAGTCCCGGACCCTTTTTTTCAGGCGGCATTGGCATTCGGCCATAAACAGCAATGGAAATAATTTGTGAAAAAAAAAAAAAGTTAAACAAATCGCGGCAAAATACGCAACGTACGCGGCGTTAGTGTGAATGCAGCCTTAGGAACACAATGGTTTTGAAACAAAGCAGCTAGCACAGTTTGTAGATAAAGCAAACAAAAATAATTAAGTCCAATAGTTCAGTGAATAACATAAAAATAATAATAAAAAAAATGATATATAGTCCAAATGAATATGATCATCAATTAAGTTGAAATAAAGGACCTCCACCAAGGCTTCAGTGTGCAGAAAAAGGAAACGCACCACGCCACCGTGCCATCAATCTGCTTACCAGAAAGATGTCATTGTATGTTGGTATTGTATTTATGATTTCATTTGCCCCCCCCCCGAACTCTGCACTCTGTATGTAATGCAATCCTGGTATTTAATGCCCCTTTAAGACCCTTCTACTGTTTGTGAAATCTGAACGGGGTCGTGGTTGAGTTCCTGCACCTATTTTCTGAGAAAAAAAGCTCTGTATTTGCTGGACTATTACTGAATGTCTGAAATAAGGGAGCGAAAAACAGCTTTTACAGCTACTGATACTCCAAGTACAATGTTATCTGATATCTCTGTACGCATGGATTGCATATGTAAATGCTCTCTGCTTTGTGTAAATAAAAAGACAAAACAAAGGTGCAGCACACTTGAAAGGAGGATTGCATGGTTTTGTGGTTCGGCAAAAATAAAAAAATAAACCTTCTCTCCCCCCCCCCCCCCCCCCCTGTGTTCGCTACCGTTACAAGGTTCCCGAGCTGTGGAGAGGCAGGAAACGACCGCCTTAGGCTGCATCCCAGCCCAGAGGCGATTCGGTTCGCATGCGCCGCGCTTTATAAGTTTTTTTTTTCATTCATTCATTCATTCATCCACACCTGAGCGTCGGTCTGCGTATTTTTTGTGGATTTTTTTGCGGATTTTTTGCGCTTTTTTTGGCGTTTTGTCGCGCGTATTCATGCTTATTTGCGCGTTTGCATACAGCGTTGTCCGACGTTTTTGTACTTTGACGTTTTTTATTTTAGCCAATAGGAAAAACTATCATCTTTTCATCACTTGTTGCTATGTTGGTAGATTTTTTTAATCTTCTGCATGGGCGACAAGTTCTATTGATTTAAGCGACGAAACGCCCGTAGCAAACGCCCGTTGTCGCGCAAGTCGCTTGAATCGAGCGTTTCCATTACTTTCTATGGGAAATGGAAACGCTCAAATACGCCCAAACCGCCTGATACGCGCGACAAAAAAGGGTCCGGAACTTTTTTTGGCTACAGGCGATGGGCGTCAGGCGCATCAGCGTTCAGATGTGAACCATCCCCATAGACTTTCATGTATTTTTGTCCCTCTGGCGTTTGTGAGCGTCGCGCTACAGGCGACAAAACGCCTAGGTGTGAATGGGCTCTTAGTCTGTCGGAGCTTCGCTGAAAGATTGAGACAGGCACTTGGCGGATCCAGACTTTATTGTCGGGATGACGGGGTGCCTGGACTGATTTCTGTGATGTCAGCAGAGAGTGGACTTCAGGCCGCTCTCTGCTGAAAACGGGTCACAGGAGTGCAAAACGAATTGCACTCCAGTGATCCATAGGGGAATTCCAGCCCAACAAGCTCAGGCTGGACTTCTCCCCAGGAATTAAGGCAGTGGTCTCCAAACTGCGGCCCTGGGGCCGGATGTGGCCATTTCCTTCCCTTTATCAGGCCCTTGGTGCACTATCCCATCCACTGTCACCAACAATAGGGCATAATTCCTCCCACTGACACCAAAGAAAGAGCTCATATCCTCCCACTGACACCAACGATGGGACACAATTCCTTCCACTGACACCAACGATGGGACACAATTCCTTCCACTGATACCAACGATGGGACACAATTCCTTCCACTGACACCAACGATGGGACACAATTCCTTCCACTGACACCAACGATGGGACACAATTCCTTCCACTGACACCAACGATGGGACACAATTCCTTCCACTGACACCAACGATGGGACACAATTCCTTCCACTGACACCAACGATGGGACACAATTCCTTCCACTGACACCAACGATGGGACACAATTCCTTCCACTGACACCAACGATGGGACACAATTCCTTCCACTGACACCAACGATGGGACACAATTCCTTCCACTGATACCAACAATGGGCACTATTCCTCCCATTGACAACAATGATGGGGCACAATTCATTTTATTGGCACCAACGATGCGGCACTAGTCCTCCCACTGACACCAAATATAGGGCATTGTTTACTAACTGGACATTTTCTACTCCCACTGGCCCTAGTCCAGCCCTCCTAAAGTCTGAAGGACAGTAAACGGTCCTTTTTGTTTTGGAGACCCCTGCATTAAGGTAAAAATACCTTTTTGTTCTGCAGGAGCACCCACCTTTTTTCTAACCTGCACCCAATTTGATCCAGCGATGTGCACGAGAGTAGCGGCTCTCTCCCTCCCTCCTCCCTGGGCAGATTAATGGCAGTGGCACCTGCTGCTGCCAATCAAAGCCTGTGACCAGGGGGGCGGGGCTGAGTTGCCCGGTCAGTGTCAATAGGCGCAGACTGGGCGTCTTGGGAGTTGGCATGCATGGGTGGCCCCCATGGAAAGTGGCTTTCCATTGGGGCACTTACTGAAGAGGACGAGCCAGGAGCGCCGGCGGGGAACTCCCAGAAAAGGAGGATCGGGGCTGCTCAGTGCAAAACCATTACACAGAGCAGATATGTATAACCTGTTTAT
Source organism: Rana temporaria (assembly GCF_905171775.1). Lineage (NCBI taxonomy): Eukaryota > Metazoa > Chordata > Amphibia > Anura > Ranidae > Rana > Rana temporaria. Next base: position 412,702,267 of record NC_053493.1, on the reverse strand, counting down.
TAACTGCTTGCCGACCAGCCGGCAGCAGGTCGGCTCCCCTGCGCGAGAGCACGTAGCTATACGTCGGCTCTCACGCAGGCCACTAGGGGCGCGTGCTCGCCCCAGACTCCCGTGCGTGTGCCCGGCGGGCACGATCGCCGCCGGGCACACACGATCGCTCGTTACAGAGCGAGGACCGGAAGCTGTGTGTGTAAACACACAGCTCCCGGTCCTGTCAGGGAGAGAAATGCTGATCTTCTGTTCATACAATGTATGAACAGAAGATCGGTCATTTCCCCTAGTGAGGCCACCCCCCCTACAGTTAGAACACACCCAGGGAACGTACTTAACCCCTTCCCCGCCCCCTAGTGTTAACCCCTTCACTGCCAGTGGCATTTTTATAGTAATCCAATACATTTTTATAGCACTGATCGGTATAAAAATGCCAATGGTCCAAAAAATGTGTCCAAAGTGTCCACCATAATGTCGCAGTACCGAAAAAAGATCGCTGCCATTACTAGTAAAAAAAAATATTACTAAAAATGCCATAAAAATACCCCCTATTTTGTAAACGCTATAACTTTTGCGCAAACCAATCAAACGCTTATTGCGTTTTTTTACGAAAAATATGTAGAAGAATACGTATCGGCCTAAACGGAGGAAAACACAATGTGTGTTTTTTTTATATATATATATATATATATATATATATATATATATATATTTTTGGGGGATATTTATTATAGCAAAAAGTTAAAAAATATTCATTTTTTTTCAAAATTGTCGCTCTATTTTTGTTTATAGCGCAAAAACTAAAAACCGCAGAGGTGATCAAATACCACCAAAAGAAAGCTCTATTTGTGGGAAAAAAAGGACACCAAATTTGTTTGGGAGCCACGTCGCACGACCGCGCAATTGTCAGTTAAAGTGACGCAGTGCCGAATCGCAAAAAGTGCTCTGGTCTTTGACCAGTAATATGGTCCGGGGGTTAAGTGGTTAAAAAAAAAAAAAATAATTAATACAAAGGTTTTATGTTGCATTATTGTTCTATCACCTTTGTGTGTAATTGTTTTGAACACCTTTGCTGGGGGGTGACAGACAGTCCACAGTGCAGTGTATGGAGCATTGTAGGGGGATTGCTGTGATTTGTCTCTGGACAGAACAAGAGGCGGCTCTGTGACTCGGTATGAAGGGAGGAAGCTCCTGTCTGCGCTGTGGAATGAGGAAGAAGCCTCACTGAATTCTTGGGATCCTGTACAAGAGAGACTCCCTCCTCCTTCCGCAGCATCCTCATCATTAACCCCCTCCTCTCCCTGTCCCTCCTCCGTCTGCCCACAAACTTCCAGCAAAAGCTGATCTGATGTGATTGTCCTGTCAGCATTATCCTCCTTGTTATAGAACTGAGGCCAACACAAGTATTAGACTCAGGAAAAAGGGAGAGATTGTCATTGCAAAAAAACTTTATTTTTTAATTTTATTTTTTTGGACCTTACAGGTCAATATGTGGGACTTTCCTCAGCTCATTGCAGTAGTGGTGAACTGTCCCGTATGAAGGAAATTTGTTTTGCATTTGAACTCCAGTTCTGCATTGCAAAAAGCGTGGAAATGTAACACTGCAGCTGCTGGCTTAAAAAAAAAAAAAAAAGGACACCCACATGTCCAGCGCGCCCGCGATGTCGTCAGCCGAGGACGAGCAATCACTTTCTACATTGGTGATCAGTGAGAAGAATGTTCCTTACATTGGTGATCAGTGGGAAGAATGTTCCTTACATTGGTGATCAGTGGGAAGAATGTTCCTTACATTGGTGATCAGTGGGAAGAATGTCCCTTACATTGGTGATCAGTGAGAAGAATGTTCCTTACATTGGTGATCAGTGGGAAGAATGTCCCTTACATTGGTGATCAGTGAGAAGAATGTCCCTTACATTGGTGATCAGTGGGAAGAATGTTCCTTACATTGGTGATCAGTGAGAAGAATGTTCCTTACATTGGTGATCAGTGGGAAGAATGTCCCTTACATTGGTGATCAGTGGGAAGAATGTCCCTTACATTGGTGATCAGTGGGAAGAATGTCCCTTACATTGGTGATCAGTGAGAAGAATGCTCCTTACATTGGTGATCAGTGAGAAGAATGTTCCTTACATTGGTGATCAGTGAGAAGAATGCTCCTTACATTGGTGATCAGTGAGAAGAATGTTCCTTACATTGGTGATCAGTGAGAAGAATGTTCCTTACATTGGTGATCAGTGAGAAGAATGTTCCTTACATTGGTGATCAGTGAGAAGAATGTCCCTTACATTGGTGATCAGTGAGAAGAATGTTCCTTACATTGGTGATCAGTGGGAAGAATGTCCCTTACATTGGTGATCAGTGGGAAGAATGTCCCTTACATTGGTGATCAGTGGGAAGAATGTTCCTTACATTGGTGATCAGTGAGAAGAATGTTTCTTACATTGGTGATCAGTGAGAAGAATGTTTCTTACATTGGTGATCAGTGAGAAGAATGTTTCTTACATTGGTGATCAGTGAGAAGAGGCTGCCTTATGGCCGTACACACGATCCGAATATCGGATGAAAACGATCGTGGAAGAATCGTACGATTTTCGGATAGTGTGTACACTACTTTACTTTCGAGAGCCGATCACGACAGTTCATCCGATTTATTATTCGATCGGACAAGCGCAAAAATTTTCCTCGTACGATGCCAGATCGTACGATTTTCGTTTTAGTTAGTATAGTTGTCGTCCGAAAATACAATACAAATACATTACAACACGTGACATCACTTACGATTTTTTTTTTTTCTTGTCGCACGAGAATTTTCGTGACTTTAATAACCTATTCAATTTCTACTTGTGACCATTAAGCGAAAAAAGTCGTACGATATTCGGATCGTGTGTACGGGACATTAGGCATACAGGACGCTGTACATACAGGACGCTGTACATACAGGACGCTGTACATACAGGACGCTGTACATACAGGACGCTGTACATACAGGACGCTGTACATACAGGACGCTGTACATACAGGACGCTGTACATACAGGACGCTGTACATACAGGACGCTGTACATACAGGACGCTGTACATACAGGACGCTGTACATACAGGACGCTGTACATACAGGACGCTGTACATACAGGACGCTGTACATACAGGACGCTGTACATACAGGACGCTGTATTAAGACGCTGTACATACAGGACACTGTATTAAGACGCTGTACATACAGGACACTGTATTAAGACGCTGTACATACAGGACACTGTATTAAGACGCTGTACATACAGGACACTGTATTAAGACGCTGTACATACAGGACACTGTATTAAGACGCTGTACATACAGGACACTGTAATTGCTTTTATTATCTCTCAGGTGGAATATGTTTTAGTCGGTGTGATTGTTTTGAATATCCTTTATAATATCCTGTTTCCTCCAGTGATCATAGAGCACGTGTGCTTATAATGTCTTCTGCATGGATTGGTGCTTGATATCCTTTTTGTACATAGTCCCTTTTATATCCGCATTCTGTATGTCGTCTGCTGGGTGTTTTTTTTTTTCTTTTTTTTCTTTTCTTTTTTTTTTTAATGTCACAAACGCATTTCATTCATCCTTGTACACTGCAGTGTTATGCGGTGTACTGCGTTAAAACACACTGTGCTACATAAAAAATGCAGGCTGTCACCCTCTGTACTGCGGTGCAGACCATGTAGAACAGGGTTGTCAAACTAAATTTCTTCGAGGTTATGGTTGCCCTGAAAGAGGCAGTTGTATTTGTAAGAGTACATACATTTATCCAGGGTTTTTCTTATCTCCAACAAATTGCACTATCAGTGGGAGGATCTTAAAAGAGCAGTAAATACCAGGAGTGTGTTATGTGCAGAGTTCATGGTGGCGCTATGTACCATGTGCAGGATTCAGGCGTGTACTGTGTGCAGAGTGCAGAGTTCAGGGGGTGAAATGTGTACAGTGTGCAGGGTTGAGGTGCATGCTATCCACAGTGTGCCGGGTTCTGGCTTAAAAAAAAAAAGCCCTAGATGAGAGGGCCGCATAAAATGGCCTGGCTGGCCTTGTGTTTGACACCTGTGATGTAGAATCTCCGCAGAGATTGTGATGTCATCTGTCTGCCTCTCTGCCTCAGCCAATTAGAGGAAAATTTGTATTCAAGAAGAAGTAAACTGCTTGTTTAAAAAAAAAAAAAAAAAAAAAAAATCTGAACTGCAAAGTAAAGGCGTAGGCCCGGATTCACATACATCGGCACATTTTTATGCCGGCGTAGCGTATCTAATATACGCTACGCCAATGTAGCGCAGAGAGGCAAGCACCGAATTCACAAAGCACTTGCCTCCCAACTGCGTTGGTTTCCCTCGGCGCAAGCCGTCGTAAGTGGAAGTGGGCGTGAGCCATGCTAATGAGGCGTGACCCCATGCAAATGATGGGCCAAGCGTCATAGAAGTACATAAAACTAACGGCGCATGCGCCGTCCAGTGGACGCATCCCAGTGCGCATGCTCAGAATCGCATCGAAACAACTGCCTAAGATATGTCGAATCACTGCCTATGACGTGACCGTAACCTACGCCCAGCCCTATTCACGAACTACGTAAACTACGGCGGCTGTGTTCCCTGGTCCATACCTTAGCATGAGTTGCCCCTCCTATATGGGGAATAACTTCACGCCGGACGTACGACTTACGCAAACCGCGTATATGATGCGCGGGGCGCAACTACGTTTGTAAATCGGCGTATCTCCCTCATTTGCATATGTGCATCGAAAATCTATGGGAGCGGCAAATGCGCCCGGCGTAACTATGCGCCCACGATACGACGGCGTAGGCAAGTTACGTCGGTCGTAGGAAGCCTTTTTTCAGGTGTATCTAGTTTTGTGGGCACGGCGCACAGATACGAGAGCGCATAGTTAGACTACGCGGCGTATCTCGAGATACGTCAGCGTAAGCGCTTTGTGAATCCGGGCCATAATGTGCTAGTATATCATTATATGAAACTTACCTGCAAACGAAGCCCTCGTTGTCACAGCTGAAGGCCGCGTCCATCTTCACCCATCTTCCTTCCCGATCTGCGGACTCGGGCTGTGTGAGTGGCCGAAGCCGCGTGACGTCGCTCCTGCGCCGGAAGCCGCCGTTCACGGCACAGGACTCTGAAGGAATGGCACGAGTGGCTGTTCCTTCAGAGCACCGATAACGGCGTTGGCTACATCCAGGGCTGGACTGGGACAAAAATTTGGCCCTGGACTTCATCCAGACTGGCCCACTTTGACAGGTCTCTCCCATGGCAGCCGGACAACTCCCGCACCCCCCCCCCCCCCCCCCCGGCCACCCGCACCCCCTCTTCCCCTTCACTAGAGTAGAACGGCTGGTACTGGTACTCTTATAGGCAGTACCAGTGGGGAAGCTAGACATTATTTCACCCGGGGGGAAAGAATCAGTTCGGTGCCCCCCCCTTATGGGACAAGATTAGGCAGAAGTGAGAAACTCCCAGGCTATAGCTGTTGAGTCAGCTGGTTGTCCCCTCCCCCATGCTCCTCTGTCCCCCATGCTCCTCTGTCCCCCATGCTCCTCTGGTCCTCCCCCTGCTTCTCTGTTCCCCCCAGGTGAGGGAGAGACACAGGAGCGGAGGGGGTGGCAGTCCGCTGTCATTGAAGCCGGCCCACTGGGAAACACCCTGTAGTCCCAATGGCCAGTCCATCCCTGGCTACATCTACACTAAATATCTCCTAAACGGCGCACTTTTAGGAGATAATAATTTACAGTACATATGTATAAGGCCCCTTTTACACGGACTGACTGTAAAGGTCCGCCTGTCGGTTTTGGTGCACCAGTTTTATTTGGGAGCCACGTCGCACGACCGCGCAATTGTCAGTTAAAGCGACGCAGTGCTCGAATCGCAAAAAGGGGCCTGGTCCTTTACCTGCATTTTGGTCCGGGGCTTAGGTGGTTAAATACCCCTTTTTAAACCAAACGGCAGTGTTTTGAGATTTGGACTGACTGGATCCTGAATTCTGCATGTGATCTATTCATTTTCTGGTCCCCAATGAACAGACATTTGCACTGCCGGTCCTGGATGTAGAAGTGCTTGCAAGTTATTTCATTTGCTGTAGTGTGTAAGAGGCGGGTCTGCACACAGGTAGAAGGGTGTGGCCGGGAGGAGATCGCCCTACGGGTCATAGGGGAGAGGGGGGGGGGGTGTATTACCTGTGGGGGATCTTGTGTCTCTCTGCCTGGCTATTCCCCGTACAGTATAAATCCGGCCCGTCCTGTTCAGGTGTTTCTCTATAATGTACAGGAGGTTCAGGTTTCGTCAGTGTGGTAATGAGAATCCGCTGTGCTGTGCCTGCCCTGAGCTGCAGTGTGCACACAGCCAGGTGAATGAAGAGGTGTGTGAGATACCTGCAGACACAGAATGCCTTTGTTCTTTGTACCGCCTATTGTGTGGCACCGTGCCCGCTGTAGTACTCTGCCACCCTCCAGACAATGGGGCTCAGGCAAGAGCAGTTTACTGGAAAGCTAGAAAGTGCCTTAAATCTTTTATTTTATTTTTGCTGCCTCAACATATATACATATACGGTGAAACCTCGGATTGTGAGTAATGTGGTTAACGAGCGTTTCGCAACATGAGCATTTTTTTTTTTTTAAATCCTGACTAGGTTTGCGAGTGTTGTCCCGCAAAACGAGCAGGATTCAAGCCACAGCGGTGTGCAGTACCGCATTTGGCCAGAGGTGGGGGGGGGCGCAAGATGGCGCCAGATCACAGAAGGCCGCAAAGCCGCGGCCTCAATTACCGGCGGGCCCGCCCCGATCAC